>NC_135809.1:1057190-1363588 GCF_964213995.1 Mustelus asterias
TCCCTCTCCTTCTCACTCTCCCTCTCCCTATCACTCCCCCTCTCCATCCCTCCCATCCCCTCTCCCTCCCTCCCCTCTCCCCATCCTTCTCTCTCCCATCCTCTTCTCTCCCATCCTCTTCTCTCTCCCCTCCACCTCCTCTCCCTTCTCCCCAGCCCTCCCCGTCTCCCCTACTCCGTCCCCTACCCCTCCCCTCCTCCACCCCCTCCCCTCCTCCCTTCCAAAATCCCCCCTCCCCCTCTGCCCCCCCCCACCCCCCCCCCCCGCCCCCCCGCCCCCCCCCCCCCCCCCCGCCCCCCCGCCCCCCCCCCCCCCCCCAGGATCTGTTCCGAGCCACACTCTGCCTGGCTGTGTGAGCAGATGGTTGGTGGTGAGAGACTGGGCTCGCTCCCAGGGGAGAATATTAACTGGTGTCACCAGGTTTGGAGTGAGAAATTGGCAAGTGATTTTAAAACAATGATATTGGTGTAACCCGTGTTTAGTAAAGATATCCCTCTCTATATTTATGAAGCTCCAGTACCATTAATACTTACCTTCAGCTTGGATATTTTAGGAGGTTTTTATATGAATATATTTTCTACAATTTTCAGAAAACGCGTGGGTCGAGACTTTCCATTAAATAGTCGCTGCCAACTCCGACCTCGATTATAGAATTCCTCATTCCAGAATTCCTCCTGGGATTCCACATTTTGCAAATTTCACTTCACAAATCACAGAATTATTGTGGTGCAAAAGGAGGCCATTCAGCCCTTTGTGTCTGCACTGTCTCTCTGACTGGACCTCATGTCATTCTCCCACCTTCCCACCGTAACCTGCATTCTTCCTTTTCAGAGAACTGTCTCACTATCTTCTGAAAGCTTCAATTGAATCTGTCTCCACCACACAGTCAGGCAGCACATTCCAAACCCTAATCACTCGCTGTGTGAAAAAGTTTCTCCTCATGTCACTTTTGTTTCTTTTGTCAATTACTTTAAATCTGTGTCCTCTCATTCTCGATCCTTCCCCAATGAGAACAGTTTCCACTTTCTACTCTGTCCAGCTCCCTCATGATCTTGAATATCCCTATCAAATCTCCTCTCAGCCTTCTCTTCTCCAAGGAAAACAATCTCAACTTCTCCAATCTGTCTTCATGACTGAAGTTCCTCATTCTCGTGAATCTTTTCTGCACTCTCTCTCCAATGCTTTCACATCCTTCTGACAGTGCAACCCCTATATTACTAAAGCCAAGGATACTTTTGGTTCTTACATTGGTGCAACAAAACAAACTGAGTTACTGGTAAGTGATTCTATTTATAACTAGTTTGTACAGTTAAGCTATGGCAGGGCAGCTCAGCTGAATAAAATGTGCATCTTACAGTATGTGGGAAGTCATGGATACACAATGGCTGGAATTTTACCGGCCGGCCCGCCATGGGAATCGGAGCGGGCAAGGGGGGGACCATGAAGGGTCCATTGACCTGGGCGGTATTTTACGGTTTCGGGACGAGCAAGGCCGTAAAGTCCCGCCCATAGCGTCTTACACAAACACATTTACACAAGTGTCACCAGTTGCAGCAGCTTGAGCTCTGGGTTTCGGAACACAAGGACCAGCTGGAGTCAGTGTTGTACATCCTTGAGGCAGATACTCCATGGATAGGTGATGCGCGATTAAATCACTCGGGAGGCTAGATCGTACCCGGGAAATAAAGGCTTTTATTAGTAACAAGAATGGAGCATACTATATAACAAGAATGGAGCATACTATATGATTTGGACAGGCTGAGTGAGTGGGCGAGGATATGGCAAATGGAGTATAACGTTGAGAAATGCGAGGTTATACACTTTGGAGGAAATAATAACAAATGGGATTACTATCTCAATGGAAACAAATTAAAACATGCTACCGTGCAAAGGGACCTGGGGGTCCTTGTGCATGAGACGCAAAAGCCCAGTCTGCAGGTACAACAGGTGATCAAGAAGGCAAATGGGATGTTGGCCTATATTGCGAGGGGGATAGAATATAAAAGCAGGGATGTCTTGATGCACCTGTACAGGGCATTGGTGAGGCCGCAGCTGGAATACTGTGTGCAGTATTGGTCCCCTTATATGAGGAAGGATATATTGGCATTGGAGGGAGTGCAGAGAAGGTTCACCAGGTTGATACCGGAGATGAGGGGTTTGGATTATGAGGAGAGACTGAGGAGATTGGGTTTGTACTCGTTGGAGTTTAGAAGGATGAGGGGGGATCTTATGGAGACTTATAAGATAATGCGGGGGCTGGATAGGGTGGAGGCGGAGAGATTCTTTCCACTTAGTAAGGAAGTTAAAACTAGAGGACACAGCCTCAAAATAAAGGGGGGTCGGTTTAAGACAGAGTTGAGGAGGAACTTCTTCTCCCAGAGGGTGGTGAATCTCTGGAATTCTCTGCCCACTGAGGTGGTGGAGGCTACCTCGCTGAATATGTTTAAAGCGCGGATGGATGGATTCCTGATCGGTAAGGGAATTAAGGGTTATGGGGATCAGGCGGGTAAGTGGTACTGATCCACGTCAGATCAGCCATGATCTTATTGAATGGCGGGGCAGGCTCGAGGGGCTAGATGGCCTACTCCTGCTCCTATTTCTTATGTTCTTATGTTCTTATAACAATACAATCCCAGACTAAAGGGTCACCAGGCAGTGCAGTGACCTTTATACTCCTCCAGGTAGGCGGAGCCAACTGGAGTGTACCACAGAACAATATCAACAGGTAGAACACCCCAACCCTAACACCAACAGTGACAACAGTAACATATGTACAAGTACCCATAGTGCTGACCATCTATGGTTCAGTACCCATAGTGGTAACCAACTATGGTTCACCACAATAGGATGTTTGGACAGGTGGTCACATCACAGGTTTAGAGTGTGCAGGCAGGGGGAGAACGAACAATCAGGTAGTTTAAGGGAACCATGTGGGTAATGCACGGGTCCGTGAGTCGCTCTCGCTTGCTGCCCGGTTTTCTGTTTTAGATGCTGTTGAGGTGATTCTTCCTCAGAGAAAGCCAGCTCCATGACATCATGGGTGACTCAGCTGTGCAGGAAGGGGGAAATGTGAGGGCAATAGTGATAGGGGATTAGTTCGGGGTGGCACGGTGGCACAGTGGTTAGCACTGCTGCCTCACAGTGCCAGGCACCTGGGTTCAATTCCCGGCTTGGGTCACTGTCTGTGTGGAGTTTGCACATTCTCCCCGTGTCTGCATGGGTTTCCTCTGGGTGCTCCGGTTTCCTCCCACAGTCTGAAAGATGTGCGGGTAATGTTGACTGGCTGTGCTAAATTCTCCCTCAGTGTACCCGAACAGGTGCCGGAGTGTGACTCGGGACTTTTCACAGTAACTTCATTGCAGTGTTAATGTAAGCCTACTTGTGATACTAATAAATATACTTTAATTTAGCTAGGGGAACAGACAGACATTTTTGCATCCATAGACGTGACTCCAGGATGGGACTGCGGGGAGGGAGTTCGAGAGAGGGGGGAATCGGGAGATTGGGGTTGCCGGGGGTGGGGGGTGGGGGGGGGGTGGGGGGTGGGTGGAGATCATGGTGGGCGGGTGGGGGGGCGGGGGGTCACACGACCAGCAATGTGGGGTTTGCTGTGCTGGCAGCAATCGGGAGGTCGGCAGTGCGGGGCCACTGTGCATACGTCGATCTCGGCACTGACGGATTAGCGCATGCGCAGTAGCGCTCTCAGTGCTATACTGCCGGCCTCTCCAGCGGGAATAGGCCCTGGCCACAGCTTTTCAGAGTGATTCACACTGGGGCACTCTGTAATGCAGAGTGTGGGAGATTCATTCTGAAAATCACACTAAAAAAACCAGCAAGATTTACTCCAGTTTTTACAAGAATTCCACACTTAGAATTTTTTAGGGAGAATCGCCCCCCTCTTCTTTTACCATGGTCTGGGTAGTATCTCTCTCCGCCGTAAAGACGGTAAAGTTTATTTATTTAATAGTCTCTGCCTCCACGTGGAACATAAGAACATAAGAAATAGGAGCAGGAGTGGGCCATCTAGCCCCTCGAGCCTGCCCCGCCATTCAATAAGATCATGGCTGATGTGAAGTGGATCAGTTCCACTTACCCGCCTGATCCCTATAACGCCTAATTCCCTTACCGATCAGGAATCCATCTATCCGTGATTTAAACATATTCAGCGAGGTAGCCTCCACCACTTCAGTGGGCAGAGAATTCCAGGGATTCACCACCCTCTGAGAAATTCCCTCTTTGGTCCCTGGTCCTCCTTTCTGTAATGCTAGAGTAAATCTCACTGACCAATCAACTCCTCATCAATAACTGACATCCACTCCAAAGCCTCCAATTTAAAATTCTTATTCTTGTCTTTGTTAAAGCAAAATCCCTGAAGAATATACAAAATTGGAGGAGGAGGCCATTCGTCCCCTCAACCTGACTCAGTCATGAATGATCTTCTACCCAATCTCATTTTCCCACACTTGCTCTTTATCTCATTAGTCCCTTCCAATCACCTCATAGAATCATAGAATCCCCACAGTACAGAAGAAGGCCATTTGGCCCATCGAGCTTACACCAACAATGATCCCACGGAGGCCCTATCCCTGTAACTCCATGTATTTACCCTGCTAATCTCCCTGACACTAAGGGGCAATTTAGCATGGCCAATCAACCTAACCTGCACATCTTTGGACTTTGGAGGAAACTGGAGCACCCGGAGGAAACCCACGCAGTCATGAGGAGAACGTGCAAACTCCACACAGACAGTCACCTGAGACTGGGATTGAGCCTGGGTTCCTGGCACTGTGAGGTAGCAGTGCTAACCATTTGATTTGATTTGATTTGATTTATTATTGTCACATGTATTCGTATACAGTGAAAAGTTTTGTTTCTTGCGTGCCGTACAGACAAAGCATACCATTCATAGAGAAGGAAACGAGAGAGTGCAGAATGTAATTTTACAGTCATAGCTAGGATGTAGAGAAAGAGCAATTTAATGCGAGGTAGGTCCATTCAAAAGTCTGACGGCAGCAGGGAAGAAGCTGTTCTCGAGTCAGTTGGTACGTGACCTCAGACTTTTGTATCTTTTTCCCGACGGAAGAAGGTGGAAGAGAGAATGTCCGGGGTGCGTGGGGTCCTTAATTACACTGGCTGCTTTGCCGAGGCAGCGGGAAGTGTAGACAGAGTCAGTGGATGGGAGGCTGGTTTGCGTGATGGATTGGGCTACATTCATAGAACATAGAACATTACAGCACAGAACAGGCCCTTCGGCCCACGATGTTGTGCCGACCTTCATCTGAAACCAAGATCAAGCTATCCCACTCCCTACCATCCTGGTGTGCTCCATGTGCCTATCCAATAACCGCTTAAATGTTCCTAAAGTGTCTGACTCCACTATCACTGCAGGCAGTCCATTCCACACCCCAACCACTCTCTGCGTGAAGAACCTACCTCTGATATCCTTCCTATATCTCCCACCATGAACCCTATAGTTATGCCCCCTTGTAATAGCTCCATCCACCCGAGGAAATAGTCTTTGAACGTTCACTCGATCTATCCCCTTCATCATTTTATAAACCTCTATTAAGTCTCCCCTCAATCTCCTCCGCTCCAGAGAGAACAGCCCCAGCTCCCTCAACCTTTCCTCATAAGACCGACACTCCAAACCAGGCAGCATCCTGGTAAATCTCCTCTGCACTCTTTCCAGCGCTTCCACATCCTTCTTATAGTGAGGTGACCAGAACTGCACGCAATATTCCAAATGCGGTCTCACCAAGGTCCTGTACAGTTGCAGCATAACCCCACGGCTCTTAAACTCCAACCCCCTGTTAATAAAAGCTAACACACTATATGCCTTCTTCACAGCTCTATCCACTTGAGTGGCAACCTTTAGAGATCTGTGGATATGGACCCCAAGATCTCTCTGTTCCTCCACAGTCTTCAGAACCCTACCTTTGACCCTGTAATCCACATTTAAATTAGACCTACCAAAATGAATCACCTCACATTTATCAGGGTTAAACTCCATTTGCCATTTTTCAGCCCAGCTTTGCATCCTATCTATGTCTCTTTGCAGCCTACAACAGCCCTCCACCTCATCCACTACTCCACCAATCTTGGTGTCATCAGCAAATTTACTGATCCACCCTTCAGCCCCCTCCTCTAAGTCATTAATAAAAATCACAAAGAGCAGAGGACCAAGCACCGATCCCTGCGGCACTCCGCTAGCAACCTGCCTCCAGTCCGAAAATTTTCCATCCACCACCACCCTCTGTCTTCGATCAGATAGCCTTTTGTAGTTTCTTGCGGTCTTGGGCAGAGCAGGAGCCATACCAAGCTGTGATACAACCAGAAAGAATGCTGTCTATGGTGCATCTGTAAAATGTGGTGAGGGTCGTAACTGAATGCCAAATTTCCTTAGTCTTCTGAGAATGTAGAGGCGTTGGTGGGCTTTCTTAATCATAGTGTCAGCATGGGGGGGGGGGCCAGGACAGGTTGTTGGCGATCTGGATACCTAAAATTATGAAGCTCTCGACTCTTTCTACTTCGTCCCCATTGATGTGGACAGGGGCATGTTCTCCACTACGCTTCCTGAAGTCGATGACAATCTCCTTTGTTTTGTTGACACTGAGGGAGAGATTATTGTTGCCGCACCAGTTCACCAGATTCTCCATCTCATTCCTGTACTCTGTCTCGTCATTGTTTGAAATCTGACTCACTACGGTGGTGTCGTCAGCAAACTTGAAAATCAAGTTGGAGGGGAATTTGGCCACACAGTCATAGGTGTATAAGGAGTATAGTAGGGGGCTGAGAACATGGCCTTATGGGGCACCGATGTTGAGGATGATCATGGAGGAAGCATTGTTGCCTATCCTTACTGATTGTGGTCTGTGAGTTAGGGAATTCAGGATCCAGCGACAGAGGGAGGAGCCAAGGCCCAGGCCATGGAGTTTGGAGATGAGTTTTGTGGGAATAATAGTGTTGAAGGTTGAGCTGTAGCCAATAGTTAGGAGTCTGACACAGGTGTCCTTGTTATCTAGGTGTTCCAGGGTTGAGTGCAGGGCCAGGGAGATGGCGTCTGCTGTGGACCTGTCGCGGCGGTAGGCAAACTGTGGTGGATCCAGGTAGTCCGGGAGGCTGGAATTGATTCGTGCCATGACTAACCTTTCGAAGCACTTCATAATGATGGATGTCAGAGCCACCGGACGATAGTCACTTTGTCATTGTGCCACCCTCTTGCCCTCTGATTTCCACATACTGGGCAGGTCAGGGCCTTTCATGCGTCGGTGCAGACTCGATGGGCTGAAAAGCCTCTTCTGTACTATAGTATTTTGTGATTCTGTGAATGACTAATTAATGCCTGCCCTCTCGGGGTGGGGTGGGGGGAGGGGGGGTGGCAATATTTATCCCTCCATCAACATCAATGAAACAGTTCATTTGGTTCGAATCACATTGCTGTCTGTGGGATCTTGCTGTGTGTATGTTAGCTGCCATATTTCCTTAGCAATATATTTCAAAAAGTACTTCATTGGCTGAAACCAATAAAAAACTATTGAAGATATAAGGTTGTTTAATTTGTCCACATAAATCTCGAGGGGATTCTTTACAAGTCAAGTCCTTTAGGACGTTATTGAGAGATGTGATAAATGCAAGTTCTTTAAATTAAAAACCTTCTAATTGAATACATTACATGACAAGAATTTGCTTACTCCAGAAATGATTTAATGGAATAATTAATAATCATTGGATCCAGCTTGCTGTCCTCACTGAGTTTTTCAATCTTCAATCAAAACAACAACTTGAATATTTGTGACGTCTTAATCTGTCCAATCGTGTGAAACACTGTCAGATCGACAGCTCATGAAGTTCGGAAGATGCAGCAAGTTTCTTCCGCTGGCGTTGGATTGTAATATTTCATTATCCAAGGAGAGGGCGACGATTCTGAGAGGTTCCCAGGAGTCACATCAACCTGGAAAAGATCAGAACCCTCATGTCAAATGGTGCCATCTGCCGCAGTGGATTTCCTGATTAGTTAATGATGTTGCAACTGCCATCTCAGCCAGGTATTCAAGCAAGGTTCAAGGCCAGGAGGACACCCAACCTCACTCCTGGATAAACACCACCAAACTCTTCTTGTAGAAAATGTTGAAAGAACTGACATCAGTAAAAGTGATAGTGTGGCTTTTGGATTGCCTTAAAAACACAACCCTTTCTCCAAAGTTCTTCAGGAAAGAAATCTGCTCCCCTTGCCCTGATACAGAGTCACTGCTAAATACCCCCTGAGATTGCCCGTGCCAGCTGCGCTGTTGTGTCAAGTCAGTACAAAGGATAAGGGAAATAAAACTGGATGGAATGCCCAACATTTTTCTCAGACACAACAAAGATACACCTTTCCCCATCAATACTGGAAAATCCTCTTACTAACATCTGTGGACTTGCTCCAGGATTGGAGAGCTCTCTCACAGATGAGTCATATACTTTCCTTGCACAGTCAGACTCGTAGATCATACCTTACAACCAGTGTCCTGTCCCAGACACCTCCATCACCATCCCTGAGTATTCTTGTCCCACCAGCAGGACGGATCCAGAGGTGGCGTTGCAGTGGTATACAATGAGAATTATAGAATCTACAGTGCGGAAGGAGGCTACTTGGCCCATCAAGCCTGTGCCAACAACAATCCCACCCAGGTTCTATCCCCATAACCCCACCCTAGCTAGTCCCCCTGACACTAAGGATCAATTTAGCATGGCCAATCAACCTAACTTGCACATCTTTGGCATGTGGGAGGAAACTGGAGCACCCGGAGGAAACCCATGCAGACACGGGGAGAATGTGCAAACTCCACACAGACAGTGACCCAAGGCTGGAATTGAACCCAGGTCCCTGGCACTGTGAAGCAGCAATGCTAACCACTGTGCCACCGTGCCACCCAGGGAATAACACTTAACACAAGATCTGGGACCAAATTCTCCCAAATTGTTTCTAAGTGTTATCCGGTAGGAAAACCGGTGAGATTCCCACTGGGTGCTTTGGTGCGATTCAGGTTGCAATTGGAAATGTTTTTGGAGTGTGGATATAAAGACGTTGGCAAGACCGCCCCCTCAGAAAGAGGGCATCCCGGTCTCCACGTTAAGTTGAAGCTCGTTTCCCCCCATCATGACCTCCCGCACACATGGAGAACACCCCCAAACCTTGATTCTGACACCTCACTCCCATCGCTAAGTATCCAGGTCACATCCCCCCTTCCACGAACCTCCCCCACCCCCACCACACACCACATAGGCATGTGATTCACTCCCTGCCCCCCCAATCCACTCTCACTGGCACCAGGGCATCGGGCCCACCACAAGTGAGTGACATCCTGCTATTGGGTTGCCTAAGGCCCCGCACTCTTTCAGGCCCCACCCCTTGCCAGTGTCATCCTGACACCCGGTAGTGCCAACCTGGCAATGCCAGGACCACTCTGTGGTCTTTCCTTCACACAATCAGCCCCCAGCCCTTAGTCCCCTGCACACGGGGCAGGATGATCATACCCGTGCTTTCAGTGGGATTTTGTAAACTTCGTCTTTACATTCTAGCCCTCTCTGGCTATGGAGGTTTTTGGAATATTTTTTGGATCTACGAGGACATTGTAGATGTTGGGTGGGGTTTTTCTCCCTCTCTGTGTGGAGTTTGCACATTCTCCTCGTGTCTGCGTGGGTTTCCTCCGGGTGCTCCGGTTTCCTCCCACAGTCCAAAGATGTGCGGGTTAGGTTGATTGGCCAGGTTAAAAATTGCCCCTTAGAGTCCTGGGATGCATAGGTTAGAGGGATTAGCGGGTAAATATGTGGGGTGGGATTGTGGTCGGTGCAGACTCGATGGGCCGAATGGCCTCCTTCTGCACTGTAGGGTTTCTATGATGATTTCTATGATTTCTATGATTTCTCTGCAGTATGTTTCCCTGTGCCTGGAGCTGAGGGTTTGCTTTGTGGATGTTCAGGGGAGCTGATGATAGAAATGAGAGATAGTTAGTGATTGGCGGGTGTCTCTAAACCAGCGGAAAGCGCGCACAGTCTGAGGGATGAACTGGTGCAAGATCCTCACTTGTGTTAGTTCCACTCACCTCACTGTTCCCATGGACACGACCGATTTCCTGTCCTGCCAGCTCGATGGTTTTCAAACTCCATGAAAACCCTGATTTCCAGCGCTCCACCCCTTGGTCTGGGATCTTTCTGCGTGATTGTGTGGGAGCTTGTCCTGTATCAAGACAGATGGAGAGCAGGATGGATACTAGACCAGATGATAAGGATGCCTGGCTTGTGTGGGTGGTGCCATAGGTGCGATGAAGTTGTGATCTCCAGAGGAGATGAGACCAGATGGAGATGTGAGGATGTGAGTGAGAGAGAGTGAGCGAGTGGTGATGTCCCTCCTCGTGGCAGTCAGTGAGATGCGGGTGAATGTCTGATGGTATTGTGAGTGTGTGAGCTGAAGGCGATGAGATGGTTACCCTGGCAGAGTAGATGAGGTAAACACAGTAAGAAGTCTCACGACACCAGGTTAAAGTCCAACAGGTTTATTTGGTAGCAAAAGCCACACTAGCTTTCGGAACAGGCTGTCCCTTCGTCAGGTGGAGTGGAGAAATGCTCACAAACAGGGCACAGAGACACAAACTCAATTTACAGAATAATGATTGGAATGCAGTCTTTACAGATAATCAAGTCTTAAAGAGACAAACAATGTGAATGGAGAGAGCATTAAGACAGGTTAAAGAGATGTGTATTGTCTCCAGATAGGACAGCCAGTGAGATTCTGCAAGTCCAGACCCACTGCAGCCTGTTCCGAAAGCTAGTGGCATTTGCTACCAAATAAACCTTTTGGACTTTAACCTGGTGTTGTTAAACTTCTTACTGTGTTTACCCCAGTCCAACGCCGGCATCTCCACATCAGAGTAGATGAGCACAGTGGATGGTGTCTACATGGACTTCAGTAAGGCCTTTGACAAGGTCTCTCATGGCAGACTGGTGCAGAAGGTAAAGTTGCATGGGATCAGAGATGAGCTGGCAAGGTGGATACAGAACTGGCTCGGTCATAGAAGATAGAGGGCAGCAGTGGAAGGATGCGTTTCTGAATGGACGGCTGTGACAAGTGGTGTTCCTCAGGGATCAGTGCTGGGACCTTTGCTGTTTGTAAAATATATAAATGATTTGGAGGAAAATGTAGCTGGTTTGATTAGTAAGTTTGCGGATGACACAAAGGTTGGTGGATTTGGGGATACCGATGAGGACCATCAGAGAATACAGCAGATATAGATCATTTGGAGACTTGGGCGGAGAGATGGCAGATGGAGTTTAATCCGGACAAATGTGAGGTAATGCATTTTGGAAGGTCTAGTACAGATAGGAAATATACAGTAAATGGCAGAATCCTTAAGAGTATTGATAGGCAGAGGGATCTGGGTGTACAGGTACACAGGTCAATGAAAGTGGCAACACAGATAGGGAAGGTAGTCAAGAAGGCATACGGCATGCTTGCCTTCATCGGCCGGGGCATTGAGTTTAAAAATTGGCCAGTCATGTTGCAGCTTTATGGAACCTTAGTTAGGCCACATTTGGAATATAGTGTTCAATTCTGGTCGCCACACTACCAGAAGGATGTGGGGGCTTTAGAAAGGGTACAGAAAAGATTTACCAGGATGTTGCCTGGTATGGAGGGCATTAGCTATGCGGAAAGGTTGGAAAAACTTGGTTTGTTCTCACTGGAACGACGGAGGTTGAGGGGAGACCTGATAGAAGTCTACAAGATTATGAAGGGGCATGGACAGAGTGGATAGTCAGAAGCTTTTTCCCAGGGTGGAAGAGTCAATTACTCGGGGGCACAGGTTTAAGGTACAAGGGGCAAGGTTTAAAGGAGATGTACAAGGCAGATTTTTTACATAGAGGGTGGTGGGTGCCTGGAACTCGCTGCCGGGGGAGGTAGTGGAAGCAGATACGATAGTAAGTTTTAACGGGCGTCTGGACAAATACATGAATAGGATGGGAATGGAGGGATATGGTCCCCGGAAAGGGGTTTTAGTTCAGTCAGGCAGCAAGTTGGTGCAGGCTTGGAGGGCCAAAGGGCCTGCTCCTGTGCTGTAGAACCATAGAACCATAGAAAATTACAGCTCAGAAACAGGCCTTTTGGCCCTTCTTGTCTGTGCCGAACCATTTTTTTGTCTAGTCCCACTGACCTGCACTTGGACCATATCCCTCCACAGCCCTCTCATCCATGAACCCGTCCAAGTTTTTCTTGTTAAAAGTGTTAAAAGTTAACAGCTCCTGTTGGGGAGCACTTCAGCGGTCACGGGCATTCGGCCTCTGATATTCGGGTAAGCGTTCTCCAAGGCGGCCTTCACGACACACGACGGCGCAGAGTCGCTGAGCAGAAACTGATAGCCAAGTTCCGCACACACGAGGATGGCCTCAACCGGGATAGTGGGTTCATGTCACACTATTTGTAACCCCCACAGCTTGCCTGGACCTGCAGAGTTTCACTGGCTGTCTTGTCTGGAGACAATACACATCTTTTTAGCCTGTCTTGATGCTCTCTCCACTCAAGTTTTTTTTAATCGTAAAGACTTGATTAGCTGTAAGTATTCGCATTCCAACCATTATTCATGTAAATTGAGTCTGTGTCTTTATATGCCCTGTTTGTGAACAGAATTCCCACTCACCTGAAGAAGGGGCTTGGAGCTCCGAAAGCTTGTGTGGCTTTTGCTACCAAATAAACCTGTTGGACTTTAACCTGGTGTTGTTAAACTTCTTACTGTGTTTACCCCAGTCCAATGCCGGCATCTCCACATCATGACTTCTTCTATTGAGCCAGTGTCTAATCCAATTTACTACCTCCCCATGTATACCTAGCGACTGAACCTTCCTGACTAACCTCACATGAGGGACCTTGTCAAAGGCCTTGTAATTTTCTTTGTTCTTTGTTTGTTCTTTGCTAACCAGTGTGTCGCGCTCTTCGGCGTGATCCTGCCATCACTTCCCAAGCCCGAATGGCCACCTCACTGGACTTCCTCCAGCAGGGTGAGATATGGGACTTTGCGGCGAGACCAGGCTCCACCCAGCTGGCACTCCGGTGAGGTGTCACTGAATCTGGGGGCCGCTGTCTGCTGGCTTTCGGGGCCATGCTAAATTCTTTGGCTGCACTGGTCTAAAAGCTGGAAATTCCGCCTGACTGTCAATGGGGTTTCACATTGTCCGCAACCCACCCACTAAAATTCCAGTGGCGGGCAGGATGGGAGAATTCCAGCCAATGTCTCCAGAGGAGCAATCCTGGGCTCTGGACATTGACAAGACTGCACTTTTATATCCGATGCATAGAGTGAGGAAATGTTGAGCTAATGTTGGGGCGGGAGAATCAGAGGCTGCCCGCAATCAATCCGGAGCGTTCCCGAGCAAACATTATTAATGTGGCGGAGAGTTACCGATACAATGTGAAAACCCGCCATTGCAGCCAGCAGGTAGAAGGCCAGTTTTCACTCCCGCTCCCACGCTTAGTGCATTGAGGGGAGAACGCTGTCCATTGTTATTCTGCTTGTTCTAGGCAGTCAGGCAGACTTGAATAAATTTTACAGTATTATTCTCCTCATTTTTACTGGGCAACAACCTCCCTCAACCAACATCAAACTCAAATTAATTGGTCTTTCTGAAGTCTGTTGTGTGAGAGGGCAGTGCAGTCAGATCCCAGAGTAAGTTCCAAACAGGAATTGGATCAAAAGGAACAGTTGTTGGTCATTGGGGAAAAAGGAGGGGCAGTGATACAAATTGCACAGTCCAAAGTCTCATTCGTGTCACACTGGCTTGTTCTGATATTGTCCGTTTTTATCATTCCTTTGTTTGTTGATTGTGGGGTCCAGTTGGGTGTCAGATACTGAGGACATTTCCCCCTGTAAAACAACGGCTGCATTGCAAAGTATTTGAGGCTCTCCAGAGCTCCAACACACTGTAACCGCTGGTTCTTTCTGACTAAGTTGGAATGACCTTATTAAACTACTTTGCCTTTCCAAACAGCTGTGTGATATGAGGAATCTCATTATTAATTTAGAATGTAGGAAGGAGAAAAAGATCTCATCTCACCCAGTCCTCATCACCCAGCTCCTCTTTCAGAACCCAGTCTGACGATTTCCATCTCTCCACTAAACAAATCCATATTCCTCTCCTCATTGTTGAATTAGGAATTGATTCAATTCCCCTTTGAAGGCTTTAATGAAGACAATGTCTATTACATTAGGTGGTAATCTAACCATCAGTCAATATCTTTAGACGTACAGGAGTTTGATACAAAGTTAAATTTAGCTGATGGTTTCTTTTGCTTGTAATCATGTCCTTGATTCTTCATGAGGACAAATTTAATTGTTTTCTCCTGGTAAGTGTGGTGCTGATTAGAACCAATTGTGGAACATTTGATACAGTTCTTTGATAGTACAGAAATGGAGTATAGCTGAAAAAAAGAGACATTATTTATAGTCATAGAGTTGTACAGCACAGTAAAGGGTCTTTGGTCCAATGACTCTACACTGACAATAACTACCACTAAAGTTGCACTAATCCCATTTTCCTGCACTCGTCCCATACGCTTGAATATAATGATATTTCAAGTGCTCACCCAAATATCTTTTAAAGCTTGTACATTTTCCAGCTTTATTTACAAGAATACCAAATGTAAGGGGAGCAACAATTTGAGAAAAGAGTGCTGATTGGTTACAAATTTAATCTGATTGGTAGGGCGATGTACCAGTTGATGGTGACTCACAGTTAATTGCCAAATGTTGTTTAAATTGAAACCAGGCGGCTTAATTCTGATTGGTCAAGGCATTGCCCTGAGGAATGAACCAGTGAATGGTTGTCATTTATTTTGCTTAGCGGAATCAGGTGCAATGTGTGTCTTGTAGAGTGAGGATAATGATAAGCCTGATTTGGATTGAACTTTGGCCTATAGGAGAACATGCTCTGCGAATCAGACCTTCCCTGTCAGGGTTTTGACCGTGCCCTCCTGAAGGACTGTCACTGTTATATAAGGTGTTGAGTTTTCCCTGGGAAATAGATTAGCTGCCCAGGGTTAAATAGGGATATATTGTGTGTCAAGTTCAGTTCAAATAAGAGGTAGCTGTTTATTTCCTTTCTTTTCTGGTTTTTCTGAGTATCTGAAGACCTTTAAATAACCAAAAACAGAAAAATGCTGGAAAATCTCAGCAGGTCTGACAGCGTCTGTGGAGAAAGAATAGAGCCAACATTTCGATCTAGATGGCCCTTTGTCAGAGTTGGCTCTATTCTCTCTTCACAGAGGCTGTCAGATGTGCTGAGATTTTCCAGCATTTTCTGTTTTTGTTTCAGATTCCAGCATCCGCAATATTTTACTTTTACTTTTAAATAAATGTTCATTTTTTTCAAATATTTGGACAACTGTGTGAGTTGTTGAACTGAGTGAAATCCACCTCACCAATCACAATTGCAGCCCTTTGCGACATCACACAGTGTTAAAGAAGGGGAATTAGGAAGGTTTGAGGATGGAATTGGCCAAATCGATTAGTGGCTAAAACAATAGATAGCTGTGGCTGACATTTCGGGAGATAATCCATGACTCCCAGCAAAAATACATCCGATTGGGAAGGAAAGACTGTGAGGAGAGGAAGGACCCGCCAAGGAAAACCAAGGAAGTGAGGAAGAGAATTAAGCTGAAAGTGGAAACATATAAATGGCAAAGGTCAGTGTGATAGATTCAGAACGCAGCAAAGAGGAATGACAAAAATTAACCAGGAAGGAGGGAATAAACTTTGAGGGCAAACTACCGAGAAGCTTAAAAACAGACAATAAGAGCTTTTTAAGTACATTAAAATGAAGAGCGAAACAAAAGAAAGCATTGGCCCTTAGAGAATGAAACCGAGGAAGTAATTCTGGGCAACAAGGAAATGGCAGAGAAGTGAAAGAAATATTTTGCACTGGTCTTTACTGTAGAGGATGCTACAAATATCCCAGAAATAGCAAAAAAATACAGGAGAGGAATTAAATACAGTCACTATCAGCAGAGAATTAGCTTCAGGTAAACTAATAGGGTTAAACTCTGAAAAGTCCATGGACCTCTTGGTTTATACCCCAGGATCTTAAAGGAGGCAGCTAGAGAGACCATGGATACATTGGTAATCATTTTCCGAAAATCCTTGGATTCTGAAACTGTGCCAAAGGATTGGAAAACTGCCAAAGCGGTACTCTTCAAAAAGGGAAGGGAGCAAAATCCAGGAAAGGACAGGGCAGTTCGTCTGACTTCAGTTAGTGGATAAGTATTAGAATCGATTATCTAGGAGAGAATAGCAGTTTGCAAAGTCAGCAGAGTCAGCACGGTTTCATGAAGGGGAAATCATCCCTGACAAATTTACTCAAGTTCTCTGAGGAGGAATCAGCCCGAGTAGATAGAGGAGAACCAGTCAATGTTGTATATTTGGATTTTCAAAAGGCATTTGATAAGGTGCCACACAAAAGGCTGCTGTGCAAGTTAGGAGCCCATGGTGTTGGAAGTAATATTGTGGCATGGACAGAGGATTGGCTAATGAACAGGAAGCAGCAAGTAGCGATAAGGGGGTCTTTCTCAGGTTGGAGGGCAGTGACCAATGGAGTGCCACAGGGATCAGTGCTGGGACTGCAGCTCTTCACAATGTATATTAATGATTTGGAGGAAGGAACAGAGTGTGCTCTGGTCAAACCTGCAGAGGATACAAAGGTGAGAGGGAAGGCAGGTTGTAAGGAGGATAGGAATAGTTTACAGAGAGATATTGACAAGTTAGTGAGTGGGCAGAAAATGGGCAAATGGAATTCAATGGGGAAAATGTGAGATTGTTCATTTTGGAAGAAAGGATGAGACATGGAGAGAGACTGCAGAAAGCTGCAGCACAAAGGGACTTGGGGGTGTCTGTGTTCCTGAAACCCAGAAAGCTAGTGTGGAGGGGCAGAAGAGAATAGGGAAGGCAGATGGAGTGTTGGCTTTTATTTCAAGGGCGTGGAGTTGCCGGCGTTGGACTGGGGTGGGCACAGCAAGTAGTAACACCAGGTTAAAGCCCAACAGGTTTATTTGGTATCATGAGCTTTTGGAGCAGCTGTTGGACTTTAACCGGTATTGTGAGACTTCTTGGGCCCAATTTTACCAAAACTTCGCGCCTGGAAACGGGTGCAAAATCGGGGTAAAGTTGGGCGTCAGGCCTATACCGCGATCTGCACCCGATTCCGAGCAGATCGCGGCTTTACTGACACCCGATTCGGGCGTGGGTCCGGCCCGCACCCGAATCGGGCGGCCCGATGATTTAAATGCATTTGCATGCATTTAAATCGACTTAATGAACCGCGCGCCCAACTCTACCGCCAAATCCCACTTTACCGTCCTCTGGCCCGATCCGCGTCCGCGCTGTTACCGACCTGCAAAATAAAAGTCTGAAGTCGTCGCTGCAGCTTCCGAAGAGCGGGGCCAGAGACTGCAACGGCTCTCTGACCCAGGTCATCCTCTGGTTTGGGTGGGGGGGGGGGGATGGGACCCAGGTCATCCTCTGGTTTGGGTGGGGGGGAGGGGGGGGGGCGGGAGATGGGACCCAGATCATCCTCTGGTCGGGGGGTGTCCGCTGCCAGTCTATGGCCGATCAGTGGGGAGGGAGGGGGCAGGGTGGTCCGCTGCCACTCTGCGGGCGATCCCTCCTCCCCACCGGAGGAACGAATCCCTCCTGCCGGAGTGGACGTATGGCCATGCCATCCCACAAAATGTTCAGGATGAAATGATTCCTCACTAAGAAGGTGAAGCAGAACCGGCCGGTTCCACAGTGGATCCGCATGAAAACCAGCTACAAGATCAGTACAAGTCCAAGAGGAGACACTGGAGAAGGACCAAGCTGGGCCTGGAAAGGGATACACCATCACTGGCACACTACCAGCCACAGCCATTTCTCCCGCTCTCTTGCCCCTGCAGGGAAGAGTAATCTGTGGCTGGTAGTGTACCAGTGATGGTGTATCCCTTTACAGGCCCAGCTTGGTCCTTCTCCAGTGTCTCCTCTTGGACTTGTACTGATCTTGTAGCCAGTTTTCATACGGACCCACTGTGGAATCGGCCGGTTCTGCTTCATCTTCTTAGTGAGGAATCGCTTCATCCTGAAGGTTTTGTGGGATGGCATGGCCGCACGTCCACTCCGGCAGGAGGTATTGGCCGAAGACTGGCAGCTGACCCCCCACGACCAGAGGATGATCTGGGTCCCGCCCCCCCCCTCCCACCCCCGTCCTCCTCCCCCCCTCCCCCCACCGCCCCCCGACCAGAGAATGACCGTCATAGAGCCGCTCTCTCCGCTTTCTGCTTTTTTTTTCGTGCTCGGGCGCACTGTCAGATTTTTTTCGAACTGCGCATGCGCAGTTCAGAGCTCCAATCGGTCCGCCAGTGCTAAGCCCCGCCCACAGCGCGGATCGGGCCAGAGCCGGCAAAATGCGCATGGGCACGCTGCAAAGAGGATTCCAGGCGCGGATCTATTTGACGCCCAGATCCGGCACTTAGACTCAAAATGGTAAAATCAGGTCCCTTATTTCAAGGGTGCTGGAGTTTAACAGTCAAGACGTGTTGCTGCAGCTGTGTCCAAGGTCCTGGTGAGGCCATATTTAGAACACTGTGTTCAGCTTTCATTCCTTATTTAAGGAAATATATATTATCATTGGAGACAGGACAGAGGAGGTTTACTGGGATGATGCTGGGTATGGAGGGACAGCCATATGGGGAAAGATTAAACAGGTTGAGTCTGTACTCCTTGGAGTTCAGAAAATGAGAGTTGATATTGAAGATTCTGAGGGGGTTAGACAGAGTAAATGTTGAGAGGATGTTTCCACTCATGGGAGAGTGTGGGACCAGGGTCGCAGAATAAGGTGGGGGGGGCTCATTTAAGATGGATTTGAGGAAGAATTTATTTTCTCAGAGAGTGGTGAATCTTTGGAATTCTTTACCCTGGGAAGCTGTGGAGGTCGGGTCCCTGAATATTATCAAGGTTGAGAGTGATACGTTTTTAATCAGCCGGGAGATTAAGGGTTACGGAGATGAGGCAGGAAAGTGGACGTAGCGAGTGTCAGATCAGCCATGATCCTGTGAAATGGTGGAACAGACTAAAGGGCTGAATGGCCTCCTCCTGTTCCGAGCTTTTATGGCCTTCCTCCGTTTCTCTGCCTCACACATTCTTTCCTACCTGACTAAACTCCGATGCTTCAGCTGACATCTTTCAGAAGGTTTAAATGGGGATCTGGTGTTATAATATTCATTCTCCTGTTGTCTCTGTCTCAGACAAGTTCTGGCATTCTCCAACCTCAGTGCCAGTGTTGCGATGCCCCTCAATGCTATGGTTTCTCACAAACACCCATTCCCAATCTCAATGTAAATCTCACTGGTTGCTGAGTCTTTATTGTTAATTAAAGAGAAAGTGACGACTATGCAGAAGTTGCTTTGGAGCAGAAAATGCTGATTATATATTTAACATCTCAAAAAAAGGAAAAGAAATGAATAAAAAGTTCCAGTGTTAACATCAGGGCTCAAACACACTTTCCATTCAATAATCACAGCAGATACAGTCACGCTGACGCTCTTTAATGTGGGGCTTTGCTCAGATAATATTTGAATGGCGAGTTACATGAACCATTAAACATTTACATGAAATAAGATAAATAAAGCAAACATCAACAGGTGGTAAAGCAGCAAGAATACCTCTGGGTGCAGGGAAGGGACACGTTTCTGATTCGCACTGACACAAGCGAGTTGTACAATTCTCACGGAAACAAACTGCAAAGTGTCAGCCAAGGCCCCAAGCGTAACTCCCTAACCCCGAAGGATAAATCTGCAGGCACTGTTCAAAACCAGAGAGAAGCACAGAAATCCAGCCTGACACTCCGAGTGCAGTACTGAGGGAGTGCTGCACTGTCAGAGGGTCAGTACTGAGGAAGTGCTGCACTGTCAGAGGGTCAGTGCTGAGGGAGTGCTGCACTGTCAGAGGGTCAGTGCTGAGGGAGTGCTGCACTGTCAGAGGGTCAGTACTGAGGGAGTGCTGCACTGTCAGAGGGTCAGTACTGAGGGAATGCCGCACTGTCAGGGGGTCAATACTGAGGGAGTGCTGCACTGTCAGAGGATCAGTACTGAGGTAGTGCCGCACTGTCAGAGGGTCAGTACTGAAGAAGTGCCGCATTGCCAGAGGGTCAGTACTGTGGGAGTGCTGGACTAAAATGTGTGAAAACCCTTTTCCTTCTGAGGGAACAGGAGTTTAAATCAGCGCCGTGTGATTCACTGCCTAGCCTGGTGATAAATTACTCCATGAAAATTAGTGTTGCAGCTGCTTTTGAGTTTTTTGTGTACAGATGCAAACAAACACACTCACACACACTCTGACACACACACTCACACTCAAACAAACATACACACAAACCTGTCCAAACAAGTGGGGGCCTGTGGCAAACTTGACGAAAGAATATCTCTGAACCGACAAGGAGTGAAGTTAATGATATATTGTCAAGTGTTTTAGATGTAATAACTGGATGAAATGGATTGTGTAGAACAGGTATAGTGAAATTAAATGTGGATTTATCTCACATTCGCTAACTTTGCGATGGTAAATCTTATCCTGATATTCCTGATTTAACTTCCATTTCCATGGGGGAGGTCATGACAATTAGATTGTGAATTTTCTCAGTAATCGGTTGTATTTGACCCTGCACAAGTCCAAGCTTGCTCAATTTCAATTCCACCCAGCCTTATGAATACATTTCTTAGTTTTCAATATTCAATTATGACAACATAACCAATTTTGAAGATGTTTTTAGCAGTAACTAATACATCTGAAGCAGCCGGTAGCAGCGTGGGGCCTGTCAGATCAGCCCAGTGTCACCTCACATCAGGTTTGTCAATGAGGCGGCAGAATAATTTGAATCGAACTATAAAAAAAT
This sequence comes from Mustelus asterias, assembly GCF_964213995.1. Taxonomy (NCBI): domain Eukaryota; kingdom Metazoa; phylum Chordata; class Chondrichthyes; order Carcharhiniformes; family Triakidae; genus Mustelus; species Mustelus asterias. Next base: position 1,078,131 of record NC_135809.1, read on the forward strand.
CAGAAAATACAACACAGCACAAAATTTAATATTCAGATGATTAGAAATTAGAAACACCACAATCCTAACAAGACCAGAATGGAACAGAGACCTGACACATGGACAGGAGGAGGTCATTCAACCCACAAAGGTGGTTCCACTAGTCAATTAGTTCATAGCTGAACTGTATCTGAAATAATTAACCATGTGGGTTCATAACCCGAAATCCCTACACTCATCAAACATCTATCTATCTCAGTTAAAAAATGTAAATCGATTCTCAGCCTCAGCTGTGTTTTGGCAGAGAGTTCCAGATTTTCACTGCTCCTTGTGTGATCAAATGCTCCTGACATCATCACTGCACACCTTTGTTCTGATTTTTAGATCATAATCTGTGTTCTGGGCTGTTATAAAGCAGCACCTGCTCAGCAATAAGCTGCTCAGTGACGCCCAGTTTGAGTTTCGCCAGAGTCAATAAGGGAGGGGAGAAGATGAAATATGAGTGTAAGCTAGCTAGTAATATAAAAGAAGATAGGAAGAGGTTTATTCAATATATAAAAGGTAAGAGAGAGGCAAAAATAGCTATTGGACCACTGGAAAATGAGGCTGGAGAAGTAATAATAGGAAACAAAGCAACGGCAGAGGAACTGAATAGTTACTTTGCATCAGTCTTCACGGTGGAAGACACCAGTGGGATGCCAGAGCTCCAGGAGAGTCAGGGGGCACAGGTGAGTGCAGTGGCCACCACTAAGGAGAAGGTTCTGGGAAAACTGAAGGGTCTGAAGGTGGAAAATCACCTGGATCGGATGGACTACACCCCAGGGTTCTAAAAGAGATAGCTGAGGAAATTGTGGAGGCAATGGTGGTGATCTTTCAGGAATCACTGGAGGCAGGGAAGGTCCCAGAGGACTGGAAAGTAGCGAATGTAACACCGCTGTTTAAGAAGGGAGGGAGGCAGCAGATGGGAAATTATAGGCCGGTTAGCCTGATTTCAGTCATTGGCAAGATTTTAGACTCCATTATTAAAGATGAGATCGCAGAGTACTTGGAAGTGCAGGATAAAGTAGGACCAAGTCAGCACGGCTTCATCAAGGGGAGGTCATGTCTGACAAATCTGTTAGAGTTCTTTGAGGCGGTAACAAGGAAGTTAGATAAAGGAGAACCAGTGGACGTGATTTATTTAGATTTCAAGAAGGCCTTTGACAAGGTGCCGCATAGAACAAAGAACAAAGAACAAAGAACAATACAGCACAGGAACAGGCCCTTCGGCCCTCCAAGCCTGCGCCGCTCAACTAGACCATTCATTTGTATCCCTCTATTCCCAGTCTGTTCATGTGGCTATCTGCATAAGTCTTAAATAATCCCAGCGTGTCCGCCTCAATCACCTTGCTTGGCAGTGCATTCCAGGCCCCCACCACCCTCTGTGTAAAATACATCCCCCTGACATCTGTGTTGAACCTTGCCCTCCTCACCTTGAACCTGTGACCCCTTGTGTTCGTCACCTCCGACCTGGGAAAAAGCTTCCCACTGTTCACCCTATCTATGCCCTTCAGAATTTTGTACACCTCTATTAGGTCGCCCCTCATCCTCCGTCTTTCCAGGGAGAACAACCCCAGTTTACCCAATCTCTCTCCGTAGCTAAGACCCTCCATACCAGGCAACATCCTAGTAAACCTTTTCTGCACTCTCTCCAAAGCCTCCACGTCCTTCTGGTAGTGTGGCGACCAGAACTGGATGCAGTATTCCAAATGTGGCCTAACCAACGTTCTATACAGCTGCAACATCATATGCCAACTTTTATATTCTATGCCCCGTCCAATAAAGGCAAGCATGCCATATGCCTTCTTCACCACCCTCTCCACCTGTGCTGCCACCTTTAAGGATCTGTGGACTTGTACACTCAGGTCCCTCTATGTGTCTATACTCATGATGGTTCTGCCATTTATTGTATAGCTCCCCCTTACATTAGATCTACCGAAATGCATCACTTCGCATTTATCTGGATTAAATTCCATCTGCCATTTCTCCGCCCAATGTTTCAGCCTATCTATATCCTGCTGTATTCTCTGACAATGTTCATCACTATCCGCAACTCCAGCAATCTTTGTGTCGTCCGCAAACTTACTGATCACACCAGCTACATCTTCCTCCAAATCATTTATATATATCACAAACAGCAGAGGTCCCAGTACAGAGCTCTGTGGAACACCACTAGTCACAGACCTCCAAACAGAAAAAGACCCCTCCACTGTTACCCTCTGTCTCCTATGGCTAAGCCAGTTCTCCACCCATCTAGCTAGCTCACCTTTTATCCCGTGAGATTTAACCTTTTGCACCAGCCTGCCATGAGGGACCTTGTCAAATGCTTTACTAAAATCCATATAGACGACATCCACGGCCCTTCCCTCGTCAATCATTTTTGTCACCTCCTCAAAAAACTCAACCAAATTTGTGAGGCGTAACCTCCCTCGTACAAAATCATGCTGTCTATCGCTAATGAGATTATTCAGTTCTAAATGCCTATATATCCTATCTCTAAGAATCTTCTGCAACAACTTCCCTACCACAGACGTCAAGCTCACCGGCCTATAATTACCCGGGTTATCCTTGCTACCCTTCTTAAATAACGGGACCACATTTGCTATCCTCCAATCCTCTGGGACCTCACCTGTGTCCAGCGAAGAGACAAAGATTTCTGTTAGAGGCCCAGCAATTTCATCTCTTGCCCCCCTGAGGAGTCTAGGATAGATGCCATCTGGCCCTGGGGATTTATCTGTCTTAATGTTTCCTAAAAAACCTAACACTTCCTCCCAGTCAACAAGTCCCTCTCCTTTGTGAATACTGATGCAAAGTCTTCGTTTAGGATCTCTCCTACTTCCTTTGGTTCTAAGCATAATTCCTCTCCTTTGTCCCTGAGAGGTCCGATTCTTTCCCTAACAACACTCTTGTTCCTAACGTATGTATAAAATGCCTTAGGATTTTCCTTAATCCTGTCTGCCAAGGACATTTCGTGACCCCTTTTTGCCCTTCTTACTCCCTGCTTGAGTTCTTTTCTACTTTCTCTGTATTCCTCCAGTGCTCCATCTGTTTTTAGCTGCCTGGACCTCATGTATGCCTCTTTTTTCTTTCTGATTAGACCCACAATTTCACTGGTTATCCACGGCTCCCGAATCCTACCTTTCCTATCCTTCCTCTTTACAGGCACATGCCTGTCCTGCAGTCCTATCAACTGCTCCTTAAAAGACTCAAGGTGAGAGGGGCGAGGTATAACTCAGATATCAGAGGGACGTTTTTTACACAGAGGGTGGTGGGGGCCTGGAATGCGCTGCCAAGTAGGGTGGTGGAGGCAGCCACGCTGGCATCATTTAAGACTTACCTGGATAGTCACATGAGCAGTCTGGGAATGGAGGGATACAAACAAATGGTCTAGTTGGACCAATGAGCGGCACAGGCTTGGAGGGCCGAAGGGCCTGTTTCCTGTGCTGTACTGTTCTTTGTTCTTTGTTCATGCCAGATGTGGATTTACCCTCGAACAGCCTCTCCCAATCAACAGCCACCAAATTCATGGGAGACTGTTAAATAAGTTAAAAGCCCATGGTGTTAAGGGTAAGATCCTGGCATGGGAAGAGGATTGGCTGACTGGCAGAAGGCAGAGAGTGGGGATAAAGGGGTCTTTTTCAGGATGGCAGCCGGTGATAGTGGTGTGCCTCAGGGGTCAGTGCTGGGACCACAACTTTTCACAATATACATTAACGATTTGGAGGAAGGAACTGAAGGCACTGTTGCTAAGTTTGCAGATGATACAAAGATATGTAGAGGGACAGGTAGTATTGAGGAAGCAGGGGGGCTGCAGAAGGACTTGGACAGGTTTGGAGAGTGGGCAAAGAAGTGGCAGATAGAATATAATGTGGAAAAGTGTGAGGTTATGCACTTTGGAAGGAGGAATGGAGACTTAGACTATTTTCTAAATGGGAAAATGCTTAGGAAATCAGAAACACAAAGGGACTTGGGAGTCATTGTTCAAAATTCTTTGAAGGTTAAAGTGCAGGTTCAGTCAGCAGTTAGGAAGGCAAATGCAATGTTAGCGTTCATGTCGAGAGGGCCAGAATACAAGAGCAGGGATGTACTTCTGAGGCAGTATAAGGCTCTGGTCAGACCCCATTTGGAGTATTGTGAGCAGTTTTGGGCCCGTTTCTAAGGAAGGATGCGCTGGCCTTGGAGAGGGTCCAGAGGAGGTTCTCAAGAATAATCCCTGGAATCAAAAGCTTGTTGTATGAGGAATGGTTGGGGACTGTGCGTCTGTACTCGTTGGATCTTAGAAGATTGAAGGGGGAGGTCTTATTGAAACTTACAGGATACTGCGAGGCCTGGATAGAGTGGATTTGGAGAGGATTTTTCCACTTGTAGGAAAATCTAGAACCAGAGGGCATGCACAACCTCAGATTAAAGAGATGGTCCTTTAAAACAGAGATGAGGAGGAATTTCTTTCGCTAGTGAGTGGTGGCTCTGTGGAACTCTTTGCCGCAGAAGGCTGTGGAGGCCAGGTCATTGAGTGTCTTCAGGACAGAGATAGATAGGTTCTTGATTAATAAGGGGATCAGGGGTTATGGGGAAAAGGCAGGAGAATGGGGATGAGAAAAATATCAGCCATGATTGAATGGCGGAGCAGAGTCAATGGGCCGAGTGGCCTAATTCTGCTCCTATGTCTTATGGTCTAATGATCTTATGGGTCACTCAACTCCTGACCTCATTGCAGCCTTGGTTCAAACATGAACAAAAGAGTTGAATTTCAGAGGTGGGGTGAGAGTGACAGCACTTAACATCAAGACCGCATTTGACCGAGTGTGGTATCTCGGAGCCTGAGCAAAACTGGAATCAATGGTATCAGGGGGCAAACACTTCGCTGGTTGGAGTCATACCTGGTCCATAGGAAGATGATTGTGATTGTGGAGGGTCAGTCATCTCTGCTCCAGGACATCACTGCAGGAATTCCTCAGGGGAGTGTCCTAGGCCCAATCATCATCACCTGCTTCATCAATGACCTTCTCTCCATCATAAGGTCAGAAGTGGGGATCTTCGCTGATGATTGCGCAATGTTCAGCACCATTCGCAACTCCTCAGTCACAAGGCACAAGTCAGGAGTGTGATGGCATACGCGCCACTTGCCTGGATGAATGCAGCTCCAACAATACCATCCAGGACAGAGCCGCCTGCTTGATTTCTATCCCTTCCACAAACATTCAATCCCTCCACCACTGACGAACAGTGGTGGCCATGTGTACCATCCACAAGATATACTGCAGCAACCTTCCAAGGCTCCTTCGATGGAACCTTCCAAACCCACGACGTCTACCATCTGGAAGGACAAGAGCAGCAGATACCTGAGAGCACCACCACCTGGAAATTTCCTTCCAAGCCACTTACCATCCTGACTTCTAAATATATCACTGTTTCTTCACTGTCGCTGGGTCAAAATCCTGGAACTCCCTTCCTAATAGCACTGTGGATGTACCTACACCACATGGACTGCAGTGGTTCAGGAAGGCAGCTCACCACCACCTTCTCAAGAGCAATGTGGAATGGGCAACAAGTGCTGGTCTGGCCAGAGACGCCCACATCCCAAGAAAGAATAAGTAAGAAAAACTCTCCTCAGCAGAGGAAATAGTTTCTCTCTCTCGACCCTATCTAATCCTTAGGTTGAAGCTCAACTGGGAAAGACGGGATGAGATTTAAAACCCAAACATCTCAAACTCACTCAGGCAGTAGCGATACGCAGCGGCAGAATGGGCGCAGGGATGAAGGTATTCAGCGGATGTGGACAGTCTGGAGAAGCTGTGAGTGTTCCCCTGACAGCAGAGAAGGTTCAGGGGAAATTTAACTGAGATGTTCAAAATCATGATGGGCTTTGATCGAGTGAGTGAGGAGCAATGGTGCCTGGGATGTACCAGTCCTGCTGAGGGGAATCCTGCCAGCCAATCAAAAATCCATAGACGTTTGGCGGGATTGGACGATCCCAATGATGGGTGGGGCTGTAGAATTGCATCTTTTTTTCATTGGCTGGAGGGTTGATCATCAGAGGGAAAAGATTGAAGATTATTGATAAAAGACGGGACAAGGCCGGGAGAATTCTTTCACACAGCGAGTTGTTGTGATCGAGAAGGCGCTGCCTGAAAGGGCGGCGGAAGCAGATTAATAATAACTTTCAAAACGGAATTGGATTGCTTGTTAAAGGGAGAAGGTGGAAGTGGTGTTGGGAGATGAGTCAGATTAGTTGCGTATTTCTTTGAAAGAGCCAGAAAAGACACACCTGGCTGAATGGCCTCATTATGAAACTGTCCTGGGCAGTTAAAAATGCAACTTGATCAATTCGAACAATAATGGAACAAAGGAAAGGAAACTGGATCGTACGAGAGGATCCAACTCTGTCTCAGATAATTATTGATGATCATACAGATGTAGAATGATAGAATTGTATATCTCCGAGTCCCACTCGGGGTCTTGCTGACTTTCCTTCAGTGGTTGATCCTGGGTTACTGTTGCCGATGTCTCTTTGTCTCTTCTTCTAATAGAGATTCTGCTGGTACTGGGCCTGCTTCCAGTCATGCACTCCAGTGCCACAGTGGTTAGCGCTGCTGCCTCACAGCGCCAGGGACCCGGGTTCGATTCCAGCCTTGGGTCACTGTCTGTGTGGAGTTTGCACGTTCTTCCCGTGTCTGCGTGGGTTTCCTCCGGATGCTCCGGTTTCCTCCCACAGTCTGAAAAACATGCTGGTTAGATGGATTGGCCATGCTAAATTCTTCTTTAGTGTCCAAAGATGTGTAGGTTAGGGAAATTAGTGGGTAAATTGGTGGGGTTATGGGATAGGACTGGGAGGTGGAGCAGGGTAAGGTGCTCTGTCAGAGAGTCGGTACAGACTCGATGGACCAAATGACCTCTTCTTGCACTCTCGGGATTCAATGATCCTTCTCCACTCAGGCACTTGCCAAACCAGCGGGGGTGGGGGTGGGGGTGGGGGTGGGGGGGGGAACTGCCACTGTTGTACCCCCAGTGTCAGGCTCTCTCCACCTGCCACTGGGACAATACCAGCTGAGACAGGATGAGATCCTTGAGAGCCTCAATTTGGTATGGGGCAGGATGGCCACCCACGGATTTAATAGGGGTGGAGCTGGGGAGGTGGAGGAACCCCCACCCAATTGTCTCCTGTTGGGCAGAGACTGATGGGACTCGGACTAATGCTGCCACTCAGTGGATTCAGTAAGAAGTTTAACAACACCAGGTTAAAGTCCAACAGGTTTATTTGGTAGCAAAAGCCACACAAGCTTTCGGAGCTCCAAGCCCATTCTTCAGGTGAGTGGGAATTCTGTTCACAAACAGAGCATATAAAGACACAAACTCAATTTACATGAATAATGGTTGGAATGCGAATACTTACAACTAATCAAGTCTTTAAGAAACTCCCGAAGATACACAAGGCAAACACACCCGGCCGTCCCATCGTATCGGGCAATGGGACCCTGTGCGAGAACCTCTCCGGCTATGTCGAGGGCATCCTGAAACCCATTGTACAAAGAACCCCCAGCTTTTGTCGCGACACTACGAACTTCCTACAGAAACTCGGCACACATGGAGCAGTTGAACCAGGAGCGCTCCTCGTCACAATGGATGTCTCGGCACTCTACACCAGCATCCCCCATGACGATGGCATTGCTGCAACGGCCTCAGTGCTCAGCGCCAACAACTGCCAGTTTCCAGATGCAATTTTACATCTCATCCGCTTCATCCTGGACCACAATATCTTCACCTTCAACAACCAGTTCTTCATCCAGACACACGGAACAGCCATGGGGACCAAATTTGCACCTCAATATGCCAACATCTTCATGCACAGGTTCGAACAAGACTTCTTCACCGCACGGGACCGTCAACCGATGCTATACACTAGATACATCGATGACATTTTCTTCCTTTGGACTCATGGTGAACAATCACTGAAACAACTCTATGATGACATCAACAAGTTCCGTCCCACCATCAGACTCACCATGGACTATTCTCCGGAATCGGTTGCATTCTTGGACACACGCATCTCCATTAAGGACGGTCACCTCAGCACCTCACTGTACCGCAAGCCCATGGATAACCTCACGATGCTCCACTTCTCCAGCTTCCACCCTAAACACGTTAAAGAAGCCATCCCCTACGGACAAGCCCTCCGTATACACAGGATCTGCTCGGATGAGGAGGATCGCAACAGACACCTCCAGACGCTGAAAGATGCCCTCATAAGAACAGGATATGGCGCTCGACTCATTGATCAACAGTTCCAACGCGCCACAGCGAAAAACCGCACCGACCTCCTCAGAAGACAAACACGGGACACAGTGGACAGAGTACCCTTCGTTGTCCAGTACTTCCCCGGAGTGGAGAAGCTACGGCATCTCCTCCGGAGCCTTCAACATGTCATTGATGAAGACAAACATCTCGCCAAGGCCATCCCCACACCCCCACTTCTTGCCTTCAAACAACCGCACAACCTCAAACAGACCATTGTCCACAGCAAACTACCCAGCCTTCAGGAGAACAGTGACCATGACACCACACAACCCTGCCACAGCAACCTCTGCAAGACGTGCCGGATCATTGACACAGATGCCATCATCTCACGTGAGAACACCATCCACCGGGTACACGGTACATACTCTTGCAACTCGGCCAACGTTGTCTACCTGATACGCTGCTAGAAAGGATGTCCTGAGGCATGGTACATTGGGGAAACTATGCAGACGCTGCGACAACGGATGGATGAACACCGCTCGACAATCACCAGGCAAGACTGTTCTCTTCCTGTTGGGGAGCACTTCAGCGGTCACGGGCATTCGGCCTCTGATATTCGGGTAAGCGTTCTCCAAGGCGGCCTTCGCGACACACGACGGCGCAGAGTCGCTGAGCAGAAACTGATAGCCAAGTTCCGCACACACGAGGACGGCCTCAACCGGGATATTGGGTTCATGTCACACTATTTGTAACTCCCACAGAGTTTCACTGGCTGTCTTGTCTGGAGACAATACACATCTTTTTAGCCTGTCTTGATGCTCTCTCCACTCACGTTGTTTTGTTTCTTGAAGACTTGATTAGTTGTAAGTATTTGCATTCCAACCATTATTCATGTAAATTGAGTTTGTGTCTTTATAAGCTCTGTTTGTGAACAGAATTCCCACTCACCTGAAGAATGGGCTTGGAGCTCCGAAAGCTTGTGTGGCTTTTGCTACCAAATAAACCTGTTGGACTTTAACCTGGTGTTGTTAAACTTCTTACTGTGTTTACCCCAGTCCAACGCCGGCATCTCCACATCATGACTCAGTGGATTCCCAGGGAACTGCAGCTATAAAACTAATCTGACGTTAAGCAGTTATTAATTTTAACAGAATCCTGGGGCTTGGTTTTTAACTGGGCTTGGGAACCTGAAGCCTGGATGATTTCTTGCTCTTGCCCCTGTACGGTGTCTGTGTTGCTGATATGACATTATTTGTGACATTGGCGGCACGGTAGCACAGTGGTTAGCATTGCTGTTTCACAGCTCCAGGGACCTGGGTTCGATTCCCGGCTTGGGTCACTGTTTGTGTGGAGTTTGCACATTCTCCTCGTGTCTGCGTGGGTTTCCTCCGAGTGCTCCGGTTTCCTCCAACAGTCCAAAGATGTGTGGGTTAGGTTGATTGGCCATGCTAAAAAAAAAATTGCCCCTTCATGTCCTGAGATGCGCAGATTAGAGGGATTAGCAGGTAAATATGTAGGGGTATGGGGGTAGGGCCTGGGTGGGATTGTGGTCAGTGCAGACTCGATGGGCTGAATGGCCTCTTTCTGTACTGTAGGGTTTCTATGATTCTATTTAGAAAGAGCTTGTTCTTTGGGCTTGTACAGGTGGTATCTGGGAACATTACCCATGGCATGACTCCCATTTTTACACCCCCGTCTCCCTGGTTACCCAGCTCTGGGTGGGGATCTTCTCAAGGACTGAAGTAAGTATGAAACAATCCTCGACGTCGATGAAGTTTACAGGTCCTGAGAACAGCCACAATTGTTGATGCACTCACTGCAATACACAACCCTAGCAAGACATGCGGCAGGCATGGTTGTCTGCACCAGGAAATGTGCAGCTTTTCATCAGTTCTTCAAAGCCCATATCAGAAAAGGGCATTGGCAGTGAGAGTGAACCAGAGCAAAGACTGACACAGCTACAAAGAGCCGTGCACTGACCCAAACAGATTGTACACAATGGGGAACTTCAAGCAATAAGAACGACCATCGACATCCCATTGGAGGCACAGCCCTGAGGTAACAAACTAGAAGATGAGGATCATGTGCAGGATGAGACACAGAGTGTTGGACACGTGTTTCACACTGTCAGTCTCAGGGAAAACAGAAAGAGTCACATTTTCTGATTGGTTTGTCAAGATTCAAATTATGTGCCCTAAGAAAAATGGTAACTATTCATTATTGATCAAGATTGACACAGTAACAAGTGCAAACATCCAACTGCCGTGAATCCTAAAATATATGCATCTTTTTTTATTCATTTGTGGGACATGGGCGTCGCTGGCTGGGCCAGCATTTATTGCCCATCCCGAGTTGCCCTTGGAGGGCAGTTGCGAGTCAACCACATCGCTGTGGCTCTGGAGTCACATGTAGGCCAGACCGGGTAAGGATGGCAGATTTCCTTCCCTAAAGGACATTAGTGAACCAGATGGGTTTTTCCGACAATCGACAATGGTTTCATGGTCATTCTTAATTCCAAATATTTTTTATTGAATTCAAATTCCACCGTCTGCTGTGGTGGGATTCGAACCCGGGTCCCCAGATGTATGGTGACTAGGGGATTTTCACAGTAACTTCATTGCAGTGTTAATGTAAGCCTACTTGTGATGAATCAATAAACTTTAAAACAGAATATTAGCTGAGTTTACAGATTAATAGTTTAGTGATAATACCACTCGGCCATTGTGTATACGATGTTGAGAGGTGTTGATAGAATGGATTCTCAGAGGCTTTTACCCAGGGCTGAAATGGTTGTCACGAGAGGCCACAGGTTTAGGGTGCTGGGGAGTAGGTATAGAGGAGATGTTAGGGGTAAGTTTTTCACTCAGAGGGTGGTGGGTGCGTGGAATCGGCTGCCGGGAGTGGTGGTGGAAGCGGATTCGATTGAGTCTTTTAAGAGACTTTTGGATAGGTTCATGGAGGTTAGTAAGATAGAGGGTTATAGATGAGCCTAGAAGGTAAGGAAATTGTTCGGTGCAACTTGTGGGCTGAAGGGCCTGTTTGCGCTGTAGCTTTTCTATGTTCTATCGCTCCTCTCAGACATACACAGACATGGAAGGTCTTGGCAAAACCTATCACTGTGTAAGTTGAAGAGTACAATAGTTCATTAATTCCATGTGCAGGATTCATATTTCTGGAGTTCAATCAATCCTGTTGAGTGTCACAGATGTTCTACATCATGGAGACTGATGTCCCAGTGACAATCCATGGAATCAGTCAGACATCACGAGGCATACCAGCCTCAGAAACTACTCCTACCACCTCAGTTCACAACCTCACATTGAAATATCCAGATGGCAGTTTCACTGGAGCTGCACCATAACACTTGCAGGAGAATGCAAGTCAATCAATTGATCTGATACATTTTGTGCAACACAAAGAGCAGAAGGAGTAACAGAGAAACTAGAAAATCATCATTAAAGGAGCCGCTATTTCCCCTTAGTTGAAAGGTCAGTCACAAGGGGACATAGGTTCAAGGTGAGGGATGGGAGGTTTAGGGGAGGATTTGAGGGAAAACCTTTTTACCCAGAGGATGGTGACGGTCTGGAATGCGCTGCCTGGGAGGGTGGTGGAGGCCGGATGTCTCACATCCTTTAACAAGTACCTGGATGAGATTTGGTGCAGCATAACATTCAGGGCTTTGTGCCAAGTGCTGGCAGATGTAATAAGGTGGGAGTTCAGGTGTTTAAAATGTGGTGCAGACCCGATGGGCCGAAGGGCCTCTTCTGCACTGTGTGATTCTATGATTCTATGAAGAAGTGTGAGGCATGTGGTCCACTGTCCACTGTCCACTGTTATTGGTCATTTATACTAATGATTTGGATGAGAATATAGGGGGCATGGTTAGTAAGTTTGCAGATGACACTAAGATTGGTGGCATAGTGGACAGTGAAGAATGTTATCTCCAATTGCAACGGGATCTTGATCAATTGGGCCAGTGGGCTGACGAATGGCAGATGGAGTTTAATTTAGACAAATGCGAGGTGATGCATTTTGGTAGATTGAACCAGGGCAGGACTTACTCAGTTAATGGTAGGGCATTGGAGAGAGTTACAGAACAAAGAGATCTAGAGGTATAGGTTCATAGCTCCTTGAAAGTGGAGTCACAGGTGGACAGAGTGATGAAGAAGGCATTTGGCATACTTGGTTTCTTTGGTCAGAACATTGAATACAGGAGTTGGGACGTCTTGTTGAAGTTGTACAAGACATTGGTAAGGCCACAGTTGGAATACTGTGTGCAAATCTGGTCACCCTATTATAGAAAGGATATTATTAAACGAGAAAGAGTGCAGAAAAGGTTTACTAGGATGCTACCGGGACTTGATGGTTTGAGTTATAAGGAGAGGTTGGAAAGACTGGAACTTTTTTCTCTGGAGCGTAGAAGGCTTAAGAGTGATCTTATAGAGGTCTATAAAATAATGAGGGGCATAGATCAGCTAGATAGTCAATATATTTTCTCAAAGGTTGGGGAGTCTAAAACTAGAGGGCATAGGTTTAAGCTGAGAGGGGAGAGATACAAAAGGGTCCAGAGGGGCAATTTTTTCACACAGAGGGTGGTGAGTGTCTGGAACAAGCTGCCAGAGGTAGTAGTAGAGGCGGGTACAATTTTGTCTTTTAAAAAGCATTTAGACAGTTACATGAATAAGATGGCTATCGATGGATATGGGCCAAATGCAAGCAATTGTGACTAGCTTAGTTGTTAAAAAAAAGAGTGGCATGGACAAGTTGGGCTGAAGGGCCTGTTTCCATGCTGTAAACCTCTATGACTCTATGTCAAGAGCAGATGCCAAGCCTGCATAACGAACCATTGATTCCCCATGGGTTCCTACCCATCCTTGGCCCAAAGTTACAACCTCTTTCATGTCCATGGCACTGACTTCACCATCATCAACGACGAATTTATCGGGTAACCCATTATCTGATAATTATTAATACATCAAGCACAGTTGTCGCGTACACTAAGTGCTTCTTTCAGTTTATTTGGTGTGCCTAGAGAAATGATTACGGGTAATGGTCCGCAAATTATTGGTAAGCTGTTTCAGGAGATATGTGAGAAGTGGAACATTGATCACACTACTTCTTTTCCTTATTACCTTAGATCTAACAGCCTTGCTCAGTGAATAATATAAAGAACAAAGAACAAAGGGCAGCACAGCACAGGAACAGGCCCTTCGGCCCTCCAAGTCTCTGCCAATCATGAAATCCTAACCAAACTAAAAAAAAACTCCTACTCTTACTCGGTCCGTATCCCTCTATTCCCTCCCTATTCATGCACCCATCCAGATGCCTCTTAAATGTTGCTAATGTGCCTGCTTCCACCACCTCCTCTGGCAGTGCATTCCAGGCACCCACCACTGTGTGAAAAACTTCCCCCACACATCTCCCTTAAACTTTCCCCCTCTCACCTTGAACCTGAGCCCCCTTGTAATTGACACTTCCACCCTGGGAAAAAGCCTCTGACTATCCACCCTGTCTGTGCCTCTCATCATTTTGTAGACCTCTATCAGGTCTCCCCTCAGCCTCCGTCTTTCCAGTGAAAACAATCCTAGTTTATTCAACCTCTCCTCATAGCCAACACCCTCGAGACCAGGCAACATCCTGGTGAAACTCCTTTGCACTCTCTCCAAAGTTTTCACTTCCTCCTGATGGTGTGGTGACCAGAACTACATGCAATATCCAAATGCAGCCTGACCAAGGTTTTATATAGCTGCAGCATGATTTCCCAACTGCTGGACTCAATGCCCCGGCTGATGAAGGCAAGCATGCCATATGCCTTCTTGGCCACCTGAGTTGCCATTTTGAGGAACTGTGGACATGCACGCTCAGATCCCTCTGTATGTTAATGTTCCTAAAGGTTCTGCCATTTATAGTATAATTCACACCTAAATTTGATCCTTCAAAATGCATCATCTCACATTTGTCCGGATTAAACTCCATCTGCCATTTCTGTGCCCAGGTCTGCAATCTATCGATATCCTGTTGTATCCTCTGACAATCCCCGGCTCCCCCACTGAAACATGAGAAATCCCTAATTCACAAACATAGACCATAAGACCAACCAGGATCTACACATTGCAATGTTACACCTGAGAGCGACTCCTGAAGGTACAACTATTCCACCAGTGGCAGAGCTGATGTTTGGCAGATCAGTGGGTACCAATTTACTTACTCTTACCCACTCTACTCTACCCACTCTACCCACTCTTACCCACACTTACCCACTCTACTCTCTCAGGCGCGAGAGAACACATTTAAAACTGCAAGAGAACATGACCAGTGAACACGATAAAAATGCAGGTGTAGAATTGCCAAGTTTACAGTTGGGACGAGTTTGTATTCAGGATCCCACAGATGGTACATGGCAACCAAGACCCTATGAAGTCATTACACAACAGGGGCAATGGTGAGGTGTAACCGTGAGCAAATCAGATCCATTCCAGCTCCTGATTCACCATGCAGTCCTATTGCATTGAAGACAAGATCCCAAATGAAACCAGGAACTACATTGAAGAATGTCAATCCCACCGATCTCAGACAAGGTTACCATTACAAGATTCAGGTATACCAGCAGATTAAGGGGCAACCCGATAGAAGTCTACAAGGTTATGAGGGGCATGGACAGAGTGGATAGTCAGAAGCTTTTTCCCAGGGTGGAAGAGTCAATTACTAGGGGGCATAGGTTTAAGGTGCGAGGGGCAAGGTTTAAAGGAGATGTACGAGGCAAGTTTTTTACACAGAGGGTGGTGGGTGCCTGGAACTCGTTGCCAGGGGAGGTATCATAGAAATAGAAATCATAGAAACCCTACAGTACAGAAAAAGGCCATTCGGCCCATCGAGTCTGCACCGACCACAATCCCACCCAGCCCTATCCCTACATATTTTACCCACTAATCCCTCCAACCTACGCATCTCAGGACACTAAGGGCAATTTTTAGCATGGCCAATCAACCTAACCCGCACATCTTTGGACTGTGGGAGGAAACCAGAGTACCCGGAGGAAACCCACGCAGACACGAGGAGAATGTGCAAACTCCACACAGACAGTGACCCAAGCCGGGAATCGAACCCAGGTCCCTGGAGCTGTGAAGCAGCAGTGCTAACCACTGTGCTACCGTGCCGCCCCAAAGGTAGTGGAAGCAGATACGATAGTGACTTTTAAGGGGCGTTTTGACAAGTTCATGAATAGGATGGGAATAGAGGGATATGGTCCCCGGAAGGTTAGGGGGTATTAGTTAATTCGGGCACAATGGTGGGTGCAGGCTTGGAGGGCTGAAGGGCCCGTTCCTGTGCTGTAATTTTCTTTGTTCTTTGTTCTTTGTTCATGACGTTTATGCTTCAGAGATTAACTTGTCCTATACACTCATGTAATGGTAACTAAGCATGAACATGTATTGTAAATTGTTATATTTCCTTGAAAGGGGGGGGGGGGGTGAAATATCTTTAAAAAGAAAGGGGGATGTTGTAATGTCTTCAAGAGATAGCAGCATGATAGTAGAAAGGAAACATGTCACATGATTCAGTCTTAGTTTCACTTTTGCTTTTGGAAAGAGCACAGGTGCACAGCTCTGCTGTGGATGTCTTCAAGCTGTCTGTCTAAGTATAAATGTTCAGATGTGCCTCGTCTCAATAAGTGAACCCAGAACGTGTTTACACAATCTCTTATGAAAGATTAATGTTTGCCTCACGATTGATATCATTATCGCTGTTTGCCACTCCTCCAAGTTTAGTATTATTGGCAAATGTTGAAATTTTACTCTATTTTGACATTCAATGATATATAAAGGAATAGCAGTGCTCCTCACACTGACCCTTGGGGAATACTCCAGTCTGAGGGATAACAGTCACCATCACTCACTGTTTTCTACCCTGGAGTTGATTCGTTTATCCACATTGACCCTCGGTTTTACTGACCAACTTGTTATTGATTTCTGTACAGAAAAACTCTTGTGTTGCTGGAAGTGTGTGGAATTTTTATAGATCGAGAGGGCAGTCTCAGACTCAATAATCCTCGGTCTGATCAACATTCGATACACGCTTACCGTAGGGGGCGGGACCTGCCGGCTGCACTCACCCCAAAACCGAAAAATCCTGCTCAAGGTCCATGGATCTTTGCACGATCCTCCCCGCTGCCTACTCCAATTCCTGTGGCAGGTGAGGTGGGAAAATTCCCCCCAGGGTCTCTGCTCTTTAATTCATAGACACAGGAGGAGGCCTGCTCCGCCATTCATTATGATCATGGCTGATCATCCAACTCAATAGCCTGATCCCGCCTTCCCCCCAAATCCTTTGGTCCCTTTAGCCCCAAGAGTTATATCTAACTCCTTCTTTGGCCTCAGCTGCTTTCTGTGGTAGCAAATTCCACAGGCACACCACTCTCTGGGTGAAGACATTTCTCCTCATCTCCGTCCTAAATGGCTTGCCCCATGTCCTCAGACTGTGACCCCTGGTTCTGGGCTCCCCCCACCATCAGGAACATCTTTCCTGCATCGACCCTGTCTAGCCCTGTTAGAATTTTATAGGTTTCTATGAGACCCCCCCCCCGCCACTCCCCGACTCATTCTTCTAAACTCCAGCGATTATAATCCTAAGCGACCCAATCTCTCCTCATACGTCAGTCCCTCCATTGCAGGAATCCATAAGGAATACCAGTGTTTAGTTGTTTTTTGTAGCCATAGTAACCTTGTGACTCAAGAGGTCAGAATGTCTCTAAATTGAGCTGTATTGAAGGAATGTCCTTAAGTTGAAGAAGTCAGAATTAGAACCCTAAAATCCGGCAAATGAGGCAGTTTCATTCGGTACGAACACTGGAACAAATATCTTCTCAGTGAAGAAGAATTTTATTCAGGTTTCTCTGTTGTGTCATTTTGAAACAACAGCAGCCAATCAGTGAATCGATAATCCGGTCCGCATTACACGATACACAGACAGCTGATTCCCGTCTCACACCAGCCCATGGAAATCTGCAACTGGAATTAGAAACATAAATATTGTGAATCTCTGCTGTTAATTTAAATAATTTAATCTGTTCAATCTCATTATCTGAAGTAGTAAAGTCCTGTTAGAGATTTAAAACATTGCAATATTTAAAACTTTTCCTTTCTTTCCTGTCTCTCTCAATCCAATCTTTACTTCCCTCGCTTTATTTCTCTTTCTGTCCCAGAATGTCACAATTCACCCAATTTCCTTCCCCGTCATTCTCAGGTTTCTTCCTCAATCCCATTGGTTAAGCAGATAGCCCTGTCATACACTGATCTAATTGCCATTTAGATCAAAAACCATTTTCAAACTGAGGGAAGCAGGAGAAGCCACATGTTTTCATACTGATGCTGCTATTGTCCAGATGCCAAGAAAGTGTCCTTAAGCTGATTCAGGAAAAATACACGTCATTTCTGTGATGTGGGCGTCGCTGGCTGGCCAGCATTTATTACCCATCCCTAGTTGCCCTTGAGAAGGTAGTGGTGAGCTGCTGCCTTCTTTAACTGCTGCAGTCCATGTGCTGTGGGTTGACACAGTAAGAAGGAAATTAGGAGAGCGAGAAGGGGTCATGAGAAGACCTTGGCGGGTAAGATTAAGGAGAATCCCAAGGCTTTCTACAAATATGTCAAGAGTAAAAGGATGAGATGTGAAGGCATGGGACCCTTAAAAGGTGAAGGGGGAAAAGTTTGTGCGGAACCGTTAGAAATGGCGGAGGTGCTTAATGAATACTTTACCTCGGTATTCACGGTGGAAAGGGATCTGGGTGGTTGTACTGCTGGTTTGCGGTGGACAGAAAGGATCGAGCATGTGGACATAAAGAAAGAGGATGTGTTGGAACTATTGAATGGCATCAAGGTTGGTAAGTCGCCGGGACCGGATGGGATGTACTCCAGGTTACTGTGGGAGGCGAGGGAGGAGATTGCGGAGCCTTTGGCGATGATCTTTGCATCGTCGATGGAGACGGGAGAGGTTCCGGAGGATTGGAGGATTGCAGATGTGGTCCCTATATTCAAGAAAGGGAACAGGGACAGCCCGGGAAATTACCGACCGGTGAGTCTAACCTCAGTGGTTGGTAAGTTGATGGAGAGGATCCTGAGAGACAGGATTTATGATCATCTAGAGAAGTTTAGTATGATCAAAAGTAGTCAGCACGGCTTTGTCAAGGGCAGGTCGTGCCTTACGAGCCTGGTTGAGTTCTTTGAAAATGTGACCAAACACATTGACGAAGGAAGAGCGGTGGATGTGGTCTATATGGACTTCAGCAAGGCGTTCGATAAGGTCCCCCATGCAAGACTTCTTGAGAAAGTGAGAGGGCATGGGATCCAAGGGGCTGTTGCCTTGTGGATCCAGAACTGGCTTGCCTGCAGAAGGCAGAGAGTGGCTGTGGAGGGGTCTTTCTCTGCATGGAGGTCAGTGACCAGTGGAGTGCCCCAGGGATCTGTTCTGGGACCCTTGCTGTTTGTCATTTTCATAAATGACCTGGATGAGGAAGTGGAGGGATGGGTTGGTAAGTTTGCTGACGACACCAAGGTAGGTGGTGTTGTCGATAGTTTGGAGGGATGTCAGAAGTTGCAGCGAGACATAGATAGAATGCAAGACTGGGCGGAGAAGTGGCAGATGGACTTCAACCCGGATAAGTGTGTAGTGATCCATTTTGGCAGATCCAATGGGATGAAGCAGCAGTATAATATGAAGGGTACCATTCTTAGCAGTGTAGAGGATCAGAAGGACCTTGGGGTCCGGGTCCATAGGACTCTTAAATCGGCCTCGCAGGTGGAGGATGCGGTCAAGAAGGCGTACGGCGTACTGGCCTTCATTAATCGAGGGATTGAGTTTAGGAGTCGGGAGATAATGCTGCAGCTTTATAGGACCCTGGTTAGACCCCACTTGGAGTACTGCGCGCAGTTCTGGTCACCTCATTACAGGAAAGATGTTGAAGCCATTGAGAGGGTGCAGAGGAGATTGACAAGGATGTTGCCTGGATTGGGGGGCATGCCTTATGAGGATAGGTTGAGGGAGCTTGGTCTCTTCTCCCTGGAGAGACGAAGGATGAGAGGTGACCTGATAGAGGTTTACAAGATGTTGAGAGGTCTGGATAGGGTAGACTCTCAGAGGCTATTTCCAAGGGCTGAAATGGTTGCTACGAGAGGACACAGGTTTAAGGTGCTGGGGGGTAGGTACAGAGGAGATGTCAGGGGTAAGTTTTTCACTCAGAGGGTGGTGGGTGAGTGGAATCGGCTGACGTCGGTGGTGGTGGAGGCAAACTCGTTGGGGTCTTTTAAGAGACTTCTGGATGAGTACATGGGATTTAATGGGATTGAGGGCTATAGATAGGCCTAGAGGTAGGGATATGATCAGCGCAACTTGTGGGCCGAAGGGCCTGTTTGTGCTGTGGCTTTCTATGTTCTATGTTCTATGAAGTCTCACAACACCAGGTTAAAGTCCAACAGGTTTATTTGGCAGCACAAGCTTTCGGAGTCTCGCTCCTTCATCAGGTGAGTGGGAGTTGTGTTCACAAACAGGGCATATAAAGACACAAACTCAATTTACAAGATAATGGTTGGAATGCGAGTCTTAACAGGTAATCAAGTCTTAAAGGTACAGACAATGTGAGTGAAGAGAGCGGTAAGCACAGGTTAAAGAGATGTGTATTGTCTCCAGCCAGGACAGTTGGTGAGGTTTTGCAAGCTCAGGCAAGTCGTGGGGGTTACAGATAGTGTGACATGAACCCAAGATCCCTGTTGAGGCCGTCCTCATGTGTGCGGAACTTGCCTATCAGTTTCTGCTCAGCGATTCTGTGTTGTCGTGTGTCGTGAAGGCCGACTTGGAGAACGCTTACCCGAAGATCAGAGGCTGAATGCCCGTGACTGCTGAAGTGTTCCCCGACTGGAAGGGAACACTCCTGCCTGGTGATTGTCGAACGGTGTTCATTCATTCGTTGTCGTAGCATCTGCATGGTCTCCCCAATGTACCATGCCTCGGGACATCCTTTCCTGCAGCGTATCAGGTAGACAACGTTGGCCGAGTCGCAAGAGTATGTGTCGTGTACCTGGTGGATGGTGTTCTCACGTGAGATGATGGCATCTGTGTCGATGATCCGGCACGTCTTGCAGATGTTGCTGTGGCAGGGTTGTGTGGTGTCATGGTCACTGTTCTCCTGAAGGCTGGTCTGTTTGAGGTTGTGTGGTTTTTTCAAGGCAAGAAGTGGGGGTGTGGGGATGGCCTTGGCGAGATGTTCGTCTTCATCAATGACATGTTGAAGGCTCCAGAGGAGATGTCGTAGCTTCTCCGCTCCGGGGAAGTACTGGACAACGAAGGGTACTCTGTCCACTGTGTCCCGTGTTTGCTTTCTGAGGAGGTCGGTGAGGTTTTTCGCTGTGGCGCGTCGGAACTGTCGATCGATGAGTCGAGCGCCATATCCTGTTCTTATGAGGGTGTCTTTCAGCGTCTGGAGGTGTCTGTTGCGATCCTCCTCATCTGAGCAGATCCTGTGTATACGGAGGGCTTGTCCGTAGGGGATGGCTTCTTTAACGTGTTTAGAGTGGAAGCTGGAGAAGTGGAGCATCGTGAGGTTATCCGTGGGCTTGCGGTACAGTGAGGTGCTGAGGTGACCGTCCTTGATGGAGATGCGTGTGTCCAAGAATGTAACCGATTCCGGAGAGTAGTCCATGGTGAGTCTGATGGTGGCATGGAACTTGTTGATGTCATCATATAGTTGTTTCAGTGATTGTTCACCATGAGTCCAAAGGAAGAAAATGTCATCGGTGTATCTAGTGAATAGCATCGGTTGAAGGTCCTGTGCGGTGAACAAGGCTTGTTTGAACCTGTGCATAAAGATGTTGGCATATTGAGGTGCGAATTTGGTCCCCATGGCTGTTCCGTGTGTCTGGATGAAGAACTGGTTGTTGAAGGTGAAGACATTGTGGTCCAGGATGAAGTGGATGAGTTGTAAACTTGCATCTGGAGACTGGCAGTTGTTGGCATTGAGTACTGAGGCAGTTGCAGCAATGCCGTCATTATGATGCGATTAGGCAAGAATTAGGGGGCATAAGATGGGAACAGAAACTGTCAGGGAAAGGCATTAATGAAAAGTGGAACTTTTTCAAGGAACAAATACTGGGTGTCCTTGATAGGTATGTCCCTGTCAGGCAGGGAGGAAATGGCCGAGTGAGGGAACCATGGTTCACGAAAGAGGTGGAATGTCTTGTGAAAAGAAAGAGGGAAGCTTATGTAAGGATGAGGAAACAAGGTTCAGATGGCTCGATTGAGGGTTACAAGTTAGCAAGGAATGAGCTGAAAAAGGGGCTTGGGAGAGCTATGAGGGGACATGAGAAGTCCTTGGCGGGTCGGATCAAGGAAAACCCCAAGGCTTTTTACTCTGATGTGAGGAAGAAAAGAATGACCAGGGTGAGGTTAGGGCCGGTCAAGGACAGTAGTGGGAACTTGTGTATGGAGTCACTAGAGACAGGCGAGGTGATGAATGAATACTTTTCTTCAGTGTTCACCAAGGAGAGGGGCCATGTTTTTGGGGAAGAGAAGGTGTTACAGGCTAATAGGCTGGAGGGAATAGATGTTCGGAGGGAGGATGTACTGGCAGTTTTGAATAAACTGAAGGTCGATAAGTCCCCTGGGCCTGATGAAATATATCCTAGGATTCTTTGGGAGGCAAGGGATGAGATTGCAGAGCCTTTGGCTTTGATCTTTGGGTCCTCACTGTCCACAGGAATGGTGCCAGAGGACTGGAGAATGGCGAATGTTGTTCCTCTGTTTAAGAAAGGGAATAGAAATGACCCTGGTAATTATAGACCGGTTAGTCTTACTTCGGTGGTTGGTAAATTGATGGAAAAGTTTCTTAGAGATGGGGGGATTTACAACCATTTAGAAAGATGTGGATTAATCCGGGATAGTCAGCACGGATTCGTGAAGGGCAAGTCGTGCCTCACAAATTTGATAGAATATTTTGAGGAGGTAACTAAGTGTGTTGATGAAGGTAGGGCAGTTGATGTCATATACATGGATTTTAGTAAGGCGTTTGATAAGGTCCCCCATGGGCAGCTTATGATGAAAGTAAGGAGGTGTGGGATAGTGGGAAAGTTGGCCGATTGGATAGGTAACTGGCTGTCTGATCGAAGACAGAGGGTGGTGGTGGATGGAAAATTTTCGGACTGGAGGCAGGTTGCTAGCGGAGTGCCACAGGGATCGGTGCTTGGTCCTCTGCTCTTTGTGATTTTTATTAATGACCTAGAGGAGGGGGCTGAAGGGTGGATCAGTAAATTTGCTGATGACACCAAGATTGGTGGAGTAGTGGATGAGGTGGAGGGCTGTTGTAGGCTGCAAAGAGACATAGGATGCAAAGCTGGGCTGAAAAATGGCAAATGGAGTTTAACCCTGATAAATGTGAGGTGATTCATTTTGGTAGGACTAATTTAGATGTGGGTTACAGGGTCAAAGGTAGGGTTCTGAAGACTGTGGAGGAATAGAGAGATCTTGGTGTCCATATCCACAGATCTCTAAAGGTTGCCACTCAAGTGGATAGAGCTGTGAAGAAGGCCTATAGTGTGTTAGCTTTTATTAACAGGGGGTTGGAGTTTAAGAGCCGTGGGGTTATGCTGCAACTGTACAGGACCTTGGTGAGACCACATTTGGAATATTGTGTGCAGTTCTGGTCACCTCACTATGAGAAGGATGTGGAAGCGCTGGAAAGAGTGCAGAGGAGATTTACCAGGATGCTGCCTGGTTTGGAGGGTAGGTCTTATGAGGAAAGGTTGAGGGAGTTAGGGCTGTTCTCTCTGGAGCGGAGGAGGCTGAGGGGAGACTTAATAGAGGTTTATAAAATGATGAAGGGGACAGATAGAGTGAACGTTCAAAGACTATTTCCTCGCGTAGATGGAGCTATTACAAGGGGGCATAACTATAGGGTTCGTGGTGGGAGATATAGGAAGGATATCAGAGGTAGGTTCTTTACGCAGAGAGTGGTTGGGGTGTGGAATGGACTGCCTGCAGTGATAGTGGAGTCAGACACTTTAGGAACATTTAAGCGGTTATTGGATAGGCACATGGAGCACACCAGGATGATAGGGAGTGGGATAGCTTGATCTTGGTTTCAGATAAAGCTCAGCACCACATTGTGGGCCGAAGGGCCTGTTCTGTGCTGTACTGTTCTATGTTCTATGTTCTATTGTGGGGGATGCTGGTGTAGAGTGCTGAGACATCCATTGTGACGAGGAGTGCTCCTGGTTCAACTGCTCCATGTGTGCTGAGTTTCTGTAGGAAGTCTGTCGTGTCATGACGGAAGCTGGGGGTTCTTTGTACAATGGGTTTCTGTGGGTTGACCGCAGGTGAGTGATGAAGGAGCAACGCTCTGAAATCTTATTATACCAAATAAACCTGCTGGACTTTAACCTGGTGTTGTGAGACTTCTTACTAAGGAGCCTTGGTGAGTTTCTGCAGTGCATCTTGTTGATGGTACACACGGCTGCCACTGTGCATCAGTGGTGGAGGGAGTGAATGTATAAGTTTTAAAGTTTAAAGTTTATTTATTAGTGTCACAAGTCGGCTTACATTAACACGGCAATGAAGTTATTGTGAAAATCCCCTAATCGCCACACACCGGCGCCTGTTCGGATACACTGAGGGAGAATTTTGCATGTCAAATGCACTTAACCAGCACGTCATTCAGGCTGTGTGAGGAAATTGGAGCACCCGCAGGAAACCCACGCAAACAAGGGGAGAACGTGCAGACACCACACAGAAAATGACCCAAGCCAGGAAGCCAGGCCTCTGGTGCTGTGAGGCGGCAGTGCTAACCACTGTGCACCGTGCTGCCCTAGATAGTGGTGTGGAAGGGGTAGCTATCAAGCGGGCTGGTGCTGAACTTCTTGAGTGTGGTTAGGACAGCACTCATCCAGGCAAATGGAGAATATTCCATTACATTCCTGACTTGTGCTTTGTAGAAACTGAGCTGCTTGACAGCACTGTTGATGACAGGGAGATAGGTTCTTGATTAATAAGGGGATCAGGGGTTATGGGGAAAAGGCAGGAGAATGAGGATGAGAAAAATATCAGCCATGATTGAATGGTGGAGTAGACTCGATGGGCCGAGTGGCCCAATTCTGCTCTTATGTCTTATGGTCTTATGACCCCTTCCATCACTTCACTGATGATCGAGAGTAGACTGATTGGGCGGTAATTGGCCGGGTTGGATTTGTCTTGCCTTTTCTGTACAGGACATATCTGGGCAATTTTCCACTCTGTCAGGAAGATGCCAGTGTTGTAACTGTACTGGAAAAGCTTGGCTAGGGGAGCGGCAAATTCTGGAGCGCAAGTCTTCAGTACTATTGCCGGAATGTTATCAGGGCCCATTGCCTTTGCAATATCCAGTGCCTCCAACTGTTTCTTCATATCACGTGGAGTGAATCGAATTGGCTGGAGACTGGCATCTGAGATGCTGAGGACCACTGGAGGAGGCCGAGATGGATCATCCACTCGGCACTTCTGGAAGATTGCTGTGAATACTTCAGCCTTATCTTTCACACTGATGCGCTGGGCTCCTCCATCATTGAGGACGGGGATATTTGTGGAACCTCCTCCTCCAGTGAGTTGTTTAATTGTACACCAACGTGGAGAGAATGTTTCCACTAGAAACATAGAAACATAGAAAAACTACAGCACAAACAGGCCCTTCGGCCCACAAGTTGTGCCGAACACATCCCTACCTTCTAGACCTACCTATAACCCTCCATCCTATTACGCTCCATGTACTCATCCAGGAGTCTCTTAAAAGACCCTATTGAGTTTGCCTCCACCACCACTGACGGCAGCCGATTCCACTCGCCCACCACCCTCTGTGTGAAAAACTTACCCCTAACATCTCCCCTGTACCTACCCCCCAGCACCTTAAACCTGTGTCCTCTTGTAGCAGCCATTTCCACCCTTGGGAAAAAGCCTCTGAGAGTCCACCCGATCTATGCCTCTCAACACCTTATACACCTCTATTAGGTCTCCTCTCATCCTTTGTCTCTCCAAGGAGAAAAGACCGAGCTCCCTCAACCTATCCTCATAAGGCATGCCACTCAATCCAGGTAACATCCTTGTAAATCTCCTCTGCACCCTTTTAATCTTTTCCACATCCTTCCTGTAATGAGGCAACCAGAACTGAGCACAGTACTCCAAGTGGGGTCTGACGAGGGTCTTATATAGCTGCATCATTATCCCCGGACTCCGAAACTCAATCCCTCGATTGATAAAGGCCAGCACACCATACGCCTTCTTAACCACCTCCTCCACCTGCGGGGCCGATTTAAGAGTCCTATGGACCCGGACCCCAAGGTCCTTCTGATCCTCGACAGTACTAAGAGTCTTTCCCTTTACATTGTACTCCTTCATCCCATTTGAGCTTCCAAAATGGACCACTAGTAGGAAAAACTAGAACCAGAGGGCACAACCTTAGGCTAAAGGGACAATCCTTTAAAACAGAGATGAGGAGGAATTTCTTCAGCCAGAGAGTGGCGGATCTGTGGAACTCTTTGCCACAAAAGGCTGTGGAGGCCAGGTCATTGAGTGTCTTTAAGACAGAGATAGATAGCTTCTTGATTAATAAGGGGATCAGGGGTTATGGGGAAAAGACAGGAGAATGGGGATGAGAAAAATATCAGCCATGATTGAACGGCGGAGCAGACTCGATGGGCTGAGTGGCCTAATTCTGCTCCTACGTCTTATGGTCTTATGGTCTTATATCCCTCTATTGCCTATCTGTTCATGTACCCATCCAGATGCCTCAACTGGGATCTTGGGTTCATGTCACACTATCTGTAACCCCCATGACTTGCCTGGGCTTGCAAAATCTCACTAAGTGTGCTGGCTGGAGACAATATACATCTCTTTAACCTGTGCTTAACCCTCTCTCCACTCACGTTGTCTGTATCTTTAAGACTTGATTACCTGTAAAGACTCGCATTCCAACCATTATTTTGTAAATTGAGTTTGTGTCTTTATATGCCCTGTTTGTGAACAGAACTCCCACTTACCTGATGAAGGAGCAGCGCTCCGAAAGCTAGTGGCTTGTGCTACCAAATAAACCTGTTGGACTTTAACCTGGTGTTGTGAGACTTCTTACTGGGTTTACCCCAGTCCAACACCGGCATCTCCACACCGGGGCGGTGCCAGAGGACTGGAGAACAGCTGACGTGGTCCCACTATTTAAGAAAGGTTGTAGAGACAAGCCCGGAAACTACAGACCAGTGAGTCTCACTCCTGTGGTTGGGAAACTACTGGAGAAGATTCTGAAGGAAAGAATCTATCTCCATTTGGAGCTGCAAGGTTTGATCAGGGATAGTCAGCATGGTTTTGTCAGAGGGAAGTCATGCCTAATAAATTTGATTGAATTTTTTGAGCATGTAACCAAGTGTGTGGATGAGGGTAGTGCGGCTGATGTAGTTTACATGGATTTCAGCAAAGCCTTTGACGAAGTCCCACACGGGAGACTTATTAAGAAGGCTAATGCACGTGGGATACAGGGTGATCTGATAAGGTGGATTCATAATTGGCTTAGCAGTAGGAGACAGAGGGTGGTGACAGACGGCTGCTTCAGTGACTGGAGGCCAGTGTTCAGTGGCGTACCACAGGGATCCGTGCTGCGCCCCCTATTGTTCATCATTTATATAAATGACACAGATGACTATGTGGGGGCAGGATCAGTAACTTTGCCGATGACACAAAGATTAGCCGGGTGGTTAACAGTGAGGTTGAGTGTCTTGGGTTACAGGAAGATACAGACGAGATGGTCAAATGGGCGGATAAGTGGCAGATGGGATTTAACCCTGAAAAGTGTGAGGTGATGCACTTTGGATGAAGTACTTTGACAAGGAAGTATACTATGAAAGGTTTGACACTCGGATGTTCCGAAGAACAAAGGGACCTTGGCGTGTTTGTCCATAGATCTCTGAAGGCAGAGAAGGCATATGGTGCACTCACCTTTATCAATCGGGGTATAGATTACAAAAGCAGAGAGGTCATGATGGAGTTGTATAGAACTTTGGTGAGGCCACAGCTGGAGCACTGTGTGCAGTTCTGGTCACCACATTATAGGAAGGACGTGAAGGGGGCGCAGAGGAGATTCACCAGGATGCTGCCTGGGATGGAACATTTAAGTTATGAAGAGAGGTTGGATAGGCTTGTGTTGTTTTCGTTGGAGCAGAGAAGAGTGAGGGGCGACTTGATTGAGGTGTTCAAGATTATGAGGGGCGTGGACAGGGTGGATAGGGAGCAGCTTAGTTGAAGGGTCAGTTACGAGGGGCCATAAGTTTAAAGTGAGCAGTGGGAGGTTTAGGGGGGATTTGAGGAAAAACCTTTTTACCCAGAGAGTGGTGAGGGTCTGGAATGCGCGGCCTGGGAGGGTGGTGGAGGCGGGCTGCCTCACATCCTTTAAAAAGTACCTGGATGAGTACTTGGCACGTCATAACATTCAAGGCTATGGGCCAAGTGCTGGCAAGTGGGATTAGGTGGGCAGGTCAGGGCCTTTCATGCATCAGTGCAGACTCGATGGGCCGAAGGGCCTCTTCTGCACTGTAGGATTCTGTGATTCTGTGAATAATCTGTCTTCCTATTATTGCTACCAAAGTGGATAACCTCACATTTATCTATATTAAGCTGCAAGTCTTTTTACACAGGGGCTGGTGGGTGTCTGGAACTCGCTACCGGGGGAGGTAGTGGAAGCGGATATGATAGTGAGTTTTAAGGAGCGTCTGGACAAATACATGAATAGGATAGGAATTGAGGGATATGGTCCCCGGAAGGGTCGAGGGTTTTAGTTCAGTCGGGCAGCATGGTCGGTGCAGGCTTGGAGGGCCGAAGGGCCTGTTCCTGTGCTGTAATTTTCTTTGCTCTTTGTTTTAAACTGTGTCATGCATTCTGCCTGTCCAAATGATGTATCTGAATCAGGCTGGTTGGTGAGAATGAGGTCAAGTGTGTTTTTCCCTCTTGTTGGTTCCTGCACCGCCTGATGCATTCCCAGTCTCGCAGCAATATCCTTTAGGACCCGGTCAGCTCAGTCTGTGGTCAGGCTACCAAGGCACTCTTGGTGATGGACATTGAGTACATTGAGACCCAGAGTACATTCTGCACCCTTGCAACACTCACTGCTTCCACCAGGTGGTGTTCAACATGGAAGAATAGTGATTCATCAGATGAGGGAGGAAGGTACCTGGTAATCAGCAGGAGGTTTCCCTGTCCATGTATGACCTGGTGCCATGAGACTTCATGGGGTCCAGAGTCAATGTCCAGGATTCCCAGAGCAACTCCCTCCCGACTGTATACCACTGTGCTGCCACCTCTGCTGGGTCTGTCCTGCCGGTGGGACAGGACATATCCAGGGATGGTATTGGTGGTGTCTGGGACATGTTCTGTAAAATGTGATTCCGTGAGAATGACTCTGTCAGGCTGTTGCTTGCTAGTCTGTGAGACTGCGCTCCCAGTTGTGGCACAAACCCCCAGATGTTAGTAAGGAGGACTTTGCCGGGTGGACAGGGCTGGGTTTGCTGTTGTTGTTTCTAGTGCCCAGGTCGATGCCAGGTGGGCTGTCTGGTTTAATTCCTTTTTAATGACTTTTCTGCAATGAGTTAACCTCATTGCCATGGCTCTAGAGTCACATGTAGGCCATGCCAGGTAAGGATGGCAGATTTCCTTCCCTAAAAGACATTAGTGAAGCAACAATCTGAAGCTTCAAGATCACCATGACTGGGACTAGCTTTCAATTCTAGATTAATTAACGCAGTTTAAATTCCACCAGCTGCCGTGGTGGGATTTGAACCCAGATCACTAATCCAGTGACCACTTTGTCACCATCACTGCTTGAGGGGCAAGGGAGTGTTGCACTGTCAGAGGTGCCAAACTGCAGTGAGATGTTAAAGCAAGGCCCTGGCTGCCCTCCCCGATCAGGATGAATTCTGTCTGGTGTTCTGGCCAATATTCATCCCACAGCCCAGACGCTGAAGCAGACCAGATGATGTGGTCATTATCACATTGGTGTTGGTGGGATCTTGCTGTGTGCGAATTAGCTGCTGTTCGTTTCTGTATTACAGCAGTGACTACACTGAAGTGCTATGGAAAATCCTGAGGGTGTAAAAGGCGCTATAACAATGCAATTCTTTCTACCTGCATTCACCGTGAACCACCCTGTGGGATTTGAGTAACTCCATCAGGATGACAGTACAGATAGGTTCAGGTTTGGCTAATTTACAGGGAAATTTGGGATTTATGGGTCTAAATCACAGAATGGGGTCTTTATTAGAACCTTCCCCGGCGTGAGGGACAGAATGGCCGCTTTCTCCGCTGTGAGAATCCGAGAGAATGAAAATTGAAGTGAGTTTGTGAGGAAATAAAGATTTACTCTGCAATAATGGAACAGGTGCGTGGAGAGACAGCCAGTGTCTTGTCAGTGTAGCAGTGTGTGTTTGGAAAGGGCTATCTCTGCAGTAGCAGCATTTACTCTGCACACACACAAAGAACTGAGAATCCTCCTGATTTTGGACTTTTCTCCAACCGAGCTGAAATTACGTCGAGTCCGGGAGGAGAGGAGGAGGCAGAACCTGTCAGAAGCTCAGTCCCCACCTCCCCCTCGCCAAGATCTCTCTGAATGTATCAGCGCTGGGGATGTGAATGGAACAATGTCAGGGAGATAAAGCCACGATCTTGCTGCATCCACACACACAGGAACCTTCTCAAACAGCAACGCAAGGAGGCTGGCTGCAAGCTGGGAACTGGGGGCTTTATTCACACTCTCAGCTGGATCTCTGCAAACCCACACCACTGGCCGTTATTTTGCTGCAACTAAGCGGAACCCAAAGGTAAATCCTGAATTATTTACCCACAAAGTTCCAAATGTATTTCTGTGCGGATGCTGCGAAATACCTTTTAGCCCAGAGTGTTATTGACGGGCAGGTATTGTGTGAGATGCAGAATGTTAGCAGAGGAACACAGGCAGAGAATTGGGAATGTGATGGGGGCGGATGGTAAAAATCATGTTAATTGTCCCGGGAAAGAGGGGGGGGGGAGATATTCACTAAAAAAAACCAAAATTTACATTTCTCCTCTGTCTGTATCTAATATTTTACTGCCCCCCACCCCCCCGGGTTGTTGCAACAGGCAGCACTCTGCACCAGGGGGCACTGCTGAGCTGTTCGCATGTGGAGGCATCACATTTGCAATATTTCTAAAGCCCCTGCATGTTACTGTTTAAAAAAAACTTGCGTTTTTTTAAAGGAGAAATTCTGTTTATAGATCAGCAGAACTCCCCCCTCACCCAGGAAGCCCCTTTCCCTTTTGTGACATTTATTGGTTGAATAAGTTAACCTTTTGGTTGCTGTCACTCAGTATTGGTTTCTGCTTTCCAAAATGCGTCCATATACCGTGTATAATTTATAGATAGCACTCCTTCACCCAGTGAGATATGGAATGCAATAGTTCATCAACCCTTTAATAGCAGCAGAGATTTGTGAACAAGTCTGGTCTATTTGGAGAGGTTTATTTCTTGTTACTGTGAGGAGTCCTTTTGCAGTTTACAGATTCTGTCTTTGTTGTATCAGATAAAGAAAAGATGTAACCTGCAGTGAGATATGTAATACTTTATTTTCCATATTTTAACCCACTGGGGGCTGCTTTCCCATCTCTGCTTTATCCAACCTGCTATTGTCCTGAAGATTGGCTGTTTTTTTTCCCTCTATATTTTCTACCTGAGATGGAGAATGAGGTGCTTCTCGTGCAGGGAATAAATAGCTGATCAGAACTGCATGTCAGAATCCTGAACAGGAAATATTGCTTTATGTTTCTGCAGAGCTCCCATTGACAATTGTCTGTTTAAGAGAATGGAAACTAACGAGTAAATGGCCACTCGGAAGAGTTTCAGGAGGTTTTAAGTGGAATCTGATGGTGTTTTAAGCTGTATCTAGTGCTGGGTACCAGGTGCTTAGTTCCTGAGAATTGTAACAGCCTCGCTCCATTTTGTTCTTGGTTTCCTGGGGAAAGCTAAATATTCCTCTCTCGAAAAGCAGAGCTTGTCAAATAAATAAATAAATAAATCATTAGGTCAGGATTCAAATTTAAAGTCAGCAGTTTCGGAATCAAAATCCCGTATTCAGCATTTCCACAAACTGTGAGTTTCTGAGTCTGATCCTTAAAATGTAACATCTGCAGAACTGAAGGAGATTTGTCAGCTGGGAAAGTTCTCTGAAATGAAAGGTACATCCACGCGTTCAGGGAAGCTCTAAATATAAAAAGCAGCATCTAATATAAAAAAAACTGCATTTAATTTTACTTCCCACAATTACAGCATCATGTTTTGCTTTTTGCATTCATAAAATCACTTTGAATGAAGCAATGCAGCAGGCAAGGTCAGGTGTTAGTGTTAAATTGGATAATTGGGTAATTTGAATTCAGCAACAGTTAATTAGAAGTTAGACAGTGTCCCTAGCTTCAAACACCTGGCAGTAAATGGCGATAAAGTTAATTCTGTTCTATTTGAGGACATATTAAAGGGGGATTGGGATGGGTGTGACTCTGCCACAGGTGCTGTTTATTGTCCGTTACCAGTCGTCCTCCCAAGGATTGATTTCCTGATCCATTGTACAGCTTGGTGACTTTTTCAGTCACTTCAAAGGGCATTAAGGAGTCAGCAGCATCTTGTGGACAGGGTCACTTGTAAGCCAGACAGGATGGGTCGTGGCAAGTTTGCACCCACACAGGACAACAATAAACCACTCAGGTTTTTCTGACAATCCGGCAGTTTGTGGGTAAGGGCCAAAGAACAGAGGAACAGCAGGAGGCCACTCTGCCCCTCAAACCTGTTCCATCCAATGAGGACATGGCGAACCTCACTCCACTCACCCAGTCCAGATAAACCCCATTGACCTCAGATTCCAAATGATTAATTAATTGAGCTTTCACCGATTGTGTTATAGAGTCATAGAGGTTTACAGCATGGAAACAGGCCCTTCGGCCCAACTTGTCCATGCTGCCCAATTTTTACCACTGAGTTAGTTCCAATTGCCCGCGTTTGGCCCATATTCCTCTATATCCATCTTACCCATGTAACTGTCTAAATGCTTTTTAAAAGACAAAATTGTACCCGCCTCTACTACTACCTCTGGCAGCTTGTTCCAGACACTCACCACTCTCTGTGTGAAAAAATTGCCCCTCTGGGCACTTTTGTGTATCTCCCTTCTCACCTTAAACCTATGCCCTCTAGTTTTAGACTCCCTTACCTTTGGGAAAAGATATTGACTATCTAGCTGATCTGTGCCCCTCATTATTTTATAGACCTCTATAAGATCACCCCTCAGCCTCCTGTGCTCCAGGAAAAAAAGTCCCAGCCTCTCCTTATAACTCAAACCATCAAGTCCCGGTTGCATCCTAGTATATCCTTTCTGCACTCTTTCTCATTTAATAATATCCGTTAGTGTTAGAGTTCCACTCTGCTACCACCCGGTGTGCGACAGTGTTTCCTAACTTCTCTCTGAATGGGCTGGGTCCGATTTTAAGGTCGTGAACCCTTGCTCTGGACTCCAGCCGCCTGCCAATCATTTGCTCTCAAAGAACAAAGAACAGTACAGCACAGGAAACAGGCCCTTCGACCCTCCAAGCCTGTGCCGCTCCTTGGTCCAACTAGACCAATCGTTTGTATCCCTCCATTCCCAGGCTGCTCATGTGACTATCCGGGTAAGTCTTAAATGATGTCAGCGTGCCTGCCTCCACCATCCTACTTGGCAGCGCATTCCAGGCCCCCACCATTCTCTGTGTAAAAAAAACATCCCTCTAATATCTGAGTGATACTTCGCCCCTCTCACCTTGAGCCCGTGACCCCTCGTGAACGTCACTTCTGATCTGGGAAAAAGCTTCCCACCGTTCATCCTATCTATCCCCTTCATAATCTTGTACACCTCTATTAGATCTCCCCTCATTCTCCGTCTTTCCAGGGAGAACAAGCCCAGTTTACCCAATCTCTCCTCATAGCTAAGACCCTCCATACCAGGCAACATCCTGGTAAACCTTCTCTGCACTCTCTCTAACGCCTCCACGTCCTTCTGGTAGTGCGGCGACCAGAACTGGAAGCAGTACTCCAAATGTGGCCTAACCAGCGTTCTATACAGCTGCATCATCAGACTCCAGCTTTTATACTCTATACCCCGTCCTATAAAGGCAAGCATACCATATGCCTTCTTCACCACCTTCTCCACCTGTGTTGCCACCTTCAAGGATTTGTGGACTTGCACACCTAGGTGCCTCTGTGTTTCTATACTCCTGATGACTCTGCCATTTATTGTATAACTCCTCCCTACATTATTTCTTCCAAAATGCATCACTTCGCATTTATCCGGATTAAACTCCATCTGCCACCTCTCCGCCCAATTTTCCAGCCTATCTATATCCTGCTGTATTGCCCGACAATACAACTCTCAACTCTATCAATTCTTTTCAAGACCCTAAAATTTGAATCAACTTAGCCCTGAAGCATTAATGTTGCAGAGAGTTACAAGCTGAGGTGATATAATCCCCTCATTATCTGACCCTCGAAACTCTGGTGATTCTGCATACTCCTTTCCAAGATCAGTGGGGCGACACTGGCACAGTGATTAGCACTGCTGCCTCACAGCGTCGGGGACCTGGGTTCAATTCCAGCCTCGGGTCACTGTCTGTGTGGAGTTTGCATGTTCTCCCTGTGTCTGCGTGGGTTTCCACCGGGTGCTCTGGTTTCCACTCACAGTCTGGAAGGCATGCTGGTTAGGTGCATTGGCCATGCTAAATTCTCCCTGAACAGGGGCCGGAGTGTGGCGACTAGGGGATTTTCACAGTAACTTCATTGCAGTGTTAATGTCAGCCTACTTGTGACATTAATAAATAAATCAAAAGTTTCTGATGCTAGTTCATATAAACAAAGAACAATACAGCACAGGAACAGGCCCTTCGGCCCTCCAAGCCTGTGCTGCTCATGTGCCCAACTAAACCATTCGTTTGTATCCCTCTATTCCCAGTCTGTTCATGTGGCTATCTAGATAAGTCTTAAACGATCCCAGCGTGTCTGCCTCAATCACCTTGTTTGGCAGTGCATTCCAGGTCCCCACCACCCTCTGTGTAAAATGCGTCCCCCTGACATCTGTGTTGAACCTTGCCCCCCTCACCTTGAACCCGTGACCCCTTGTGTTCGTCACCTCCAATCTGGGGAAAAAGCTTCCCACTATTCATCCTATCTATGCCCTTCATAATTTTATGCATCAGTAAAGATTTATTCAGTACAATATCACAACTTCCCATCAAAATAGAAAATGCTGGAAATACTCAGCAGGTCAGGCAGCGTTTGTGAAGAGAGAGACAGAGTTTATATTCTAAATCATTCAAGGAGTGACTAATCATCATTGGATTGTCACTTCACTCCTACTTTGGTGCATCGTGGTGAGTTTCATATTTCTGGACAAGGATCCAATCCCGGCTTCTCCAGAAATCCGGAATGTTTCTGAAATGAAACTACTTCTCCATTGGATAGTCAGGGGATGATGGGCTACACCCCCTTTTTACAGCCATATTCCAGCAGATAAGGAGTTGTAATGTCCCAAAGCTTCTTGGAGTGAAGGTAAGTAGGTGAGGGGATAGGGTAGGTGAGGAGATGGGGGGAGGGTATTGTTATGATCAGGGTCCTCAAAAGTTGTTGATCCGGGTGTGATGCCTCGATTTGTCACCATCCAGCAGGGATACCCCAAATTGTCACAAACCCAGGTGAGGGGGGTTGCTGGGCTGCATGTCTTTATTCAACCCACACTCTGCTGGGAGCAACAAGGATTAATCTAACAACCTCCCTTTCCCTCGCTTATCTTTTCTAGACCCAACGTTATGTTCAAAAAGGAACCAATTGTTGGAGTAAGTTTATTAACTATTAAAGGGTAAGGAGAAATGATAAAATACACGCAGCTGCATTCATACGGATTTGAAATGAGAATTGAGTCCAACAGAAAGCAAATATAAATAAAAAGTTATACGGAACAGCTCTTGAGTTGCGAGGAGTAGCCGATGATGTGTGTGGCTGATACACATTGATTCCAGTATAGTTGATTTCTGCAGGCAAATAGTTGATTCTTTGATTCAAGTATTCTGTTGTTTGGTAGAGAAATTTCAGTTTGTTTTCCAGCTACGATATTTTTGCTGGCTAATTGACTTCCACAGTCAGAGAGAGAGTTTTGAGATATTCCTGCAAAAGGTGGCTATTTTTGCAGGGGTCTTGTTTTGGTTACTGTATCACAGACCTTCAGTGTGGAAAACCTCCAACTCATTTTCCCCACAGCGTGTACGCATGCACGTACACACTTTTACTCTCTTCTATGTATATTCCAAGAGGAAACCAGAATACAGCAGTCTGTCTTGGCAATTACACCCAGTGTTGTGGTGATTTAGATAACAGCAGTGCCGCAAATCAGAAATTAATCTGGTCTTTGTGAAGTGTTTTGAGAAATTGTTGAGACATTAAATGAAGTTTGATGTCCTTTTGATCCAGAGGCATTGCAGTAAGAAAAACAATGTAATTTCTGTGAAACATGTAATTGTTTTAAAAAATGTTTAAAGATATTTTATTAGAGTTTGTATTAATTGTAAAGGAATCAATGGATAATGAGTAATACTGACATAAGGACATAAGAACTAGGAGCAGGAGTAGGCCATCTGGCCCCTCGAGCCTGCTCTGCCATTCAATAAGATCATGGCTGATCTTTTCATGGACTCAGCTCCACTTACCCGCCCGCTCACCATAACCCTTAATTCCTTTACTGTTCAAAAATTTATCTATCCTTGCCTTAAAAACATTCAATGAGGTAGCCTCAACTGCTTCACTGGGCAGGGAATTCCACAGATTCACAACCCTTTGTGAGAAGAACTTCCTCCTCAACTCAGTCCTAAATCTGCTCCCCCTTATTTTGAGGCTATGCCCCCTAGTTCTAGTTTCACCTGCCAGTGGAAACAACTTCCCTGCTTCTATCTTATCTATACCCTTCATAATCTTATATGTTTTTATAAGATCTCCCCTCATTCTTCTGAATTCCAATGAGTATAGCTCCAGTCTACTCAGTCTCTCCTCACAAGCCAACCCTCTCAACTCCAGAATCAACCTAGTAAATCTCCTCTGCACCCCTTCCAGTGCCAGTATATCCTTTCTCAAGTAAGGAGACATGGTAATCCTTGACTTGGAAGCAGTATCAACAGGAAGGAAGATAAGGTAGAAGGTGTGTGATCAAACAGAAAAGGAAGTTGCCATCACAAGGGAGAGCTACAGACAGAGCAGTGATAGGATGAAAGCAATCAGTGCACAGATATAGACAGGGAGAGAAAGAGGAACACAGAGAATTCTTGTAAATTTAGAGACCATAGAATCCCTACAGTGCAGAAGGAAGCTATTTGGCCCATTGAGTCTGCACCGACTCTCTGACCCAGGGCCTCTCTCCTGCCCTATTCCTGTAACCCCACACATTTACCATGGATAATCCACCTAACCTGCACATCTTTGGAGTGTGGGAAGAAACTGGAGCACCCGAAGGAAACCCATGCAGACAAGGGGAGAACATACAGACTCCACACAGACAGAGACCCAAGCTGGGAATCGAAGTCGGGTCCCTGGCTTTGTTAAGCAGCAGTGCTAACCACTGTGCCACTGTGCCGCAAGATGGAGAAAAAGCAAATCATGCCGGGAAGGGGTCAGTTTTTCTGTTTGGCAGGTAAGGAGATGGGAGTTCTTGGAAGTGCTGTGTGAGCTGGCTAAAGAATGCTGTGTGAATAACTCAGAGGTAGCTATGATGTGAAGATGCCGGCATTGGGCTGGGGTGGGTACAGTAAGAAGCCTCACAATACCAGGTTAAAGTCCAACAGGTTTATTCGGTAGCACGAGCTTTCGGAGCGCGGCTCCTTCATCAGGTAAATGCAGGATTTGTTTCACAAACAGGGCACATATAAACACAAACTCAATTTACAAAATAATGGTTGCAATGCGAGTCTTAACAGATAATCAAGTCTTTACAGGTACAGACAATGCGAGTGGCGAGAGGGTTAAGCACAGGTTAAAGAGATGTGTATTGTCTCCAGCCAGGACAGTTAGTGAGATTTTGCAAGTCCAGGCAAGTGGTGGGGTTACAGATAGTGTGACATGAACCCAAGGTCCCGGTTGAGGCTGTCCTCATACGTACGAAACTTGGCGATCAGTTTCTGCTTGGTGATTCCGCGTTGTCATGTGACTTGAAGGCCGCCTTGGAGAACGCTTACCTGACGTCACAGGTGGAGAAGGTGGTGAAGAAGGCATATGGCATGCTTGCCTTTATAGGACAGGGCATAGAGTATAAAAGTTGGGGTCTGATGTTGCAGATGTATAGAACGTTGGTTCGGCCGCATTTGGAATACTGCGTCCAGTTCTGGTCACCACACTACCAGAAGGACGTGGAGGCTTTGGAGAGAGTACAGAGGAGGTTTACCAGGATGTTGCCTGGTATGGAGGGGCTTAGTTATGAGGAGAGATTGGGTAAACTGGGGTTGTTCTCACTGGAAAGACGGATGATGAGGGGAGACTTAATAGAGGTGTATAAAATTATGAAAGGCATAGATAGGGTGAACGGTGGGAAGCTTTTCCCCAGGTTGGTGGTGACGTTCACGAGGGGTCATAGGTTCAAGGTGAAGGGGGGGAGGTTTAACACAGATATCAGAAGGACATATTTTACACAGAGGGTGGTGGGGGCCTGGAATGTGCTGCCAGGCAAGGTGGTGGAGGCGGACACACTGGGAACGTTTAAGACTTATCTAGACAGCCATGTGAACGGAATGGGAATGGAGGGAGACAAAAGAATGGTCTAGTTTGGACCAGGGAGCGGCACGGGCTTGGAGGGCCGAAGGGCCTGTTCCTGTGCTGTTTTGTTCTTTGTTCTTTGAAGATTGGAGGTTGAATGCCCTTGACTGCGGAAGTGTTCCCCGACAAGTGTTCATAGTGCCAGGGACCTGGGTTCAATTCCAGCTTTGAGTCACTGTCTATGTGGAGTTTGCACATTCCCCTGTGTCTGCGTGGCTTTCCTCCGGGTGCTCCAGTTTCCTCCCAGAGTCCAAAGATGTGTAGGTTAGGTGGATTGACCATGGTAAATGTGTGGGGTTACGGGGATAGAGAGAGGGCTTGGGTAAGATACTCTGCCAGAAAGTCAGTTCAGGCTTGATGGGCCAAATGGCCTCCCTCTGCACTGTAGGTATTCTATGAACATGCAAACTCCACACAGTCACCCAAGGCCGGAATCGAAGCCGGGTCCCTGGTTTTCCTTGTGTTAAAATCTCTATGGTTTCACTGTGCTCAATCCAGCCCCACGACCACCTCCCATTCTGGCCTCTTCCTCATTTCTTAGTCTCAGCACTGACAGCTGTGCTTTCAGCTGCCTGGCCCTTACCTCCATAGAACATTACAGCACAGAAACAGACCTTTTGGCCCTTCTTGCCTGTGCTGAACCATTTTTGTGCCGAGTCCCACTGACCTGCACCTGGACCATATCCCTCCACTCCCCTCTCATCCATAGAACATAGAAAGCCACAGCACAAACAGGCCCTTCGGCCCACAAGTTGCGCTGATCATATCCCTACCTCTAGGCCTATCTATAGCCCTCAATCCCATTAAATCCCATGTACTCATCCAGAAGTCTCTTAAAAGACCCCAACGAGTTTGCCTCCACCACCACCGACGTCAGCCGATTCCACTCACCCACCACCCTCTGAGTGAAAAACTTACCCCTGACATCTCCTCTGTACCTACCCCCCAGCACCTTAAACCTGTGTCCTCTCGTAGCAACCATTTCAGCCCTTGGAAATAGCCTCTGAGAGTCTACCCTATCCATGAACCTGTCCAAGTTTTTCTTAAATGTTAAAAGTGAGCCCGCATTCACCACTTCATCTGGCAGCTCATTCCACACTCCCACCACTCTCTGTGTGAAGAACCCACCCGTAATATTCCCTTTAAATTTTTCCCCCTTCACCCTTAACCCACGTCCTCTGGTTTTTTTCTCCCCTAGCCTCAGCGGAAAAAGCCTGCTTGCATTCACTCTGTCTATACCCATCATAATTTTATACACCTCTATCAAATCTCCCCTCATTCTTCTACGCTCCAGGGAATAAAGTCCTAACCTATTCAACCTCTCTCTGTAACTCAGTTTCTCAAGTCTTGGCAACTTCCTTGTGAACCTTCTCTGCACTCTTTCAACCTTATTAATATCCTTCCTGTAACTAGGTGACCAAGTGTGAGGTAATTCACTTTGGTAGGAATAACAGATGTGTTGAGTATAGGGCTAACGGGAGGACTTTGAATAGTGTGGAGGAGCAGAGGGATCTAGGTGTATGTGTGCATAGATCCCTGAAAGTTGGGAATCAAGTAGATAAGGTTGTTAAGAAGGCATATGGTGTCTTGGCGTTTATTGGTAGGGGGATTGAATTTAGGAGTCGTAGCGTTATGTTGCAACTGTACACAACTCTGGTGCGGCCGCACTTGGAGTACTGTGTGCAGTTCTGGTCCCCACATTACAGGAAGGATGTGGAGGCTTTGGAGAGGGTGCAGAGGAGGTTTACCAGGATGTTGCCTGGTATGGAGGGGAGATCCTATGAGGAGAGGCTGAGGGATTTGGGATTGTTTTCGCTGGAAAGGCGGCGGCTAAGAGGGGATCTTATTGAAACATATAAGATGATTAGAGGTTTAGATAGGGTGGATAGTGATAGCCTTTTTCCTCTGATGGAGAAATCCAGCACGAGGGGGCATGGCTTTAAATTGAGGGGGGGTAGTTATAGAACCGATGTCAGGGGTAGGTTCTTTACCCAGAGGGTGGTGAGGGATTGGAATGCCCTGCCAGCATCAGTAGTAAATGCGCCTAGTTTGGGGGCGTTTAAGAGATCCGTAGATAGGTTCATGGACGAAAAGAAATTGGTTTAGGTTGGAGGGTCACAGTTTTTTTTTAACTGGTCGGTGCAACATCGTGGGCCGAAGGGCCTGTTCTGCGCTGTAATGTTCTATGTTCTATGTTCTATGTTCTAAAACTGCACACAATACTCTAAATTCGGCCTCACCAATGTCTTGTACAACCTCACCATAACATTCCAACTCTTATACTCAATACTTTGATTTATGAAGGCCAATGTACCAAAAGCACTCTTTACGACCCTAAGGGCACCTGGAATCTTCTCCCTAAACCTCTCCGTCTCCCTCTCCTTCTTTAAGTTGTTAATTAAAATTTACTCCTTTGGGTACTCGTCCTAATATCTCCTTGTGCTGACACTTAGTGTTCATTCTTTGTCTGATTCACAGCCCGGTGAAGCATCGTGGGATGTTTGACTACAATAAAGGTGCTATATAAATGCAATTTGTTGATGTTGTTAGCTGTTAAAGTCACAACTGTTGTGAATGTTTTGTTATTCTGGAGGTTCTGTCTGAGGCCTTGGCATGGATTAAGGTGGCATTCTGTGGAAACAATGAGAGGTTATATTCCAGAAATGATTGAGGCTTTCACAAAACATTATTCATCCGTCATTTATTTCTCCAAAAGAAACACAGGAAGTGAGACACCAGAGGAGGTTTCTGAACCTGACTGACTTCTGATCTGGCCAGTTCTGACAATCTGAATGGTAAGGGGTTCAAAGGGTTAAATATCACCCAATCTGAGACGGACACAATTTAGAACCAACAACAACAACTGACAGTTGTATAGCATCATCAGCATAGTGGAAAGTCCCATACATTATAATGGAAGTGGAATCAGAATGTGTGTGGCGACGCATCGAAGCAGTGACCAACAACTAGGTCAGAGAGGGAGGGGTCTGAAGGAGGGGAGAGAGGTGAAGTGGGTAGAGTGGCGATGGGCAACCTGGGCTAGTGATTGGGCCACATGAGTGGCTCTTCTTCATCTCCGTGGGCCACAAGATTGAAATCAGGTTTATTCACTCACCGTGACCCCATAAATAAGATTAAATACTATTAATACCTGCCGAATATTTCATTACAAGTTATAGAAAATGCTTATTTATATATTAATGGAACTGTCATCAACTTCCAGTGGTAAAAACAGAATCAATATTGACGCTTTGGACACAGAGGGAGTGCCCGCTCTCACACTCAATGTTGTGATCAATCAGCACACACCTCACTCGCACTTGCTTTACAATCGCTTCAGTCAGACTGGCAGGAAAAAAACTACACAGGTGGGAATCAGCGGAATGTGGTGAACCCGCGCCTAGACAACAGTCAACACAATGTCTCGCGGGGCCGCACTCAGAACTGTGATGGGCCACATGTGACCCCCGGGCTGCAGGTTGTCCCCCTCTGGTTGAGGGAGATAACTCCAGCACCCAGCCAACTGCCTATAGTGGGATAATGTGGGGGGTGGGGTGGGGGCTGGTGTCTGTTACAAACCAGGGTCAGAGAAATAGAGGGTAACAGAGGGGCTTGGGAGAGGGCCTCCTCTCAGGTTTCCAGACATTTATCTGCCATGGAGTGTGAGGGGAGGTAATGTTTCCATCCCTGTTTGCTAGTCTCTTTGTAAATAATATATCTCCAAAACTAATGGACAGATTCCAATGAAACGTGGCACACAGATAGGACACAGCCCAAGGAAGGACTGGTTAGTTTTTAACACAGGTACAGATCCATTAAGATTGGGTGAATTGACATTTTGTTTTAGAATGTTGTCGATTGTCTCAGCTGCTGTGGAATCTGTCACAGCCGTCAAAATGTGAGCAGAGTTTTCAGAGCAGGTTGTTGGATGTGGATTGGTCTGACGCCTCCTCAGTGAGATGGAAGCTCTTAATAAAGATATATTTTTTTTAGCTTTGTAGTTACAGCATATCAACCAGGCAGGGAAAGCCTCAAGGAAGAGGGCGTAATTGTAATAATACTGAATTAACACGGTGCTGCGGAGGTATGCGTTGTAGCTGTTCTCTTCAAAACATTGAATGTATTCAAGAGGCGGCTGGATATAGCACTTGGGGTGAAGCGGTCGAAGGTTATGGGAGAAAAAGCAGGTTTAGGCTATTGAGTTGGACGATCAGCCATGATCTTAATGAATGGTGGAGCAGACTCGAAGGGCCGAATGGCCTCCTCCTGTTCTTATCTTCTATGTTTCTATGTTTCATTTGCTTTTGTTGTTAATGGCTTCAAATCAATGCACCATTATTTTGTGACACAAGAGATGCAGCGCAGAGTTTGTTTGAAGAAAGATGGCTTTGTTTAAGAATAATTTACAGGTAACCTTGTACTTTTGGGTTAGATTGATGCACCAACACAAGTCACTGCTGGAGTGAGGTTGCGAAGGGCCAAGGTGATCTATCAGGTCAGATTTGTAGCAGTACCTTTTAATACAGAGATGGAAGTATTTGAGTAGAATCGATTGCCTCAGTAAAGCAGCAGGTATCTGTTGTCTTTTGCTTCCTGTTAATCTGGCTGGTGAAGCTTCCACCTTCAATTTGACAGTTGTTAAAAAATATTCTATAAACCTGCCAGAGAACTCAACAAACCAGTGAGAAGAAACCACCTCACCAGGGGGGAAAAGGCTGAATTTCATTGACAAAAAGCTGGCTTTATTTGTGCTGTTTATAGATATTGATTTGACCGCGCTTGCATTGTGGTGCCCAGTCTGCCGTCCACATTATAAAAACCATTCAGACCCACTGGAAAAGCTGCAAAACAACAATGGTGTCAGAACTGAGAGGTTATAAATATCAAGAAAATTGAGCAAGCTGGCTCTTTAATCAAGAAAGGAGAAAGTCGAAGGCTGACCTGATTGAGGACTCTAAAATTTGGAAAGGTTTCTCTGGGGTAGACATTGAGAAGAAGTTTCCATTTTATGAAGGAGACCAGAATTAGGAGTTGTAAATATAAACCAGTCACTAACACCAAAAGGAAGTTCAAGAGAAATGTATTTAGTTTTGTAACTGTCAACCAAACTGTGAAACTACGCTGCCGGGCAAGGTGGTGGAGGCGGACACACTGGGAACGTTTAAGACTTATCTAGACAGCCATATGAACGGAGTGGGAATGGAGGGATACAAAAGAATGGTCTAGTTTGGACCAGGGAGCGGCACTGGCTTGGAGGGCCGAAGGGCCTGTTCCTGTGCTGTATTGTTCTTTGTTCTTTGAAATGGCAGGTACCATACTGTGATAATGAATGGTTGCAAAAACAGTCATACAGTACTACTACATACACTGCCTGATATCAACTGGCAAAGTGAAATAGCAAGCAATAATTGATTTTTATCACACCAGATATTTTTTCCAAAGGTTTAAAGGGTACGGCTGTTAAATGAATTGACAGTTTGATAGTTCCCTTTGACAAGTCCCTTTGACAGGTGTTTCTGACAGTCCTGATGGTTGATTTTGACAGGTCTGAGTTATGCATTTTTATGTGTAGTCATGCCTACTTTTATCAATTCCAGAAGGTCCCTTGGCCTACCCCAGAAGGCACCTTATCTCCTACAAAGATGTCCCAGAACCATATCCAAACTGACACCCTCACTTTCCAAATGAATCCAGAGTTCAGACCAGCCCTTACCTGGGCTACTCTGGGTTTTACATTCCTGGTCTATCAAAGTCCGATGTGAATTTAAATGGCCAGCTGTCTCTGTAAACTGTACCTATGTGAAACACACACTCTACCCCCATTCCTGCCTCCACAAAAATGGGAAGCACCATATTCGGGGGTGGGACCTCAGGCATTTTGCTGTTTTCACCACGGTGGAGACATTCTCCGTTCTGGTGAAGATCTCAGCCTGGGAAAGGTTTCAATCGAGTGGATACAGTGAGGATATTTCCCCTTGTGGGGAAGAGCGTGACAAGAGCTCACCAATATAAGAGATCGTCCCCAAGAAATCCAATAGGGAATTGAGAAGAAACTTCTTCACTGAAAGATCATGGAGCCTACTCCCACAGGGAGTGATTCAAGCCAATAGTATAAATACGGGTAAAACTAGACAAGCATATGTGGGGGAATGGGAATAGAGGATTACGGTAATAGATTTAAATGAGGAAAGGTGAGAGGAGGCTTGACTGGGAAATAGAGAGGGTTAAACGCCAGAATAGAGTGGTTGGGCCGAATGGCCTGTTTCTGTGCTGTATATCTCATCAATCAATTAATGGGCCACATGATGAATCATGTGACTCAGATTACACATGCTTACCACCAATGTGTGTCTTGTGTCACAACTGGGATAGAGACTTT
The DNA here is from genome assembly GCF_964213995.1 of Mustelus asterias. Classification (NCBI taxonomy): domain Eukaryota; kingdom Metazoa; phylum Chordata; class Chondrichthyes; order Carcharhiniformes; family Triakidae; genus Mustelus; species Mustelus asterias. Next base: position 1,122,635 of record NC_135809.1, read on the forward strand.
GTGCGACTGTAGGATAATTGATCATGTTGGCGGATTGCTTTACATCTGTCCTGAGTTTCACTCCCATTGACTTCACCAGAATGAGATATAAAACAGGCCTTCACTGTTATCCACTTTGAGATAAAATCTACGACAGTCAATATTCACAGAAAATTAACTCCGTGATTTCTATCCCTCCCGTGGCAGCATTAAAGTTAAGTTACATTAGCCTCAGTTGCCACTAACTGACACAATTGCCCCTTCTATATCCACATTGATATTGGTGAGTGATTAAGTTGGACTCTGTGAGGTCTTTGTAACTGAAGGCGTGGATAAGACACTCTTTCGGAGAGTCAGTGCAGACTCGATGGGCCAAATAGCCTCCTTCGGCATTGTAGGGATTCTATGCCAAGGCTCCATCACACTGGATCCACTGCGGGGATGTGACGGCTCCGTCAGAATTCCATTGACTTTCATCAAGGGTTCGAAATCCTGCCCTATCGCTCTTCTTCAGAATTTACTCAAAATTTTAACCCTGTTTCTCTCTCCAAAGGTGATAAATTAAACGGTTTTTATTGTGTTTGCCTGGCGACTCAAATAAACAATGACCAGAAATGTGCTCAAACTGCCATCACCTAGTGAGTTGGGAATGTGTTGGGAAGATTAACCGGATACAGATGCTGTTCCAGTGAAGTTAGAGAGTGGGATGAGGAACAACACCGGCACTGTGAAAATACCAAACATTCCTGATCTGCTCTGTTCCAGCGGGATTGAGATTTGCTGAGTCTCTGTTTGGTGACAGATTGTACCTGCCTGATCCAACTGTCCACGTTAATTAATTATCTGAAGCAGGAAGCCCCCAGGCATGCTCTGACTGCCTCCTGACCGAAGATTTGTCCTGTTTTATGATGATGGAATATTGACGCTGTGTTTCTATTCAGCAGCTATAACGTGTTTCACAATCCCAGGACGTCCCAAAGCAGCCAATGAGGGTCCTTTCAAACAAAATACTCTCCATGCTGGAAATCTGATATAAAAATGGGGCAGAAAACTGCTCTCCCACTGGCTGCTCTCGCAAGGTACTGGCCCTAGCTGGGCTGAATGGCCTCCTCCAGAATTGGAAGATTTCAGGAAATGGAAAAGTCCTGCGGGATGAACTGTCCATGGAGATTTTAAAAATCTTTCATGGGCTGTGGATGTCTTTGGCTACATTGGTATTCATTGCCCATTGCTATTTGCTCTTGAGAAAGTGGGAGTGAGTTGCCTTCTTGAATATAACTGATTTATTTATTATTGTCACATATATTAGTATACAGTGAAAAGTATTGTTTCTTGCATGCTATACAGACAAAGCATACCGTTCATGGAGAAAGAAAGGAGAGAGTGCAGAATGTAGTGTTACAGTCATAGCCGGGGTGTAGAGAAAGATCAACTTAATGCAAGGTAGGTCCATTCAAAAGTCTGACAGCAGCAGGGAAGAAGCTGTTCTTGAGTCGGTTGGTAAGTGACCTCGGACTTTTGTATCTTTTTCCCGACGCAAGAAGGTGGAAGAGAGAATGTCCGGGGTGCGTGGGGTCCTTAATTATGCTGCTGCTTTGCCGAGGCAGCGAGAAGTGTAGACAGAGTCAGTGGATGGGAGGCTGGTTTGCTGGTGATGGATTGGGCTACAGTCACGACCTTTTGTAGTTCCTTGCGGTCTTGGGCAGAGCAGGAGCCAAACCAAACTCAGCGGCTTACTCAGCCATTTCAGAGGGCAGTAAAGAGTTGGCCATATTTCTGGAGTCACATGTAGGCCAGACTGGGTAAGGACAGAAGGTTTCCTTCCCTGAAGGACATCAGTGAACCATTTCTGAGACTAACTGTTATCCCAGATTTATTTAATTTAAATTCTCCCACCTGCCATGATGGTTACATTACGGGATTAGAAATCCTAACCTCTGGTTAACTAGTCCAGTAGTATAACCATTATACTACCACACCCTGTAACTATTGCGACTGACTGACCACAAATATGTGAATGAGGGCTTATCCTAACAATCTGAAGGCCTGGACTATGTGCGCATTTTTCATTCTGTATCGAGACAGTTTTTAAAATTCATTCGTGGGATGTGGGTGTCGCTGATTGGGCCAGCATTTGTTGCTCTCCCTAATTGTCCTAGAACTCAATGATTTGCTAAGCCATTTTGAGGGCATTTCAGAGTCAACCACATTGTGTGGGTCACATGTAGGGCAGACAAAGTAAGGATGGCAGATTTCCTTCCCTAAAGGACATGAGTGAACCAGGTGGGTTTTTCTGACAATGGTTTCATGGTCATCAGTAGATTCTTAATTCCAGATTTTTTTTATTGAATTCAAATTTCACAATCTGTCAGGGTTGGATTTGAACCCAGGTCCCCAGAGTGTTACCCTGTGTCTCTGGATTACTAGTCCAACGACAATACCACTGCACTGTTGTCTCCCCATTCACACTGTACCGAGAGTGTTCACACCGTATTGACCAGTGTGCCATGTGTCTGTGTCAAAGCAAGTTCCAGGCTAATGCTGACCCAGAGTTATTTTGTGAAACACTTGACAGCTCAGTCACTGCAATTCCAAACACTAATGATTGCCTTGTATGCAAGCATCATTTGAAGATGTTTTGTTTTGACTTCTGGCTGTCAAATGGTTGGTGAGTTTATTTTGAAACAGAGATGTGTACTTGCACTGTCTAATGATGATGTGGAGATGCCGGCGTTGGACTGGGGTAAGCACAGTAAGAAGTCTCACAGCACCAGGTTAAAGTCCAGCAGGTTTATTTGGCAGCACAAGCTTTTGGAGCGCTGCTCCTTCATTCACTCACCTGAGGAAGGAGCGGTGCTCCGAAAGCTTGTAATTCCAAATAAACCTGTTGGACTTTAACCTGGTGTTGTGAGACTTCTTACTGTCTAATGAAACAACCAGAGTTCCTTTAACACTCGAAAGTGGATCACTTACAGAATGAATACTGACCGCGTGTGAAAAACTGCACCTTTGGACATGATCATCATTGCTGTCCAATAGCAAAGCTCTCTGTGTTGCTTATCCTGTAGTTTTAACCTCGTGCTTTGAGATGTTGAATTTTCCCTGAGGTTGGAGTCATTGTAGCCACGTGCTCCCAATTGGTCCCACATTAAGAAAGATTTGCATTTAAATAGAACCTTTCACAATGTCCAAAAACATTTGCATCCAATGAAGTGAAGTTACCGTAGGAAAAGTGGCAACTAATTTGCATACAGGAAGATTCCACACACAGTGATGAGGTAATAATCCAAAAACCTGTTCTAAAGACGTTGGCTAATTGATAACTACTGGTCACCAGAGAAAACGGGATCATTTCTATCCATCGGGAGGACAGGCAGGGCTTATTACCTCAGTTGAAAGAAGGCAGCAGTGACAAAGCAGCACTCACTCCGTACTGCACTGAAATGTCAGCCCAGGTGATGTGCTCAGGTATTTTGAATGGGACTTGAAGCCACAGCATTCTGATTGCAGGGTGAGTGCTGGGCACTGGGTCTCAGGAGGGGGTTGGTACAGTGCCATTTATTCCGACAGAAGCTGGGAATGGAAGCAGTTCTTGCAGTGATGATGCTTTTCTAAAGTGTGAGATGTCAGGTGTTTAACCCTGTAATGGTGAAGGAATTGGAGCATTTGTCCCACTCTGGGTGATGTGGAGGGAAACTTGGAGCGAATCCCACTTGGTCTGTTGTGTTGCTTTAACTAAGATTGATGAACCTGGTGTAAACCAGGCATTGAACCATTGACCTCTTTAGTAAAGGCTGATTCCGATGTACGCACCCACTGGGCATTCTGCTTAACAAGTTGATGCTGCTTTTGATTGATTTCCAGCTTCCCTGATTTGACACCAGATGACGAACCCTCCCTTCCCCAGATTTGTATTTGAACGGATTGTCTAATCTTTGTGGAATTAATAGCTCACTTGGAACAGCATCTTATCTCACTGAGCAGTGGGACAAAACAAATGGTTCCCTGGTGTTCTCTGTATCTCAGACAATAATTTCAACTCCACTTGGAGCCATTTTGTTTCAATGGGGCGGAATTCCGAGGCTCGACAGGTTTTGTTTACACTTCTTCCTAAGTAGCATTGGGTTTGTTAACCTGTTCCTCATGGGCGCTCGACAGAAACCCAGGCTGTACTCCTCTGCTTGGTTCATGTTATTCTGAGTGAGGTTTGAGGACAGATACAGTGCAGAATGGAGCTGTGGTATAGATGGAGCGGAATGCAGAGAATCTGTCCACTTTTACAGGAAGAATAAGAAAGGCAGCACCTGCTTCAAACGGGGAGAGATTTCACCCGAACTGGTGCACAGCCTTCCCACTTTGTGAATCACAGAGTTAGTGCGCAGGTACAGCAAGTGATTAGAAAAGCAAATGGAATGTTGTTTTTTATTGTGAGAGGAATGGGATATAGAAGAAGGAATGTGTTTGCTGCAGCTGTATGGGGTGTTGGTGAGACCACATCTGGAATACTGTGTTCAGTTTTGGTCTCCTTATATAAGAAAGGACAGAATAATATCAGAAGCAATTCAGCAAAGGTTCACTCAACGGATTCCCAGGATGAGGGGATTATGAGGAAAGATTGGACACCCAATTAAGACATTATGTTCTTATCCGGTGGGACATCCCTCTCCTGGCACAGTATCCACCCACCCCCCCCCGGGCGTGGAGCTCCCCTCCCCCCCCCCCTCCCCGCACCCCCCCCCCCCCCCCCCCCGCCGGGCGTGGAGCTCCCCTCCCCTCCCCCGCCGGGCGTGGAGCTCCCCTCCCCTCCACCCCGGGCGTGGAGCTCCCCTCCCCTCCATCCCGGGCGTGGAGCTCCCCTCCACCCCCACCCCCCCGGCGCTGTGTCCCTCTCCCCCTCCCCACACACAAGTGTGGTGTCTCTGCCCACCCCCACCGTGCTTTCCTCCTCCACACAGTTTCTCGTTGAGGAATTTCCTGTCTGTGACATTCCAGCTCCATTGTTGCTGCATTAAATCAAAAATACTCCATCAGAAATGGCAGCATCGTTATCCAGTAAATAGCATTCACAACAATGTATCGTCAGAGTGTCACGTGACCTCCAGGAATGACTCCAATCAGATGCGGCAGCCTGTGACCACATGATCCATATGGATGAAAACTTTGCAACAGGAACCATTGGATAATGTTCAGGATCATGTTGGTCAGGGAAAATGTTACAGCGGTACTCAGGCAGGATAGATTAGGGAGCTTGTCTACAGAGGCCCTATGGGTGGAGCTGAGAAACAGGAAAGGTATGACCACATTAATGGGCTTGTATTATAGACCACCCAATAGTCAGCGAGAATTGGAGGAGCAATTCAGCGGAGAGATAGCTGACAACTGCAAGAAACACAAAGTTGTGATAGTAGGGGATTTTAATTTTCCACATATAGATTGGGACTCGCATACTGTTAAAGGTTTAGACGGGGTAGAGTTTGTAAAATGTGTTCAGGAGAATTTTCTACATCAGCATATAGAGGTGCCAACTAGAGAGGATGCGATATTGGATCTCCTATTGGGAAATGAGTTGGGGCAGGTGATGGATGTGAGTGTGAGGGAACACTTTGGATCCAGTGATCATAATGCCATTAGTTTCAACCTGATCATGGATAAGGATAGATCTGGTCCTCGGGTTGAAGTTCTGAACTGGAAAAAGGCCAAATTTGATGAAATGAGAAGGGATCTGGGAAGTGTGGATTGGCACAGGCTGTTCTCTGGTAAGGATGTAAATGGAAAGTGGGAGGCTTTCAAAGGAGAAATTTTGAGAGTGCAGAGTTTGTATGTTCCTGTCAGGATTAAAGGCAAAGTAAATGGGAATAAGGAACCTTGGTTCTCGAGGGAGATTGTAACACTGATTAAGAGGAAGAGAGAGTTGTATAAAATGTACAGGCAGCAAGGAACAGATCAGATGCCGGAGGAGTATAAAAAGTGCAAGAAGCTACTTAAGAGGGAAATCAGGAGGGCTAAAAGAAGACATGAGGTTGCTTTGGCAGACAGAGTGAAGGAAAATCCAAAGAGCTTCTATAGGTATGTTAGGAGCAAATGGATAGTGAGGGATAAAATTGGTCCTCTTGAAGACCAGAGTGGTAGACTGTGTATGGAACCAAAAGAGATGGGGGAGATACTAAATGGTTTTTTTGCATCCGTATTTACTGAGGAAACGGGCATGGAGTCTACGGAAATAGGGCAAACTGGTAGGGAGGCCATGGAAACTGGTAGGGAGGCCATGGAACCTTTACAGATTAAAGGGGAGGAGGTGCTCGCTGTCTTGAGGCAAATCAGAGTGGATAAATCCCCAGGATCGGACAGGGTACTCCCACGGACCTTGAGGGAAGCTAGTGTTGAACTTGCAGGGGCCCTGGCAGACATATTTAAAATGTCGGTATTCAGGGGGGAGGTGCCGGATGATTGGAGGGTGGCTCATGGTGTTCCGTTGTTTAAAAAGGTTCCAAAAGAAATCCGGGAAATTATCGGCCAGTAAGTTTGACGTCGGTGGTGGGCAAGTTATTGGAAGGTGTGATAAGGGATAGGATCTACAAATATTTGGATAGACAGGGACTTATTAGGGAGAGTCAACATGGCTTTGTGCGCGGTAGGTCATGTTTGACCAATCTATTAGAGTTTTTCGAGGAGGTTACCAGGAAAGTGGATGAAGGGAAGGCAGTGGATGTTGTCTACCTGGATTTCAGCAAGGCCTTTGACAAGGTCCCTCATGGGAGGTTAGTTAGGAAGGTTCAGTCGCTGGGTATACATGGGGAGGTATAAATTGGATAAGACACTGGCTCAATGGAAGAAGCCAGAGAGTGGTTGTGGAGGATTGCTTCTCTGAGTGGAGGCCTGTGACTAGTGGTGTGCCGCAGGGATCGGTGTTGGGTCCATTGTTGTTTGTCATCTATATCAATGATCTGGATGATAATGTGGTCAATTGGATCAGCAAGTTTGCTGATGATACAAAGATTGGAGGTGTAGTGGACAGTGAGGAAGGTTTTCAAAGCTTGCAGAGGGATTTGGACCAACTATAAAAATGGTCTGAAAAATGGCAAATGGAATTTAACGCAGACAAGTGTGAGATATTGCACTTTGGAAGGACAAACCAAAGAAGAACGTACAGGGTAAATGGTGGGACTCTGAAGAGTGCAGTTGAACAGAGGGATCTGGGAATACAGGTACAGAATTCCCTAAAAGTGACGTCACAGGTGGATAGGGTCGTAAAGAGTGCCTTTGGTACATTGGCCTTTATAAATCGGAGTATCGAGTATAAAAGTTGGAGTGTTATGGTAAGGTTATATAAGGCATTGGTGAGGCCGCACTTGGAGTATTGTGTACAGTTTTGGTCACCTAGTTACAGGAAGGATGTAAATAAGATTGAAAGAGTGCAGAGAAGGTTCACAAGGATGTTGCCGGGACTTGAGAGGCTGAGTTACAGAGAGAGATTGAATAGGTTGGGACTTTATTCCCTGGAGCGTAGAAGATTGAGGGGAGATTTGATAGAGGTGTATAAGATTTTGATGGGTATAGATAGAGTGAATGCAAGCAGGCTTTTTCCACTGAGGCTAGGGGAGAAAAAAACCAGAGGGCATGGGTTAAGGGTGAAAGGAGAAAAGTTTAAAGGGAATATTAGGGGGGGCTTCTTCACGCAGAGAGTGGTGGGAGTGTGGAATGAGCTGCCGGATAAAGTGGTAAATGCGGGGTCACTTTTAACATTTAAGAAAAACTTGGACGGGTTCATGGATGAGAGGGGTGTGGAGGGATATGGTCCAAGTGCAGGTCAGTGGGACTAGGCATAAAATGGTTCGGCACAGACAAGAAGGGCCAAAAGGCCTGTTTCTGAGCTGTAATTTTCTATGGTTCTATCAGAAAGGGTCACTGTTTTTCTCCTCCCTTGCTGAGTGAAACATTCTCTCTCTCCACCACTGATGCACAGTGACAGCTATGTATACCATGTGCAAGATGCACTGCAGCAACTCACCAAGTCTCCTTCGACAGCACCTCCCAAACCCACGACCTCTACCATCGAGAAGGAGAAGGGCAGCTGATATCTGGGAACGCCACCACCTGGAGGTTCCTCTCCAACTCACTCACCATCCTGCCTTGGAAATATATCGTCGTTCCTTCACTGTCGCTGGGTCAAAATCCTGGAACTCCCTCCCTAACAGCACTGTGGGTGTACCTACACCACATGCAGTGGGTTCAAGAAGGCAGCTCACCACCTCCTTCTCAAGGGCAATAAATACTGGCCTCCCTTGTTTTTTGGAGAAATTGAACATTCTTTTTTTGGAAAGCATCAGGGAGGTTGCTGCATGCATCGAGCTGGCAACAGATCAATGGTTTGGAATTCGTCCTACAATCAGACACACGTTTCATCATCAGTTGCAATTGGTGGAGATGAAAGGAGTTAGAACATAGAACATTACAGCGCAGTACAGGCCCTTCGGCCCTCAATGTTGCGCTTACCAGTGGAACCAATCTAAAGCCCCTCTAATCTACACTATTCCAATATCATCCATATGTTTATCCAATAACCATTTGAATGCTCTTAATGTTGACGAGTCCACTACTGCTGCAGGCAGGGCATTCCACTCCCTTACTACTCTCTGAGTAAAGAACCTACCTCTAACATCTGTCCTATATCTCTCGCCCCTCAATTTAAAGCTATGTCCCCTCGTGTTAGCCAACACCATCTCACTATCCACCCTATCTAATCCTCTGATCATCTTGTATGCCTCTATTAAGTCACCTCTTAACCTTCTTCTCTAACGAAAACAACCTCAAGTCCCTCAGTCTTTCCTCATGCGATCTTCCCACCATACCAGGCAACATCTTAGTAAATCTCCTCTGCACCCTTTCCAATGCTTCCACATCTTTCCTATAATGCGGCGACCAGAACTGTACGCAATACTCCAAATGCGGCCGTACCAGAGTTGTTGACTGAAATGTAACTCAGATGTTTTCAAATGTTTCCAGCTGTAACTACGAACATTCTCCGAACGTCCTGTCCCCTTAAGATGTAAAACTCAAACAGGTCGCAAAAACTCAGTTTGCAGGTGCAGCAGGTGATCAAGAAGGCAAATGGAATGTTGGCATTTATCGCGAAGGGGATGGAGTATAAAAGCAGGGAGGTCTTGCTGCAATTGTACAAGGTATTGGTGAGGCCGCAACTGGAGTACTGTGTGCAATTTTGGTCCCCTTATTTGCGGAAGGATGTATTGGCCTTGGAGGGAGTACAGAGAAGGTTCACCAGGTTGATACCGGAGATGAGGGGGTTAGCTTATGAGGAGACATTGAGTAGATTGGGCCTGTACTTGTTGGAGTTTAGAAGGCTGAGGGGAGATCTTAGAGAGACATATAAGATAATGAAGGGGCTAGACAGGGTAGAGGCAGAGAGATTCTTTCCACTTAGAAAGGAAACAAGAACTAGAGGACACAGCTTCAAAATAAGGGGGAGTCAGTTTAGGACAGAGTTGAGGAGGAACTTCTTCTCTCAGAGGGTAGTGAATCTCTGGAATTCTCTGCCTATTGAAGCAGTGGAGGCTACCTCGTTAAATATGTTTAAGTCACAGGTAGATAGATTTCTGATCAATAAGGGAATTAAGGGTTATGGGGAGCGGGCGGGTAAGTGGAACTAAACCACTATCAAATCAGCCATGATCTTATTGAATGGCGGGGCAGGCTCGAGGGGCTAGATGGCCTACTCCTGCTCCTATTTCTTATGTTCTTATGTAGGTCTTCCTCCATAGCTCCACCGTCATCAGGAACATCACCACATGCTGTGTCTGAGAAGGTGAATTCAGAAATCCAGTATGACAACACTGCATTTTCTCCCCAGAATCAGCTATGCACCAGCAATGCACAGCACTCTACCCCACCAAGGATATCCTGAGTACCTGCTGTAAATATCGACCAACTCCCAGTCATCCCACACAGTGTCACTCTCAAATCTCAGTTTAATTGCTCTTTTAAACTTTGCTTTAGAGACGAGATGGGCAACCTGGGCGAGTGAGTGGCCCTCCTTCATCACACTGAGCGGCAAGATCACTAACTGTGACCCCATGAATAAGATTAAATACATTTAATACACGCTGAATATTTCATAACGAGTAATAGAAAATGCTTCATAATTTCTATATTAATGGAACTCCCATCAACTTTGAATGGTAAAAACAGAATCAATATTGATGTTTTGGACACAGAGGGAGCGCAACGCTCTCACACTCAATGCTGTGAGCAATCAGCACACACCTCACTCACCCTTGCTTTACGTGTGAATCGCTTCAGTCAGACCGGCAGGAAAAACACTCCACGGACGGGAATCAGTGGAATGTGGTGACCCCGTTGCCTGGACAACGGTCAACACAATGTCCCGTGGGGCCGCACTCAGAACCCCGAGAGCTGCATGTGACCCCCAGGCTGCAGGGTGTCCATCACCGCTCTAGCTCCTGATGCTAATTGGCCAGGCATCACAAACTTCAGTCCCCCCTTTCCTCTCCCCTCCCTCCCCCCTCCCTCCTCTCTGGATAAAAACAGTAATCTTCCAATTTAATTTGTCTAAAAGCTGCCCGGAACTTTTCCAGAGGAAACTGCTTCAAAAATCCAAAGATCAGACTTGATGTGCTGATCTCTGAAGTTTTCCGCAGGGAGTCAGACTTACATTCTGGAGTTTGCAAGAATTAAAGTCTATAATCTCCGAGACACGACTGCAAACAATCTTTAAAAAAAAATTACAGCATAAAAACCTGTTCCTTTTAAAAGTCTCTTTGCAGACATTTATTTTCTCATTGACTGGTTGGGGGGTGGTTCGGGGTTGGAGATCATGTGACAAACCTTCAGGGATTTGTCCACCTGGTTCCAGAATTAATCAACAACAAATGGGCAGTGCATCGTAAAGTTTCTCTGGAACAGGAAGCCTGAGTGTGATCTACCCGCAACAATCCATTCTCTATCTCTTCCCCTCAGTTAGGGACTGATTGATGAGATAGCGAAGAGGGAAAGCCATACAGATCCTGCACAGAACTTGCTGCACACATTAACCTCATGAGTCTATGTTAAAAGTTTAGATTGTGAAATGTGATGGGCTTCTGCCAATGTTGATGCAGCCTGTACACCTGTCTCACAGCCGTGATCAATCATCAGGCAATAGTAAAGGTGTAAAGTGCAACAACAACTCCTCAAACCCTCACAGCATCTTCATTTCTCCTGACTGTAAAAGCACCATCTCATGACCATCTGCAATTACTTTCGTGTATAGAAAGATCCAGAATAAACTAGCTCTTCCACCTGGCTCCATGTTGCACACATTAGTGATTTTGTCAGGAAAGCTATGGCTATCACAATGAGAGAGTGTCCCAGCATTACAAACTCATTCCAGGTGGGAGACACTCTGTAGTTCATTCATTCAGAGATCTCCAATAGTTTCTTCCTCGATTTTAATTCCTAATTAGTCGTGACTATCGACCCATTGGGCAGAAAACCCCATAAATTAGTGAAAAAATAAAACCCCAGGAATCTAGCACAGAAAGCAGCAGACTATCACGAAACATTCCTGAACCATTCCCATTCCCTTTGATTCATTGGAGTTTAGGTGGTTGAGGGGAGATCTGATAGAAACTTACAAGATAATGAACGGCTTAGATAGGATGGACGTAGGGAAGTTGTTTCCATTAACAGGGGAGACTAGGACGCGGGGGCACAGCCTTAGAATAAAAGGGAGTCACTTTAGAACAGAGATGAGGAGAAATTTCTTCAGCCAGAGAGTGGTGGGTCTGTGGAATTCATTGCCACAGAGGGCTGTGGAGGCCGAGACGTTGAGCGTCTTCAAGACAGAAATTGATAAATTCTTGATTTCTCGAGGAATTAAGGGCTATGGGGAGAGAGCGGGTAAATGGAGTTGAAATCAACCATGATTGAATGGTGGAGTGGACTCGATGGGCCGAATGGCCTTACCTCCGCTCCTAGGTCTTATGGTCTTATGATTCCCGTTATAGATCTGTCACATGGTAAACTCCAGAACATCTAATATCAAAATGAGTCTGAACTGAAATCACAAAGAACGTGATTAAAAAAAAACATAGAACATAGAACAGTACAGCACAGAACAGGCCCTTTGGCCCACGATGTTGTGCCGAGCTTTATCTGAAACCAAGATCAAGCTATCCCACTCCCTATCATCCTGGTGTGCTCCATGTGCCTATCCAATAACCGCTTAAATGTTCCTAAAGTGTCTGACTCCACTACCACTGCAGGCAGTCCATTCCACACCCCAACCACTCTCTGCGTAAAGAACCTACCTCTGATATCCTTCCTGTATCTCCCACCATGAACCCTATAGTTATGCCCCCTTGTAATAGCTCCATCCACCCGAGGAAATAGTCTTTGAACGTTCATTCTATCTATCCCCTTCATCATTTTATAAACCTCTATTAAGTCTCCCCTCAGCCTCCTCCGCTCCAGAGAGAACAGCCCTAGCTCCCTCAACCTTTCCTCATAAGACCTACCCTCCAAACCAGGCAGCATCCTGGTAAATCTCCTCTGCACTCTTTCCAGTGCTTCCACATCCTTCTTATAGTGAGGTGACCAGAACTGCACACAATATTCCAAATGTGGTCTCACCAAGGTCCTGTACAGTTGCAGCATAACCCCACGGCTCTTAAACTCCAACCCCCTGTTAATAAAAGCTAACACACTATAGGCCTTCTTCACAGCTCTATCCACTTGAGTGGCAACCTTTAGAGATCTGTGGATATGAACCCCAAGATCTCTCTGTTCCTCCACAGTCTTCAGAACCCTACCTTTGACCCTGTAATCCACATTTAAATTAGTCCTACCAAAATGAATCACCTCACATTTATCAGGGTTAAACTCCATTTGCCATTTTTCAGCCCAGCTTTGCATCCTATCTATGTCTCTTTGCAGCCTACAACAGCCCTCCACCTCATCCACTACTCCACCAATCTTGGTGTCATCAGCAAATTTACTGATCCACCCTTCAGCCCCCTCCTCTAGGTCATTAATAAAAATCACAAAGAGCAGAGGACCAAGCACTGATCCCTGTGGCATTCCACTCGAAACCTGCCTCCAGTCCGAAAATTTTCCATACACCACCACCCTCTGTCTTCGATCAGACAGCTAGTTACCTATCCAATCTGCCAACTTTCCCTCTATCCCACACCTCCTCACTTTCATCATAAGCCGACCATGGGGGACCTTATCAAACGCCTTACTAAAATCCATGTATATGACATCAACTGCCCTACCTTCCTCACCCTTCATCAAGTTTAATCGGGATCTGAATATCAGGAAATATTTTATTTTTGCATTGTTTGAAGAATCTGAACATGACAAACAGATTCTCACATTTTTTGAGTGAACCGGATGAGTTATGGTAAAAATATAAATCTTAACCGCACTGTAAGCATCTCTTTTTGGTGAAATATTTTCAAATCGATTTGCAACAACTCGTGTCCAACGCTTTTTTTTGCTTTGGTGATTTTGATTTTTAATTTCAAAGTTGTGGAATCCTAAGAATTCTGCAACTAAAAATCAAATTTTAAAAAGTTACTGCAGATTCCTTGCTGCAAATTGAATGATGAACATCATCAAGATGAACATGTTAAAGTAGCACAGGATCACACACACCATGGGGGTAAGTGAGCATTCAATAAGGGCTGGAAGCAGTGCACACATCACCAAGGGTACAGAACCCCCTTGCTCAGAATTACAACTCAGCGAACAGGACTAAACAAAGCATCAGGAAATAATTGCAAAAATAGTGTAAGATTGGACACTTTGACAGGAGATAGATAGTGCCACTGATGGATTTATTCTGGCTCTGTGTCTACTAACTGAATTATCATTCTAATTAAAAGTTTTTTAGGATTGTAAGGCAGAGACAGCTCCCCACCGCCCCCCCACCAACTCAGAAACTCCAAAGTTGCCAATCTAGAGTTTTGGACTAAGGTGCAAATTAACACTCTCGCTTCTCTCTCACTCACACTTTCCAAATTTAGAAATTCTGATTATTTAAAATTTGACAGTTTGATAAGATTTGTGGTTTTCTACCTCGTTCCAGATATGGTAATAAATAACAAAGAACAAAGAACAATACAGCACAGGAACAGGCCCTTCGGCCCTCCAAGCCCGTGCTGCTCCCTGGTCCAAACTAGACCATTCCTTTGTATCCCTCCATTCCCACTCCGTTCATATGGCTGTCTAGATAAGTCTTAAACGTTTCCAGTGTATCCGCCTCCACCACCTTGCCTGGCAGCGCATTCCAGGCCCCCACCACCCTCTGTGTAAAATATGTCCTTCTGATATCTGTGTTAAACCTCCCCCCCTTCACCTTGAACCTATGACCCCTCGTGAACATCACCACCGACCTGGGGAAAAGCTTCCCACCGTTCACCCTATCTATGCCTTTCATAATTTTATACACCTCTATTAAGTCTCCCCTCATCCTCCGTCTTTCCAGGGAGAACAACCCCAGTTTACCCAATCTCTCCTCATAACTAAGCCCCTCCATACCAGGCAACATCCTGGTAAACCTCCTCTGTACTCTCTCCAAAGCCTCCACGTCCTTCTGGTAGTGTGGCGACCCGAACTGGACGCAGTATTCCAAATGCGGCCGAACCAACGTTCTATACATCTGCAACATCAGACCCCAACTTTTATACTCTATGCCCCGTCCTATAAAGGCAAGCATGCCATATGCCTTCTTCACTACCTTCTCCTAATATACTCACTTCTTGAGTTTCCATGGTAACGCACACCTCTTGCATCTCCATGGTACCACACTCCCTTTTGAGTTTCCATGGTAACGCTCTCCCCTCTTGAGTCTGAAGGTTGTTGGTTCTAGGCCTACTCCAGGGATTGGACCCCTAAACTGTTGTGATGTTCCCAGTGCAGTACTGAAGAAGAGTCTTTATCTACCAGATATGAAGTTAAACTGTTGCTCTGTCTGTTCCTTAGACAGACACTCTTTCCCTGGCCCTCAGACCCTGTGCCTGAACTCATGCTGATAAAATTGTCATGCAATCTTCCCGGTTCCGTTTCTGGGCTACATTTTCCTGAGAGGATTGTGATCCCACCATCAGCCTCAATTCCAGCTCAGGGTCCTGGATGTGGCGGGTGTGGAACATTGGTCATTATTATCTGGCAGTCGACCAATTAAGAAGCTACCTTCTGGAGTCCTGTCCAATTAAAGACGGCAGAGAGAGCAGTTTCTCTCACCCTGTCTCCACAGGCCAGGGGAAAGGCCCAGTGAATGTGAAAAGCAACAACATCTAGTTCAACGTAGATCACATCAAAGGAGGAAATTCCTGGCTTGAATCTCACTGCGAAGATCTTTCACTCGGTGAGTTTCAGTTGGCCATTTTCCTGGAGTGCAATGTAGACGCTGATCAATAAACCCCAGGTTTCACCCTTTCCAGTGAAATTGGTCCTTTATTTTTACAATTCACCAAATCTGATTCATGGCCTTTTGTTGCTTTCTGTCCATTTTCTGGCAGTTAGATACTTTTCATTCCATGGATATAGGCCTGAATCCTCACCCATGATGCAAATAGCGGGAGTTGGAAAAAATCGTGATTCTGCCTGCCACAGAAAGTGGCCATAAAGAAGGGAACTTCAGAGCATCCATTACTCATATTGAAACAGCTGCACCCCAGGGAAAACATTGCTTGATTGACAATTCTGGCTCTCTGATCTCTGCTGTCAATTTCACAATGTTAATTTACACAAGCTAATTGGTTTAAAGGGCTCACAGTTTCTGTTATTGATACTTTAAAGGATCTGGATGATTAATACTTTTATTGTTCTGTAGTGAAATGGCGTTTTAAAAAAATAGTGGAAAGCCATCAATGAATTACTTTTTAAAAATGTTTTTTTTACAAGTGTTCATGCCATGTGCATGGAAGTGCCATAGCTTGGCATAGAGGGCATGAGGTGCATAGAGAGGCATATTAGCAATGCCATGGTAACACCTAGAAAGTTTTTAGTGACGGTAATGCCTTTGAATGTCAAGGGGTGATTGTTAGATCTCCACTTGTTGGAGATGGTCATTGCCTGACATTTATGT
Organism: Mustelus asterias; assembly: GCF_964213995.1. Classification (NCBI taxonomy): domain Eukaryota; kingdom Metazoa; phylum Chordata; class Chondrichthyes; order Carcharhiniformes; family Triakidae; genus Mustelus; species Mustelus asterias. The sequence continues at coordinate 1,138,722 of NC_135809.1, forward strand.
TACTTGTCAGCTCAAGCTAGCGTGTTGTCCAGGTCTTGCTGCATTTGAACATGGACTGCTTGAGTATCTGAGCAGTCGCGAATGGTGCTGAACATTGTGCAATCATCAAGCATCCCCACTTCTGACCTTATGATGGAGGGAAGGGCATTGGCGCTGCTGAAGATGGTTGGGTGTAGGACATCACGCTGCCTTGATGCCAAGGGCAGTCACACTCACCTCCCCTCTTGGGTTCAACTGTTTTTTCCATGTCTGTAATGAGGTCAGGAGCTGAGTGACCCTGGTGAAACCCAAACTGAATATAAAAACAGCATTAAATCGAGTGTGACACAAATGAGTCCCGGCAAATCTGGAATCAGTGGGATTCGTGGCAAAACCTCCGCACTGGTTGGAGTTACACTGAGCACAAAGGAGTGAAGGAAACATTGCAGCCAATGAGGTATTAACGTGTAATCACTGTAAAAAATGCAGCAGCCAATGGTACAAAAGCAAGCTCCCACACATGGCAACGAGATGGTGAGCAGATAATCTCTGTTTCGATATTGGCTGGGAATTAAATATTGACTAAGACGTGGTTATCAGTGATGAGCTCACTGGGGGTGGAGGGGTGAAGGTCAGTGTGGAGTGTACGTGAGGTAGGAGAGCTTTTGGTGAGTTCTGGACCAGCTGAGAAAGTGACAGTGGGGAGATTAACGAGATTCACTAAGTTTTTATTTGTAGTTCTCATACAATAATGGGACTATTGCAATGCCATTAGGTGATGGCGTCTTCCTTCCATTGGCACGGAGGCAGAGGCCATGGTAACACCTGGGTCTGTTTTCCTGGTAATAAACTGACTGGGGGATTTGCCATGATGTCAGTTCGATCACTCGCTCGTAGCGGATAAATGCGAACAGAATCAAACTCCTGATGTTGATAAATGCAGAGTGACGTACTCACCAGCCCTAATCCTCCAGCAGTGTGCAAGTAATGAAACATTCAGATACCAGATGCCCGGCTGAATCTTTCAACAAGCAGAACTTGTTACTTCAGTTCGAATGGACGCTGGTAAGAATTATCGAACAAGCTCTCAGTATCTCCAGACAACAGAGGTTAATGTTCTCGCTCCCAGGACATCCCCATTTCCACTGTCTGTTCATAGAGAAATCTTCATGTTGGAAGAGAAAAAGAAAGAAGTTGCATTTATATAGCACCTTCCATGACCTCAGGATGTCCCAAAATGCTTTGCAGCCAATGTAGTACATTCGTTGTGGAGTCAGTATTATGATATTGGAAATGCAGCAGCCAATTTGCACCGCAAGATCCCACAAACAACAATGTGATAATAACCAGAATGTCCATATTAGGTGCTGGATAAATATTGTTCAGGGATGCGGAGAAAACTTTCCTCCTCATATTCAGAATAATGTTGTGGGATATTTTAGAGAGCAGACATGGTTTTGATTTTCTGTCTCATCTGAAGAACCACATCTTTGACAGTGTAGCACTCCTTCATTACTGACAGCCGTGTTTAATATCATGAGGTGTTTAAAACATGGAAACTAGGAGCAGGAGAAGGCCATCCGGCTTCTCGAAACTGCCCCATCATTCGATATGATCATGGCTGATTCTCAATCCCAATGCCATGTGGCCGCTTTCTCCCCATAATGCCATTAAAATCTAAAATTTGGAAGGAGTAAATAGATTGACGCTGTCTCTAATAGCTGACGGGTCAATACTAATGGACACTGAGGTATTTGGCAAAAGTCTCATCAGTGACGCAAGGAAAATCATTTTCTACAGCGACAGATTAGGATTTGGAATAATCTGTCTGCTGGTGGAGGCAGATTCATTGTCCACAAAAGGGAATTGGATGAATACTTGGAGGAGAATAAATTTCAGGAAATTGGGGTGAGAGTGGCGATAACTGAAATTCCTTCCGCAAGAGCCAGCACACACTCCATGGACTGAATGGCCTCCCTCTGTACTGTTCTCTCATTGCCCCAACATTTATGCTCATGTCTTTGGAGACTTGAATCCACATGGTCTCACTCAGAGGTGTGAGTGTGACTCAGTGAATGTGCAAAGAACAAAGAACAGTACAGCACAGGAATCGGGCCCTTCGGCCCTCCAAGCCTGTGCCGCTCCTTGGTCCAACTAGACCAATCGAGTGTGCAAAATGGATTGCTCAGGTTGGTGGAACCCCACAGCACTCAATATTCATCCTATTGTAGGCCTGGAAGTAAAGATGTTGATCAGTGTGCCAAGGAAGCAATAAAGGGGTAATCGAGCTCCGACTTGTTTTGTTTACAGAGGTTCCTGGGGCTAGCGGTTCCGAGGTTCCTGGGGCTAGCGGTTCCGAGGTTCCTGGGACTAGCGGTTCCGAGGTTCCTGGGGCTAGCGGTTCCGAGGTTCCTGGGGCTAGCGGTTCCGCTGGAGACGGGCCTGATATACTCACCTCATCAGGTCCTGCTGTAGGCCAGCTGATGACTATCAAAGAACAGTACAGCACAGGAACAGGCCCTTCGGCCCTCCAAGCCCGTGCCAGTAGAGAGAGATTTTTGTTCTCCTATTAAAGGCTTACTTCGACAAAGATGATTGTAAATTGAGGGTGGTGGGTGTCTGGAACTCGCTGCCGGGGGATGTAGTGGAAGCGGATACGATAGTGACTTTTAAGGGGCATCTTGACAAATACATGAAGAGGATGGGAATGGAGGGATATGATCCACGGAAGGGTTGGGGGTTTTAGTTAAGTGGGGCAGTATGATCGGTTCAGGCTTGGAGGGCCGAAGGGCCTTTTCCTGTGCTGTAATTTTTTTGTTCTTTGTTCTAAAACCATTTTCTGAATGAAATCAACATTAAAACTGGAGAGTGGAGTTCAGAGCAGACACAGTCACAAAACTCCACAGTGTCAGAAAACAACTCCTCTACAATGCAGAGTCAGACTGTTCCCCTCACTTGCTGTTTATAAAATCTGTCTAATTAATCCCACTCTCCTGCTCATTCCCCATCACACTACAGATTGCTCCTTTTCCAGTATTTATCCAATTCCCTTTTGAAAGTTATTATTGAATCTGTTTCCACCGCCCACTCGGGCAGCACCTTCCCAATCACAATAACTCACTGTGTCAATATTTTTTCCACACCTTCCCTCTTGTTCTTTGTGAATTATCTTTAATCTGTGTTCTGTGATTAGTGACCCTCCCACAAATGGAAACAGTTCCTCCATATTTACTCAATTAGAGCTCTCAGCTGGGCTCAGTTAGTGATCCTCCTCCGACGTTCCAGGTTTAAGCTCATTTCAGGGTTTGAGCGCAAAAATAAAGGCTCTACACTCCAGTGGAGTGCTACACGGTCAGAGGTGTGATGTTATCATAGTGACTACACTTCAAAACTACGCTCAAGTGTTTAAGACATTGTTGATTGCAAAACTCCTCCGCGCTCTCAGATCCTTCTGGAAGAATGATGTGCAGGACTGAACACAATCTTCCATCTCGATATGCAAGAAGATTTCGAGAACAGGAGTCTGTTCCGCTCTGTTAATAAAAACATTGAAGGCCCTGGCTTTCTGAGGAATCACTTAGCCTCTTTTGGGTATTGTGGACAATACAGATGGAATATCAGAGCAATGAGATCTCTTTCTGAATGAGTGTTAAGTAAAATTAATGTTCTGCGACTTATGAAAAGCTGTTAGATGTGTGATAAAATATTTCAGTGAAACACGTGTTTAATTTCAATGTGAGACCCCTGCCAGTTTAGCTCAGTGGCAGTACCCCTGCCTCTGAGTCAGAAGGACAAGAGATTAATGCCCTACTGCCTATTTCAGGTGATTCCAGTGAACTGCCAACTACAGGGTGGTTGGGAGGCAGGGTGAGGTGATGATGTTTGGAAGGAGAGGCCTTCTTCAGAGGAGATACTAGGGCGAGGAGGGCGTCTGTCCTTGATGCAAATTAATGTCAAAGGTCATGTGAGGAATGACTGAAAGAAGAACAGGTCTAAAATCAGTATCACCTGGTATCCTCATCAATATCAAGGACAGCACGGTGGCACAGTGGTTAGCATTGCTGCCTCCCAGTGCCAGGGATCAGGGTTAGATTCCCGGCATTGGTCACTGTCTGTGTGGAGTCTGCATGTTCTCCCCGTGTCTGCGTGGGTTTCCTCCCACAGTCTGAAAGACGTGCTGGTTAGGTGCATTAGCCATGCTAAATTCTCCCTCAGTGTACCCGAACAGGCGCCGGACTGTGGCGACTAGGGGAATTTCCCAGTAACTTCATTGCAGTGTTAATGTAAGTGACTTGTGACTCATAAATAAACTTTAACTTTCGCTTTAAAACTTTATCACCAAAAATGGAAATGCCACAAGATTTGCTCTTCCCACGAGGCCTGTGTTTGTCCATTTCTGCTGATTTCTCGAAGCCCTATCGTCACTCGCAGATTTTCCTCAGTCTATATTCCAGCTGACACCGTTATTAAACACGTTAGCTGTCCATTTTGTCCATTGTGTCAGATATTGAATTCCTCCGTTTGCTGGCTTCATTATTTGCTGCACTCCTCTCCCCAATTTGGTGTTTCCAGCCAGTTTGTTCAGCTTGTCCTGTGCCTCTGCAGTTTCTTTGTGTAAGCAATGTCTTCACTCGATGATTCCTGTCTGAACAGTGACTGACATCAGGAACTCTGAGGAGGTGGATGTGACTCACGCAGTGTCAGCAAATGCTCAAAGATGTTGCACCAGCTGCCCCTCTGATTCAAATCTGAGTACAGTCACCGATTGGCAAATAATTGGAATACTAACTTGGAATGCTGAATCGGAAATGTGAGAGGAAAGTATTCACAGAAATGTCTGATGCTTCTTCTCGTGTTTGCTCAGTCTCCGTGTTGTAAGCTTTAGGGTTCCAAGGTGTAAAACTCTCCTAATTAAAAATAACTGGAAGGTCCGAATTCGTAATTCCTAACACTGGGGTTCTCAGTTGTGTTTGAGCTGCAAGGTACGAATAACTAGTTTTGATAAATCGAGTAGAATTTATTAGGCAAGATTTCACACGTAACTTAAGAAGCAGTGAAGACAGCATGGACATTTCTTATCTCTCAAGATCCCATGAAGTTTTGATGTTGCCAGCACAGGCAATGCCTTTTTCCTTTGTCTTTGAAGTGATGTTGAAGTATGTCCAGAAGAACCAAACCCCAGAAGCCGTGGTGTCACCGTGCCAACAACGTCACTAATTCTCCAGCCTTTAGCCCTCAGTCTCCCATTCCTACTTTCTGTTGGAAATAGCCTAAATTCACTGCTTCTATTGGCCATAGAGTACAAATCATCTCATTCCCCCCGCCTCTATAACTACAGCCGTATAGACTAAATCATATAGACTGTATAGACTAAATCATTTAGATGGTATAGACTAAATCATGTATACCGTATAGACTAAATCATATAGACCGTATAGACTAAATCATATAGACCGTATAGACTAAATCATACAGACTAAATCATATAGACCGTATAGACTAAATCATACAGACTAAATCATATAGACTGTATAGACTAAATCATATAGACTAAATCATATAGACCATATAGACTAAATCATATAGGCTAAATCATAGACTGTGCAGACTAAATCATATAGACCGTATAGACTAAATCATAGAGACTAAATCATATAGACCATATAGACTAAATCATACAGACTAAATCATATAGACCGTATAGACTAAATCATACAGACTAAATCATATAGACCATCTAGACTAAATCATATAGGCTAAATCATAGACTGTGCAGACTAAATCATATAGACTGTATAGACTAAATCATATAGACTAAATCATATAGATGTATAGAGGAAATCATATAGACTAAATCAGATAGACCGTATAGACTAAATCATACAGACTAAATCATATAGACCGTATAGACTAAATCATATCGACTAAATCACATAGACTAAATCATATAGACTGTACAGACTAAATCACATAGACTAAATCATATAGACTGTACAGACTAAATAATATAGACCGTATAGACTAAATCATATCGACTAAATCATATAGACTAAATCATATAGACCGTATAGACTAAATCATATAGAGTGTATAGACTAAATCATATAGACCGTATAGGCTAAATCATCTCATTTCACCCCGCCTCTATAACTAGAGCCGTATAGACTAAATGTTGGAATGAATCATTTGGAAAATCAGAATTGAATCAAGCGGAGTCAGCACAGATTCATGGAAGGGAAATCATGTCTGACTAATTTATTAAGGCTGTGAGGAAGCCTTAACCAGAGTGTATAGTGGGGAACCAGTAAATGCGTTGTATTTGGACTTCCAGAAGGCATTCGACAAGGTACCTCCCAAAAGGTTAAGTCACAAAATAAAAGCCCATGGTGTTGGTATGTTGGCATGGAGAGAGAATTGACCAATGGTTAGGAAACAGCGAGTGGGGATAAGGAGTTGGTTTTCAGTTTGGTGACTTGTAAGCAGTGGGGTTCCACAGGGATCAGTGCAGGGACTGCAACTGCTTACAGTACATATTGGTGATTTGGAGGATGGAAGCGAATGTATTGTCGCCAAATTTGCAGACGACACAAAATAGATGGAAAGGCAAGTTGCAAGAGCGATGCAAACAGTTTACAGGGAGACGTTGATAGGTAATGTTGGCAAATGGAATATAACATGGGAAAATGTGAAGTTGTTCATGTTGGAAGGGGGAGAAGAAAAGAGCAGTATTATTTAAATGGAGAAAAACTGCAGAAAGCTGCAACACAAAGGGACTTGAGAGGTACTTGTGCACGAAACACAGAAAGCTAGCACACAGGAACAGCAGGTCATCAGGAAGCAATGGCCTAATAGAATTATCGCTAGGCTATTAATCCAGAAACTCAACTAATGTTCTGGGGACCTGGGTTCAAATCCCACCACCGTGGATGGTGGAATTTGAATTTAATAAAAAATATCTGGAATTCAAAGTCTAATGATCATGAAACCATTGTCGATTGTCGGAAAAATCCATCTGGTTCACTAATGTCCTTTCGGGAAGGAAATCTGCATCCTTACCTGGTCTGGCCTACATGTGACTCTAGACCCACAGAAATGTGGTTGACTCTCAATTGCCCTCCAAGGGCAACTAGGGATAGGCAATAAATTCTGGCCAGCCAGTGACACCCATGTCCCATGAATTAATAAAAATAAAGGAAGGCTAGTGGAATGTTGGCCCTTATTTCAAGGGGGTTGGAGTATAAGAGTCGGGAAGTCTTGCTGCAACTGTACAAGGTACTGGTGAGACCAGATCTGGAGCACTGGGAGCAGTTTTGGTCTCTTATTTAAGGAAAGATATTATATGATTGGAGGCAGTTCAGAGAAGGTTCACGAGGATGATCCCCGGTATGGAGGGATGGAGGGCAGCATGGATTCATGAAGGGAAAGTCATGTTTGACTAATTTACTGGAATGTTTTGAGGATATAACGAGTGCGGTTGACAGAGGGGAACCGGTGGATGTGGTGTATTTAGATTTCCAAAAGGCATTCGATAAAGTACCTCACAAAAGGTTGCTGCATAAGATAAAGGTACACGGAGTTGGGGGTAAAGTGTTAGCGTGGATTGAGGATTGGCTATCTAACAGGAAGCAGAAAGTCGGAATAAATGGGTGCTTTTCCGGTTGGCAATCAGTGACAAGTCCACAAGTGGCGTGCCGCAGGGATTGGTGCTGGGGCCCCAACTATTTACCATATACATAGACGATCTGGAGGAGGAATTTGTAAAATGCATACTGGAAGGTTCTTTGGAATAGTATGTAGATAGCCCAACTAGAGAGGGGGCTATACTGGATCTAGTTCTGGGAAATGAGACCGGTCAGGTTGTCAGAGTTTCGGTAGGGGAACATGTGGCAAATAGTGACCACAACTCTGTTAACTTTAGGATAGTAATGGACAAGGACGAGTGTTGTCCTAAGGGTAGGGTGCTAAATTGGGGGAAGGCTAACTATAGCCGGATTAGGCAGGAATTGGTGGCCGTTGATTAGGAGAGGCTGTTCAGGGGTAAGTCCACGTCTGGCATGTGGGAGTCTTTGAAGGAACAGTTGATAAGGCTGCAGGACAGGCATGTGCCTGTAAAAAGGAAGGATAGGAAAGGTAGGATTCGAGAGCCGTGGATAACCAGGGAAATTGAGGATCTGATCAAAAAGAAAAGAGAGGTGTACGTTAGGTCCAGGCAACTGAAAACAGATGGAGTTCTGGAGGAATACAGAGAGAGTAGGAAAGAACTCAAACGGGGAGTTAGAAGGGCAAAAGGAGGTCACGAAATGTTCTTGGCAGACAGGATTAAGGAGAACCCTAAGTCATTTTATTGATATGTTAGGAACAAAAGAGTTGTCAGGGAAAAAGCCGGACCTCTCAGGGACAAAGGAGGGGAATTATGCTTAGAACCCAAGGGAATAGGGGAGATCCTAAATGAATACTTTGCATCGGTATTCACAAAGGAGAGGGACTTGTTGATTGGGAGTGTCTCAGAGGGAGATGTTGACCCGTTAGAGAGAATCTCCATTACAAGGGAGGAAGTGTGAGGTTTTTTAGGTAACATTAAAACTGACAAATCCCCAGGGCCTGATGGCATCTATCCTAGACTGCTCAGGGAGACAAGAGATGTAATTGCTGGGCCTCTGATGGAAATCTTTGTCTCTTCATTGGACATAGGTGAGGTCCCTGAGGATTGGAGGATAGCGAATGTGGTACCGTTATTTAAGAAGGGTAGCAGGGATAACCCGGGTAATTATAGGCCAGTGAGCTTGACGTCCGTGGTAGGGAAGTTGTTGGAGAGGATTCTTAGAGACATGATGTATGCACATTTAGAATGGAACAATCTCATTAGTGACAGACAGCATGGTTTTGTAAGAGGGAGGTCGTGCCTTACAAATTTGGTGGAGTTTTTTGAGGAAGTGACAAAAACAGTTGACGAAGGAAGGGCTGTGGATGTCGTCTATATGGATTTCAGTAAGGCATTTGACAAAGTCCCTCATGGCAGGTTGGTTGAGAAGGTTAAGGCTCATGGGATACAAGGAGAGGTGGCTAGATGGGTAGAGAACTGGCAGAGGGTAGCAGTCGAAGGGTCTTTTTCCGGCTGGAGGTCTGTGACCAGTGGTGTTCCGCAGGGCTCTGTACTGGGACCTCTGCTATTTGTGAGATATATAAATGATTTGGAAGAAGGTGTAACTGGTGTTATCAGCAAGTTTGCGGATGACACGAAGTTGGCTGGACTTGCGGATAGCGATGAACATTGTCGGACAATACGGCAGGATATAGATAGGCTGGAAAATTGGGCGGAGAAATGGCAGATGGAATTTAATCCAGATAAATGCGAAGTGAAGCATTTAGGAAGAACTAATGTAGGGGGGAGTTATACAATAAATGGCAGAGCCATCAAGAGTATAGAAACACAGAGGGACCTAGGTGTGCAAGTCCACAAATCCTTGAAGGTGGCAGCACAGGTGGAGGTGGTGGTGAAGAAGGCATATGGTATGCTTGCCTTTATAGGATGGGATATAGAGTATAAAAGCTGGAGTCTGATGTTGCAGCTGTATAGAACGCTGGTTAGGCTACATTTGGAGCACTGCGTCCAGTTCTGGTCACCGCACTACCAGAAGGACGTGGAGGCTTTAGAGAGAGTGCAGAGAAGGTTTACCAGGATGTTGCCTGGTATGGAGGGTCTTAGCTATGAGGAGAGATTGGGTAAACTGGGCTTGTTCTCCCTGGAAAGACGGAGAATGAGGGGAGACCTAATAGAGGTGTAATTAAAATTATGAAGGGTATAGATAGGGTGAACAGTGGGAAGCTTTTTCCCAGGTTGGAGGTGACGATCACGAGGGGTCACGGGCTCAAGGTGAGTGGGGCGAGGTATAACTCAGATATCAGAGGGACGATTTTACACAGAGAGGGGTGGGGCCTGGTATGCGCTGCCAAGTAGGGTGGTGGAGGCAGACACGCTGGCATCGTTTAAGCCTTACCTGGATAGTCACATGAGCAGTCTGGGAATGGAGGGCTACAAACGAATGGTCTGGTTGGACCCATGAGCGGCACAGGCTTGGAGGGCCGAAGGGCCTGTTTCCTGTGCTGTACTGTTCTTTGAGGGGACCGAGTGTAGGGTGACAAAGTTTGCGGATGACACAAAGATGAGTGGGAAAGCAAATTGCGTGGAGGATGTGGAAAATCTGCAGAGAGATTTGGATAGGCTAAGTGAGTGGGCAAGGATCTGGCAGATGGAGTATAACGTTGGTAAATGTGAGGTTATTTGGAAGGAATAATAGTAAAATAGACTATTATTTACACGGTGAAAAATTACAACATGCTACTGTGCAGAGGGACCTGGGGGTCCTTGTGCATGAATCACAAAAACTCAGTTTGCAGGTGTAGCAGGTAATCAAGAAGGCAAATGGAATAAAAGAACAAAGAACAATACAGCACAGGAACAGGCCCTTCGGCCCTCCAAGCCTGCGCCGCTCCCTGGTCCAAACTAGACCATTCTTTTGTATCCCTCCATTCCCAGAATATTGAATGTTTGTCTTTATTGCGAGAGGGATGGAGTATAAAAGCAGGGAGGTCTTGCTGCAACTGTACAGGGTACTGGTGAGGCCGCAACTAGAGTACTGTGTACAATTTTGGTCCCCTTATTTAAGGAAGGATATATTAGCTTTGGAGGGGGTACAGAGAAAGTTCACCAGGTTGATCCCGGAGATGAGGGGGTTAGCTTATGAGGAGAGATTGAATAGACTGAGCCTGTACTCATTGGAGTTTAGAAGGTTGAGGGGAGATCTTAGAGAGACATATAAGATAATGAAGGGGCTAGACAGAGTAGAAGCAGCGAGGTTATTTCCACTTACAATGGAAACAAGAACTCGGGGGCAAAGCCTCAAAATACGGGGGAGTCAATTTAGAACAGTGTTGAGGAGGAACTTCTTCTCCCAGAAGGTAGTGAATCTTTGGAATTCTCTGCCCAATGAAGCAGTAGAGGCTACCTCGTTAAATGTGTTTAAGTCACAGATGGATAGATTTTTAACCATTAAGGGAATTAAGGGTTATGGGGAGCGGGCGGGTAAGTGGAACTGAACCCACTATCAGATCAGCTATGATCTTATTGAATGGCGGAGCAGGCTTGAGGGGCTAGATGGCCTACTCCTGCTCCTATTTCTTATGTTCTTATGTTCTCTACTCATTGGAGTTTAGAAGAATGTGAGGTGGTCTCATTGAAACATACCAGATTCTGAAGGGGCTTGACAGGGTAAATGCTGAGAGGATGTCATAGAAATCATAGAAACCCTACAGTGCAGAAGGAGGCCATTCGGCCCATCGAGTCTGCACCGACCACAGTCCCACCCAGGCCCTACCCCCACATATTTACCCGCTAATCCCTCATAGAACATAGAACATTACAGCGCAGAACAGGCCCTTCGGCCCTCTAACCTACACATCCCAGGACTCTAAGGGGCAATTTTTAACCTGGCCAATCAACCTAACCCGCACATCTTTTGGACTGTGGGAGGAAACCGGAGCACCCGGAGGAAACCCACGCAGACACGAGGAGAATGTGCAAACTCCACACAGACAGTGACCCGAGCCGGGAATCGAACCCGGGACCCTGGAGCTGTGAAGCAGTAGTGCTAACCACTGTGCTACCGTGCCGCCCGCCCATGTTTCCCCTCATGGGAGAGTCTAGGATCAGAGGGCACAGTCTCAGAATAAAGAGACACCAATTTACAACAGAGATGAGGAAGAATTTCTTCTCCCAGAGGGTTGAGAGTCTTGGGAACTCCTTGCCACAGAGAGCTGTTGGAGCAGAGCCGTTGTGTAGTTTTAAGACTGAGATAGATTGATTTTTGATCAGTCAGGGAATCAAGGGTTACGGGGAAAGGACAGGAAAGTGGATGTGAGGAATGTCGGATCAGTGATGATCCTATTGGATGGTAGAGCGGGCTTGAGGGGCTGAATGTCCTACTCCTGTTCTTATTTCTTATGGTCTTGTGGGTGTGTAGTTGGGGGACATAATCTTAAAGTCAGAGGCAGACGGTTCAGGAGAGACGTTAGGAAACATTTCTTCACACAGAGGTTGGTGGAAGAGTTAGACTCTTTCCCTCAGAAAGAGGAAGGTGGCAACTCAAATAAGCACTGAGAATCTGAGCCATTTTGCTGGTTTTATGAGCAGGTGGGGTGTTTAATTGAAATAGCTTTGATTTCTCTTCTTACACATGCTCCGTAGACAGAAAGATATTTTTGAGTTGCTTCCCCCTTTATTAGTGATGGTCAATTTCCCAACCCCTCAGTTAGGGTTTAATCCAATTTCTATTCATAACCCGACAGCAAACTTCTGATAGGATGAAAGTGTGGCGGAGGCAGGGTTAGCTGAAGCTTTGACAAGAGGAGTGAACACTGGGAGGAAAAGGTGGGGAAGTGGGACAGAAGCTGGCACAGACATGGTGGGCTGAATAGCCTTCTTCTGTAAGCATTTTGAGTTATGCAGGAGAATTCCCCTGTTCACCTTTAAATAATGCCACGGGATCATTTAACTTCACCTGAGCAATTGGGTGAGGTCTTGGTTTAGTGTCTCATCTGAAAGATGGCATGTACTGATGACAAAGCAGCACTCCCCCAGACCGCAACGTTAGCCGGAATGATGCCCCCTAATCCTTGGAGTGGATTTGAATCTTCTGGCTGTAAGGTCAGAGTGTTAGCACACACCCTAGGCTGACGTTGCCAACACTCTCAGCTTTTCAGAATGGCATTACCTGTGGAATTCTCCCCCTCTTGCTGTTGGCTATATTTTCACCTGCTAAGTGGTGTAGCTGCAGCTATTTCTGTGTTGTGTGATGTGCAGAGCTTTTGACAGAATTCTTTAAAAGATACAATATCGAGGAGGAAGTGTTTGATAAATTGCCTCTGTTTTATCTGGACAATATCTGTTGTTGCTCATTTCAGCTCTCCCCCAATAGTCTGATTTCTCCCAGTCTCACTGGCGTGTATGATTAATGCTGTCCACATCTGTCCCGTCTCCTACCATCACACTTTGGTAATTACTTGACACTGGAAAGGATTTTTTTTGCTCCTCTCTGGTTGTTTTCCAAATCAAACTTGCAGCCATTCAGTGCAAAATATATCATTCCACAGAGGTACATAATTTAAAAATTTTCAGTTTCAAGCCCAATTCTCTCCATCGCTGTGGCAATGAACTCCTGTTTGTATTCTCAGGCAAACCTCTTCAAAGGGTAAAGGAAAGGGGCAATGGGAACTCATCATTATGCTCCCAGATGATGTTTCCTTTAAGTTTTTTTTCAAGTGCCGGGGTGATTTTGTTAAGTGCATGACCCTTGCAGTAATTTAAAGGACTGATTTTTGTGTGGGGACCTTTGAGTTGCTGTGCAGAGATGTGACTTTAATATTCTTTCATCGGATGTGGGTATTGCTGCCCATCCTGAATTTACCCTTGAGAGGGTGGTGGTGAGCTGTCGTCTTGATCCGCTGCAGTCCCTGTGGTGTAGGTACACCTACAGTGCTGTTAGGGAGGGAGTTCCAGGATTTTGATCCAGAGTTAGGAAGTTACAGTGCTATATTTCCAAGTCAGGATGGTGAGTGGCTTGAAGGATGAAATAATTCTTCCGAGGCCGGTGTCCCTTCACCAAACTTAGATTTATTTACATAGTCAGCAACACTCAGACATGTACTCCCCGTACAGAGTATAAACCCAGAGTGCCAGTAACCATAACACTCCACATTATGTACACATGCAGGTCTCCCTGATTGGACAAGCCCTCACTGCCTTAATCAGGGAGCTCGTATTCTAAGAGGTCCACATTGTGGGCCTTGTTGAAGTCATTACAGAGGGGAGCTTGTGGGTGGTGGTGTTCCCAGATATTTGCTGCACTTGTCCTTCTAGGTGGTAGAAGTCACGGTTTGGAAGGTGCTGTTGGGGAGTTGCTGCAGTGCATCTTGTAGATTGTACACACTGCTGTGTACCGATGATGGAGAGACTGAATGTTTGTGGATGGGGTACCAATCAATTAGGTGGCTCTGTCCTGGATGGTGCTGTTGGAGCTGCGCTCATCCAGACAAGTGCGGAGTTTTCCATCACACTCCTGACTTGTACCTTGTAGATGGTGGACAGGCTTTGGGGAGTCAGGAGGTGAGTTAATCTCTGCAGAATTCGCAGCCTCTGACCTGCTCTTGTAGCCACTGTATTTATATGGCTACTTCAGTTTTTGGTCAATAGTAACCCCCAAGATGTTGATAGTGGGGGATTCAGCAGTGGTAAGACCACTGGATGTCAAGGGGTGATGGTTAGATTCTCTGTTGTTGGAGATAGTCATTGCCTGGCATTTGTGTGGCACGAATGTTACTTGCCACTTGTCAGCCCAAGCCTGGATATTGTCCAGATCCTGGAGTTATGTCCTGGAGCTGAGATGTTTGATCTCCCACAACCACAACCATCTTCCTATGTACCAGGTATGACTCTAACCAATGGAGAGTTTGCCCCCAATACCCATTGATTCCAGTTTCTCCAGGGCTCCTTGATGCCACACTCGGTCAAATGCTGCCCTGATGTCAAGGGCAGTCACTCTCACCTCACGTCTGGAATTCAGCTGTTTTGTCCATGTTTGAACCAAGGCTGTAATGAGGTCAGGAGCTGAGTGACCCTGGCGAAACCCAAACTGGGCATCACTGAGCAGGTTATTGCTGAGCAGGTGCTGCTTGATAGCGCTGTCGATGACCCCTTCCATCACTTTACTGATGATCGAGAGTAGACTGGGCGGTAATTGGCTGGGTTGGAACTCTGCATTAATTGAAAAATGTAAGCGAAGGGCCATCTCCCACCACCATGAGTCACATGGCAGTTTGAGCAGTAACTCCTGCCCGTTTCCTCAGCCAGAGCTGAGGAGTTTTTCCATCATTTTCTGTTGTGATTTCAGATTTTGCTTTTATTCTCAGGGCTGTTTGCAGTATATTTTCATACACTGATGCTTCATGGCATCTGTTAGGAATAACATATTACATATATCATATTACCATATATTACCATATAAGCCGCATTGTTTAAATTTCTTAGATCCCAAGAGGCTCATTTTAATTCTGTTCATTAAATCAACGTGTGTTTAGCAACAGCTGAATGCAGCAATGTGCTTTTCTGTAATGTTCAAGGTTATTGCTTTGTTAAGATCTTTGCTTGATTTGTGTGTAATATTCAGAAAGAGTTGAATATTAAGGTTTAATTTGGTTTCTGTGTGTGAGGTGGAGACATTAATGATTGTCGGTTCTCTCTGTGAATGGAGAGACTCCCTGCTGTGGTTGGGGGATTCTGAATGTAGGCAGAGAACTGCAGTGAGCTGTGCTGAACAAGAGTCTCCGTGTAATTCACTACAGGCCTTGTCCGAAACTGCTTCACCCCCAACCTCCCCCTCCCACTCCAAACCCCACCTCCACCCCCACCCCAACCCTCACCCCCACTCCCACCTCACCCTCAACCCTCACCCCCACCTCACCCCCAACCCTCACCCCCACCCTCCATCCCCCCCCCCCACCTCCACCCCCACCATACCCCCCCCCCCAATCTCCACCCCCACCCCCCCCCCCCCCCACACGGCTCTGCGTTCTGTCCAGCTCTCAGATCACTCCGAACCTCAATGATATGTAGGCGTTTCCCACTGCCTTTTGAAATGTATTGTGCAATTCCCACCGTTGCTGGTATTTGCTCTGTAAGCTTTGCTCCATTCACCCCATCACTTGCCAGCTTCACATTTCACAACTCCAGCTGTGTAGGATTCCTTTTCTGACATCGTGGCCAATATTTTATAACCTTGCTCAGGCGAGGCAGTGAAATCCCGGCCATGTATCTGCCTGGGTGTGGTGATTATCCCTTTAAGGACAACACAGCAGAGTAATGATGTGGAGATGCTGGCGTTGGACTGGAATTGGCACAGTAATTAGTCTCTCAACACCAGGTTAAAGCCCAACAGTTCACACAGCCTTGGTGGCCAATCGGGACTCAGTGTGGAATTACCCCATGGTGAGAGAGTCTCTGCACATTTTGGGAGTGTGCTACAGCAATGTGGTTGCTGTACAATTCTTAATAATAAAAACCATTTGTGTTTATTAATGAAGTCTGTGAAAATGCATCTTTACATCTGGCAATGAGGATAAATTATCCTGATACTGCCTCTGGCCCGATACCTGTGAATATCCTGTTTTAGTCAGAGTCTGGAAAGAAAGTTCACACCAGACTGCCTCTCTGTGGGTAAACAAGAAGAAATCAGATCTAGCTCTTGGGGCGAAAGGGATATGGGGAGAAGGTAGGATCAGGACATGGAATTTGACGAACAGCCATGATCAAAATGAATGGCAGAGCAGGCTTGAAGGGCTGAATGGCCTAGAAAACATAGAAAGATTGAAGATCGGCGTAGGAGGAGGCCATTCGGCCCTTCGAGCCTGCTCCGCCATTCATTAAGATCATGGCTGATCATCCAACTCAATAGCCTAATCCTGCTTTCTCCCCATAACCTTTGATCCCATTCATCCCAAGTGCTATATCCAGCCGCCTCTTGAATACATTCAATGCTTTGCCATCAACTACTTCCTGTGGTAATGAATTCCACAGGCTCACCACTCTTTGGGTGAAGAAATGTCTCCTCACCTCCGTCCTAAATGGTCTACCCTGAATCCTCAGACTGTGACCCCTGGTTCTGGACTCCCCCACCATCGGGAACATCCTCCCTGCATCTACCCTGTCTAGTCCTGTTAGAGTTTTATAAGTCTCTATGACATCCCACCTCATTCGTCTGAACTCCAGCAAAAACAACCCTAACCTGGTCAATCTCTCCTCATACATCAGTCCCGCCATCCCCAGAATCAGCCTGGTAAACGACACAAATGACACAAATGGCACAAAGATAAGTGGAAAAGTGAATCGTGTGGAGGGCGTAGAAGGTCTGCAGAGAGATTTGGACAGGCTGAGTGAGTGGGCGAGGATCTGGCAGATGGAGTATAACGTTAACAAATGTGAGGTTATTCACTTTGGAAGAAATAATAGCAAATTGGATTATTATCTAAATGGAAAGAAATTACAACATGCTGCTGTGCAGAGGGACCTGGGGGTCCTTGTGCATGAGACGCAAAAACCCAGTCTGCAGGTGCAACAGGTGATCAAGAAGGCAAATGGGATGTTGGCCTATATCGCAAGGGGGATAGAATATAAAAGCAGAGATGTCTTGCTGCATCTGTACAGGGCATTGGTGAGGCCGCAGCTGGAATACTGTGTGCAGTATTGGTCCCCTTATTTGCGGAAGGATATATTGGCCTTGGAGGGAGTGCAGAGAAGGTTCACCAGGTTGATACCAGAGATGAGGGGTGTTGATTATGAGGAGAGACTGAGCAGATTGGGTTTGTATTCGTTGGAATTTAGAAGGCTGAGGGGGGATCTTATAGAGACCTATAAGATAATGAAGGGACTGAATAGGATAGAGATGGAGAGATTCTTTCCACTTAGAAAGGAAACTAGAACTAGAGGGCACAGCCTCAAAATAAAGGGGGGTCAGTTTAGGACAGAGTTGAGGAAGAACTTCTCTCAGAGGGTGGTGAATCTCTGGAATTCTCTGCCCACTGAAGTGGTGGAGGCTACCTCGTTGAATATGTTCAAATCACGGATAGATGGATTCCTGATCGGTAAGGGAATTAGGGGTTATAGGGATCAGGCGGGTAAGTGGAACTGATCCACTTCAGATCAGCCATGATCTTATTGAATGGCGGGGCAGGCTCGAGGGGCTAGATGGCCTACTCCTGCTCCTATTTCTTATGTTCTTATGTTCTTAAACCATTTGATTCCTCCACAGAGGACTGGACACAATACATTGGGCACATTGGCTATTATTCCCAAGCAAACGAAACAGTGAAGGAGGCAAAATGCAAAGCAATTCTCCTCCGTGTTTGTGGAACTCAGATCTGTAACCTTATTTGCAGTCTTACAGCCAAAGTTTGTCTGGTTCATTTAGTGAGCTCATGGATTTAGTGGAAGCTCAATTCCAACCTCAACCATCAGTCATACTCCAGAGATTCAAATTGAATTCGAGGGTGAGTGCCCCAGGGAAATCGACTGCGACTTACATTGTCAAACTGAAGCAACTTGGTATGTCAGCTATGACTCTCACCAACTTTTACAGATGCACCATGGTTGTATCACAGCTTGGTATGGCTCCTGCTCTGCCCAAGACCGCAAGGAACTACAAAAGGTCGTGAATGTAGCCCAATCCATCACGCAAACCAGCCTCCCATCCATTGACTCGGTCTACACTTCCCGCTGCCTCGGCAAAGCAGCCAGCATAATCAAGGACCCCACGCACCCCAGACATTCTCTCTTCCATCTTCTTCCTTTGGGAAAAAGATACAAAAGTCTGAGGTCACGTACCAACCCACTCAAGAACAGCTTCTTCCCTGCTGCTGTCAGACCTTTGAATGGACTTACCTTGCATTAAGTTGATCTTTCTGTACACCCTAGCTATGACTGTAACACTACATTCTGCACTCTCTCCTTTCCTTCTCTATGAATGGTATGCTTTGTCTGTATAGTGCGCAAGAAACAATACTTTTCACTGTATGTTAATACATGTGACAATAATAAATCAAATCAAATCAATTATTGTGATTTTGGAATGACCCTAAATGACATGTTATCATAGAAATCATAGAAACCCTACAGTGCAGAAGGAGGCCATTCGGCCCATCGAGTCTGCACCGACCACAATCCCACCCAGGCCCTACCCCCACATATTTTACCCGCTAATCCCTCTAACCTACACATCCCAGGACTTTAAGGGGCAATTTTTTAACCTGGCCAATCAACCTAACCCACACATCTTTGGACTGTGGGAGGAAACCGGAGCACCCGGAGGAAACCCACGCAGACACGAGGAGAATGTGCAAACTCCACACAGACAGTGACCCGAGCGGGGAATCGAACCCGGGACCCTGGAGCTGTGAAGCAGCAGTGCGAACCACTGTGCTACCGTGCCGCCCTTGGGATAGGTTAGTCTGTGGTGTGAACAACAATGTTATTCAAGGCAGATTGGTGGCAGAGGTGAACATAAATTTTAAGTGAACAATGGAGATAGAGCTGGCCATGGAAAGCTCTGAAAAAGCTGCACAGGAGCTACAGAGTACGGTAAATGGCACCGTTCACCAGTTAGGCCAGCCATGGAGCCAAAACTGTCAAAACAGCCAATAAAGACCTTTCTTTGAAGTGACCATTTTAATGGGAAATGCAACAGCTAATATGTGCACAGCAAGATCCCACAAGTTTCAATGGAGTTGTCATCAGTGTCTTGGTAAATATTTATTTCCCATCTAACATCTAATATATTAGCTGATCATTGCCCCATTGCTGTGTGTGGAATCTTCCTGTGTAAAATCAGCTGCTCCATCTTCTACAGCAGAAATATTTAATTGGTGGAAGAATACCCAGGGGTGGTGAAAGATGCTGAATAAATGCAATTATTTACTGGACGGTCTTGTAGAGTTTTCAGCAGTGGTACATCCTGTCCTGGCAAGATCAGGGAGAATATCACCTACTAATGTTGTTCAAACTCTCCAGCTTTTTAGTAAATGGAGTAACGTAAATTTATTTAGACGACTAGAACTTTAATAGGTTGGAGTGTTTGTCAGTTGTGGTCTATCTGAAGCAATGTCTTGCTGTTTTGCTATGGGATAATGGAGGCTGTTACAGCGCGAGTGGGAGGAGTGAAGCAGAAACTCGGGCAATCCACCCATTTGTTTCTTTTTGATCACTATCCCAGCTCCAATATTCATTACAAAACTCCTTCATGAAAGGCGAGAGAGTTGCCAACTGTCTTCAGATGTGTTCCTGGAGGTTTCGTCACATGACTTTGCCCCCACACTCCAGCCGTTAGTCTGCCAACGTATCCATCCTCGGAGAAGGGTCACGCGGACTCAAAACAGGAACTCTGTTTCTCTCTCCACGGACGCTGCCAGAATTTATCCCAACAATTCCCAATTTCACACCCATCCCGTGACAAACGGCCTTCCCTCACCATTGGATAAGGAAAAAGACACCCGACCCAATTGGCTGGTGCTTCACTGTCAGCCAATCAGACCGTTCCCCCGGTAAAGAGAAATGTTTAAAGAAAATCACACAAACAATCGTTGTTTAAAGTTCTGATAGTTTTTCTCCAGGTTTACACACTGCATCATTTCGGAATTCCCGGAAGCTCTGGGCCAAGCCTGGAGGGAACTGAAATTCATTCTGTCAAATGAATACCAAATGTCAAAAATCCTGGAACTCCCTCCCTAACAGCACGGTGGGTGCATCTACACCACAGGCACTGCACCGGTTCAAGATAGAGTGGGTGTGGGCAAGATGTTTCCATAAGGAGTAGAGACGAGGATCCGACGGCACAGAGTAAAGGAACAATCCTTTAGAAGCGAGATGGGGAGGAATATTTTTAGTCAGAGAGTGGTGAACCTGTGGAATTCATTGCCACAGAAGGCTACGGAGGCCAGGTCATTGATGTAGGTAAGACTAAGATACATAGACTCTTGATTGGTAAGGAGATCAAGGGTTATGGGGAAAAGGGCGGGAGAATGGGGTTGAGAAACAAATGGTGGAGCAGACTCAATGGGCCGAATTGCCTAATTCTGTTCCTATATCTTCTGGTCTAACAAGGCAACTCACCATCACCTCCGGTTTCCTCCCACAGTCCAAAGATGTGCGGGTTAGGTTGATTGGCCAGGTTAAAAATTGCCCCTTAGAGTCCTGAGATGCGTAGGTTAGAGGGATTAGTGGGTAAATATGCGGGGTAGGGCCTGGGTGGGATTGTGGTCGGTGCAGACTCGATGGGCCGAATGGCCTCCTTCTGCACTGTAGGGTTTCTATGATTTCTATGACCTTCTCGAGGGGCAATTAGTGGCCGAGCCAGTGATGCCCACGTCCTGTGAATGAATTTTAAAAATAACCTCTGACTTCTGGAGGATATGGAGGTGTTTGTGTCCCAAATGACTGCAACCTGTTTGATTTAATGAACATTTGTGGCATTTGGAACAGAACCTACAGCCCAGAAACTGGTCATTCGTCCTTGTTCGTGCTCCTCCTATTCTGTTTACCTCATCTTATCCTATCGGCACATGCTTCTACTGCTCTATATCGCTGATCGAACCTGTCTGTAAATATATCTATGTGGGTGAATGCAGCATTTTTGATGCAAAGCCCAGGACCCAGGCTGTGGGCTCCAGACTTTGTAATCACTACATTTACAGCTTGTTTCTGATATAATCATTCGAATCTGCATTGAGAGTAGATTAGAGTCAGTGGACTGGTCAGTATTTAAAAACTCTGCGGCCAGCCTGAACGAGTACGCCACTACAGTAACTGACTTCATTAATAAGTGTGTAGAAGACTGTGTGCCAAAGAAGCAAATCCGTGTGTTCCCCAACCGCAAACCATGGATGAACAGGGATATCCACTGCTTGCTGAAGTCCAGGTCTGAGGTGTTCAAGTCAGGTGACCCGGTGGGCAGCGCGGTGGTCAGCACTGCTGCCTCACAGTGCCAGCTTGCGTCACTGTCTGTTTGGAGTTTGCACATTCTCCCCGTGTCTGCATGGGTTTCCTCGGGGTGCTCCGGTTTCCTCCCACACTCCAAAGATGTGCAGATTAGGTGGATTGGCCATGCTAAATTGCCCCTTAGAGTCAGGGGGACTAGCTAGCGTAAATGCATGGAGTGATGGCGATAGTGCCTGGGTGGGACTGTGGTGGGTGCAGTCTTGATGGACCGAATGGCTTCCTTCTGCAGTGTAGTGTTCTATGATTCTATGACCCTGACCTATACCAGAAAGCCAGATACGATCTAAGGAGGTCCATCAAAGACACCAAAAGACAGTACCGGACCAAGCTAGAGTCTCAGGCTAGCCGCACAGACCCCCGCCGACTATGGCAAGGTCTGCAAGACATAGCAGGCTACAAAGGGCGGCACGGTAGCACAGTGGTTAGCACTGCTGCTTCACAGCTCCAGGGTCCCGGGTTCGATTCCCGGCTCGGGTCACTGTCTGTGTGGAGTTTGCACATTCTCCTCGTGTCTGCGTGGGTTTCCTCCGGGTGCTCCGGTTTCCTCCCACAGTCCAAAGATGTGCGGGTTAGGTTGATTGGCCAGGTTAAAAAAATTGCCCCTTAGAGTCCTGGGATGCGTAGGTTAGAGGGATTAGCGGGTAAAATATGTGGGGGTAGGGCCTGGGTGGAATTGTGGTCGGTGCAGACTCGATGGGCCGAATGGCCTCCTTCTGCACTGTAGGGTTTCTATGAAGATGAAGGCATGTAAAATCGCCGGCTCCAACGCACCCCTCCCTAATGAGCTCAATGCATTTTACACCCGTTTTGAGCAAGAGGTCAGCGAGAGCATGCCCTCCACCCCGGAAGCCCTGGATGATCCTGTATCTGGGGGTCACCCTTGCAGATGTCAGAGCAGCTTTCTCGAAGGTCACCCACGGAAAGCGACTGGCCCGGATGGGATACCCGGATGAGCACTCAGATCCTGCACGGATCAGCTGGCGGAGGTATTCGCAGACATCTTCAACCTCTCTTTACAACAATCTGAGGTCCCTATCTGTTTCAAAAAGACGATCATCATCCCGGTACCTAAGGAAAACCAAGCAGCGTGCCTTAATGACTATCGTCCGGTGGCTCTGACATCCATCATTATGAAGTGCTTCGAAAGGCTAGTGTTGGCACAAATTAATTCCAGCCTCCCGGATTGCCTGGATGCACTACAATTTCCCTACTGCCGCAACATGTCCACAGCAGACGCCATCTCCCTGGCCCTGCACTCAACCCTGGAACACCTAGATAACAAGGACACCTATGTCAGACTCCTATTTATTGACTACAGCTCAGCCTTCAACATCAATATTCCCACGAAACTCATCTCCAAACTCCGTGGCCTGGGCCTTGGCACCTCCCTCTGCGTCTGAATCCTGAACTTCCTAACTCACAGACCACAATCAGTAAGGATAGGCAACAACACCTCCTCCATGATCATCCTCAACACCGGTGCCCCACAAGGCTGTGTTCTCAGCCCCCGACTATACTCCTTATACACCCATGACTGTGTGGCCAAATTCCCCTCCAACTTGATTTTCAAGTTTGCTGATGACACCACTGTAGTGGGTCGGATCTCAAACAATGACGACACAGTACAGGAATGAGATAGAGAATCTGGTGAACTGGTGCGGCAAATAATCTCTCCCTCAATGGTCAACAAAAGAAAGGAAATTGTCATCGACTTCAGGAAGCGTGAAGGAGAACATGCTCCTGTCTACATGAATGGGGACAAAGTAGAAATGGTCGAAAGCTTCACGTTTTTAGGTGTCTAGATCACCAACAACCTGTCCTGGTCCCCCCATGCCAACACTATAGTTGAGAAAGCCCACCAACGCCTCTACTTTCTCAGAAGACTAAGGAAATTTGGCATGTCCGCTACGACTCTCACCAACTTTTACAGATGCACCATAGGAAGCATTCTTTCTGGTTGTATCACAGCTTGGTATGGCTCCTGCTCTGCCCAAGACCGCAAGAAGCTACAAAAGGTCGTGAATGTAGCCCCGTCCATCACACAAACTGGCCTCCCATCCATTGACTGTCTACACTTCCCGCTGCCTCCGCAAAGCAGCCAGCATAATTAAGGGCCCCACGTACCCCGGACATTCTCTCTTTCACCTTCTTCCGTTGAGAAAAAGATACAAAAGTCTGAGGTCACGCACCAACCGACTCAAGAACAGCTTCTTTCCTGCTGCCATCAGACTTTTGAATGGACCTACCTCGCACTAAGTTGATCTTTCTCTCATTTCCTCCTCTATGAACAATATGCTTTGTCTCTATAGCGTGCAGGAAACAATACTTTTCACTGTAAAGTAAAGAACAAAGAAAATTACAGCACAAGAACAGGCCATTCAGCCCTCCAAGCCTGCACCGACCATGCTGCCCATCTGAACTAAAACCCCCTACCGTTCCGGGGACCATATCCCTCTATTCCCATCCTATTCATGGATTTTTCAAGATGCCCCTTAAACGTCACTGTGGTGAACCATCGTTGGTTCCCACTGGATAGTACTGAGCCAGGGGCTGGCCAGTACTACAAGGATGTACATATGTTACTGTTGGGTTGTGCTATTGTTGCTGTTGGGGTTAGGGTGGGGTAGTTACACCTTTGTACTGTAGTGTTGTGGCACATCCCAGTCGGGCTCCGCCTCCTGGGAGAGGTATAAGAGTCCCTGCTCTGGCCGGGACCCCTTCAGTCTGGGATAGTGTATATAAGTTCTGGCTGCTTCATTACAGTAAATAAAAGCCTTTCATTTACCGAGCTTCAGGCCTCGTGTTTGAGTAGCGCATCAATTTTATTTACTGTCGTTAAACTCTCGTCGAAGAAAAAAAAAGAGAGAGAGTATGGAGCAAATTCTGAAGCCGGAACGCCTTACACTAGATCCACGTGCGGTGGGCGCTTCTAACACCTTCGACCACTGGCTGAAGTGTTTTGAAGATTACCTGGCAGCCTCCGCAGCGGTCACCACAGATGATGACAGACTCCAGGTCCTCCATGCGAGGGTAAGCGACACTGTCTACCTCGCGATCCGTGCGGCCACCGATTATACTAAGGCCCTCGAGCTTCTGAAGAAGCGTTATATCAAACCACCCAATGAAATACACGCTCGTTACCTCCTAGCCACTCGACGACGGCAGTCTGGCGAAACGATGGAGGAATATGCGAACGAGCTCCTACAGCTAGCCAGGGGCTGTAACTGCAAAGCTGTGACGGCTGAGCAGAGCATGAACGACCTCGCCCGAGATGCGTTTGTGGAGGGGTCGGATCTTCGTACATTCAACTTAAACTGTTGGAGAAAGGTAACCTTAACCTTACCCAGGCCATCGAGCTAGCAGAGATGCTCGAGACGGCCTCCAAAAGCTTAGTATTATATCCGGAGGACCATGTGGAGACAACGTGGCAGGAGCAGTCGCCAATCCCTCCTCGTCCCTCGGGTTCGAAATGCTGTGTAATGGCGTGCTCACACTCGGGCCAGACGACGGCAGCAGCCCCGGGCGGCCCGCGGTGCTATTTCTGTGGGGGAGTGAAGCATACTCGGCAATGGTGTCCCGCTAAAGCTGTGTTGTGCACCGCATGCGGTAAAAAAGGGCACTATTCAAAAGTGTGCCGATCTAAACCCAGGAACGGCAGTGCGGCCTGCGATTCTTCAGAGCTCGGGTCTTCGTCGTCGAAGTCATCGCGGGGTTCATCCACGTGCGAGGCCAGGACGACGCCATTACGGTCGACGGAGTCGGAGGAGTGTGACCACCAGGGGTCGCTGAGTTTGGTGCCCTCACCCACGTGCGACTCATGGGAGCGGCCATGTTGGTCGACACTGACCACGAACGACCAGCAGGGGTCCTCCTCATCGATTTCAGCGGCCTGCAGTGGCGCTCATGAACCAACGGTGGCGTCGATCACCCTGGACCAGGCCAAGCCTCATAGACTTGACAAATCTATGATGAATATCCAGTTAAATGACCACGTGATTTATTGTCTGTTTGACAGCGGGAGCACTGAGAGCTTTATCCACCAGATACTGTGAAGCGGTGTGGACTCCAGATTCAACCTGCCAAACAGACAATCTCTATGGCATCAAGGTCCCGGTCTGTTGCCGTGCTAGGGAGTTGCGTGGTAACCTTGAAAGTGCAAGGCACAGTTTACGAGCGTTTCAAGCTCCTCGTGTTGCCGTATCTTTGCGCGCCAATACTTCTCGGACTAAACTTCATGGTCCACTTGAGGAGTGTCATCCTACAGTACGGTGGGCCACTCCCTTCACTGGCAGTGGGAAAACAGCAGCAGCCTCCAAATTGCCCAACGCGCCCCGCCTGCAGCCTCTCGACGCTGAAGATCACCACACCCTCCTTGTTCCAGAATCTTGTGCCAGGCTGCAAGCCCATCGCGACTAAAAGTAGGCGTTACAGCGCTGAGGATCGGATCTTCATTAGATCTGAGGTTCAGCGGCTCCTCAAAGAAAGGATCATACAACCCAGCGCTAGTCCGTGGAGAGCGCAGGTCGTGGTGGTCAAGAGCAGGAACAAACCCCGGATGGTCATTGACTACAGTCAGACCATTAACCGATATACGCAGCTGGATGCGTATCCTCTCCCGCGCATATCTGATATGGTCAATCAGATTGCGCAGTACCGGGTGTTCTCCACCATAGACCTCAAGTCTGCCTACCACCAACTCCCCATTCGCCCAGAGGATCGACAGTACACGGCTTTTGAGGCGGATGGTCGCTTGTATCACTTTCTCAGGGTTCCCTTTGGTGTCACCAATGGGGTCTCGGTCTTCCAGCGTGCTATGGACCGAATGGTGGACCAGAACGGGCTGCGGGCTACCTTCCCGTACCTGGATAATGTCACCATCTGCAGCCATGACCAGCAGGACCATGACACGAATCTCCTGAACTTCCTACGCACTGCATCTCGCCTGAACTTGACCGACAACAGGGAGAAGTGTGTGTTTCGTACGCGCCGTTTAGCCATCCTAGGATACGTGGTGGAAAACGGGGTCATTGGCCCTGATCCAGACCGTATGCGCCCCCTTTCTGAACTTCCCTTGCCTGCTAGTGCAAAAGCACTGAGAAGATGCTTAGGCTTCTTCTCTTATTATGCGCAGTGGGTCCACAACTACGCGGACAAAGCCCGTCCGCTCATTAAGTCCATTTTCCCTTAACGCCAGAGGCCCGATTGGCCTTCGATAAATTGAAAGCCGACATCGCGAAAGCTACGATGCACGCTGTAGACGAGTCCATCCCCTTTCAGGTGGAGAGCAATGCATCTGATTTCGCCCTGGCCGCCACACTTAACCAGGCGGGCAGGTCCGTCGCATTTTTTCCCCGCACCCTCCAAGGTCCCGAAATTCGGCATTCAGCGGTGGAAAAGGAGGCCCAGGCCATTGTGGAGGCCGTCAGGCACTGGCGCCATTACTTGACGTGAAAACGGTTCACCCTGATCACGGACCAGCGGTCCGTGGCGTTCATGTTTAATAACACGCAGAGGGGCAAGATCAAGAATGACAAGATCTTGCGGTGGAGAATTGAACTCTCCACCTATAACTACGACATCATGTACCATCCAGGGAAACTCAATGAGCCCTCGGATGCCCTCTCGCGTGGAACATGCGCTAGCATACAGGAGGACCGTTTGCAGGCCCTCCATAATGACCTGTGCCATCCTGGAGTCACTCGGCTCTACCACTTTATAAAAGCCCGCAACCTGCCTTACTCGGTGGAGGACGTCAGGTCAGTAACAAGGAGCTGTCGGGTTTGCGCGGAATGCAAACCGCACTTTTACCGACCTGACAGGGCACATTTAGTCAAGGCCACTCGTCCCTTCGAGAGACTGAGTGTCGATTTTAAGGGCCCCCTTCCCTCAACAGATCAGAATGTGTACTTCCTCAATATCATTGACGAGTACTCTCGGTTCCCTTTTGTTGTTCTCTGCTCTGATACATCCGCTGCCACGGTTATCAAGGCATTCTGTGATCTCTTTACCCTGTTCGGGTACCCCGGCTACATCCATAGCGACAGGGGCTCGTCGTTCATGAGCGATGACTTGAGGCAATTCCTGCTCTCATACGGGATTGCCTCTAGTAGGACCACGAGCTACAACCCTAGGGGTAACGGACAGGTGGAAGGTGAGAATGCTACAGTCTGGAAGGCTGTCTTACTGGCGTTGAAGTCAAAAGGTCTTCCAGTCTCCCGTTGGCAAGAGGTGCTCCCTGATGCGCTCCATTCTATTCGCTCCCTCCTGTGTACGGCAACCAATGCTACTCCCCATGAGAGGATGTTCTCATTCCCTCGGAAGTCTTCCTCGGGGATCTCATTACCATCTTGGTTGACGTACTCAGGACCCGTCCTCCTGTGGCGACATGTAAGGGCCCGCAGGTCCGACCCGTTGGTCGAACAGGTCCATCTCCTCCACGCCAACCCTCAGTATGCCTATGTGGCATACCCTGACGGGCGAGAGGATACGGTCTCGATCCGAGACCTGGCGCCAGCAGGGGAGGTAGCAACCCCTGTCGCTCCCATACCCCCTGTTACAAACCCTTTATCTCTTGTTTCTTCCCCGGACACGGCGCGGGCAGCATCGGGACCGTTGCTTAACCATTTTACTCCCATGTACAGCTTGCCTGAGCCCAGAAGATGGTCGCCACTGCAGGGCGTGTCAGAATCCCATGGACTACCGTCACCTCGGGGTCAACCGGCCTGTGAGTCAGTGGAAGAACAGCTGGACGCCGCCTTGGGGAGAACGCCACCGCTAGTGCCTACTCCGGTGTCACCGCCGGTATTGAGGAGGTCACAACGACGGTGCGGTCCCCCTGACCGTCTGAACTTATAGACTGCTGACACTTTATTCTGTTTTTTTGTACCCCGCCGGCCTTTGTTCTCAAAGGAGGGGTGAATGTGGTGAACCATCGTTGGTTCCCACTGGATAGTACTGAGCCAGGGGCTGGCCAGTACTACAAGGATGTACATATGTTACTGTTGGGTTGTGCTATTGTTGCTGTTGGGGTTAGGGTGGGGTTGTTACACCTTTGTACTGTAGTGTTGTGGCACATCCCAGTCGGGCTCCGCCTCCTGGGAGAGGTATAAGAGTCCCTGCTCTGGCCGGGACCCCTTCAGTCTGGGATAGTGTATATAATTACTGGCTGCTTCATTACAGTAAATAAAAGCCTTTCATTTACCGAGCTTCAGGTCTCGTGTTTGAGTAGCGCATCAGTCACTACCGTATCCGCTTCCACTACCTCCCCCGGCAACGAGTCCCAGACACCCACTACTCTCTGTGTAAAAGATCTGCCTCGTACATCTCTTTTTCAAACCTTGCTCCTCGCACCTTAAACCTGTTCCCCCTAGTAATTGACTCTTCCACCCTGGGAAAAAGCTTCTGACTATCCACTCTGTCCATGCCTCTCATAATCTTGTAGACTTCTATCAGGTCTCCCCTCAACCTCCGTCGTTCCAGTGAGATGAAACCAAGTTTCTCCAACCTCTCCTCATAGCTAATGCCCTCCATACCAGACAACATCCTGGTAAATCTTTTCTGTACCCTCTCCAAAGCCTCCACATCCTTCTGGTAGTGTGGCGACCAGAATTGAACACTATGGGCCCGATTTTACCAAACGTTCACGCCTGCTTTCGGGCGCGTAATCGTGGTAAAGTTGGGCGTTGGGCCTAAAACGCGGTCCAGACCCGACCCAAGGCCAATCGCGTCTTTACCAACGGCCGATCCGGCGCACGCCCGAATCGGCCAGCGGGCCGATTTAAATGCATTTGCATGA
Source organism: Mustelus asterias (assembly GCF_964213995.1). Lineage (NCBI taxonomy): Eukaryota > Metazoa > Chordata > Chondrichthyes > Carcharhiniformes > Triakidae > Mustelus > Mustelus asterias. Next base: position 1,168,091 of record NC_135809.1, read on the forward strand.
ATTTAAATCAGCATAATGAAGCCCGTGCCCAACTTACCCAAGGATTCCCACTTTACGAGGCTCCGATCCGATCGGCGCCCGCGCATTTACCGTGTTGCTGAATTCAAGTCCGATAGGGCTTCAACTCAGCAACTGAATCGCCCCCGACCACCGTTCGCGGACCGCCCCCGCGAACCACCCTGGCAGCCCTCCTCTGCCCCCCCCCCCCACCCGATTGGACCACCCTGGGACGCAGGCCCCGCCAGCAGCCCCCCTCCCCCCGCCCCCCGGGCCCCCGACCTGCCTTGATCGCTGGTGTCCGTCGAAAGCATCTTGCGATCCTGGATCCTGGCCTTGCTCCGGGGGTCCTGATGGGTAGAATTACGTCTCTTCACTGGGGTGGGGGGGGGGGGTGAACGTAACATCTCTTCCCTGAGAGGGGGGGGAAGGGATATGACGTCTCTTCCCTGAGGGGTGGGTAGGTGGGGATGTGATGTCTCTGCCCCTGGGGGTGGTGGAGATGTCACATCCCCCCCACCCCCTCCTCAGGGAAAAGACGTCAGATCCCCCCCTATCTCCCTCCCCCCACAGGGAAGAGATGTCAGATCCTCCCCCTACCTCCACCCCCCCCCCCCTCCCTCAGGGAAGAGACGTCAGATTCCGCCCCCCCGCAGGGAAAGTTAATGGCAGTGCAGAGAGCAGTGCTGTCAGCGCTGCCTTTGACTTTCGCGCTCGGGCGCGCTGAGTGCTGTCGGCCCCGAACTGGTCGATGCTCCGACAGATGCAAATGCGCTAGGCCCCGCCCACTGGACCCGCGCCGAAAAAAGGCGTATGGGGGCGCAGGAGCGCGGCTGCCGGGCGCGGGTCTGATTTACGACTGCACCTGGCACTTAGACCCGATTTGGTAAAATCGGCCCCCTATATTTCAAGTGCGGCCTCACTAAGGTTCTATAAAGCTGCAACATGACTTGCCAATTGTTAAACTCAATGCCCTGCCCGATGACGGCAGGCATGCCGTATGCCTTCTTGACTACCTTCTCCACCTGCATTGCCACTTTCAGTGACCTGTGTACCCGTACACCCAGATCTTGTGGGTTACTTGTGATGAATAAAGTTTATTTATTTGTCACAAGTAAGGCTTACATTAACATTGCAATGAAGTGACTGTGAAATTCCCCTAGTCGCCACACTACAGCGCCTGATTGGGTCAATGCACCCTAACCAGCACGCCTTTTGGACTATGGGAGGAAACCGAAGCACCCAGAGGAAACCCACGCAGACACGGGGAGAATGTGCAAACTTTGCACAGACAGTGACCCAAGCCGGGGATTGAACCCAGGTCCCTGGTGCTGTGAGGCAGCAGTGTTAACCACTGTGCCACCCCAAATACATGTGAGATTAATAAATCAAATCAAATGAAAAGATGAAGAATGTTATCAGGGTTATCTTTTTCCTTTCTTTGTTGCACAATCTTAGGCGTTTAGTAATTTCTCTCCATGTGTAAAGATCACATTATTGATAGCTGTCAAGTAATTGTAATCATCTTCAGCAGTGCGCCTCTCTCTCTGTAGCTCTTGGATTGATTGTGTGTCCTTCCTGGTTACATTGTTGGAGACAGCGGATCTCACTCTTGTTACGCTGCTGGCCTATTTATTTTCACGCAGTGACGGTCCAAGCTTACTGGGAAATATAGGCTGAAGAGTTTCCAAAGATATCCTCCAGAATTTGATGAATTATTGTAGCTGTGTTTTCAAACTTGTGAGCATTTCCACGTCACAGATACAAATACAGTAAGACACACATTCTCCCGTGCAGCCCGGAGACTGACAGGACATCGCCCTGGTATTGACAGCACAGAAACGGGCCATTCGGGCCATCTGCTCTGTGCTAGTGTGAATGCTTCACATGAATCTCCTCCCACCTCTCCTCACCCTATCAGCATAGCCTTGTATTTCTTTGTTTTGATAAATAACTAAACATGTTTATTTTGCTTCCTTTTCAATGAATCTGTTATATGTATTGTAGGCTGCGTACACTGCTCCGAGTGTACACTGCATATGCACACTGCTCCGAGTGTACGCTGCGTATGCACACTGCTCCGAGTGTACGCTGCGTATGCACACTGCTCCGGGTGTACGCTCCGTATGCACACTGCTCCGAGTGTACGCTGCGTATGCACACTGCTCCGAGTGTACACTGCATATGCACACTGCTCCGAGTGTACGCTGCGTATGCACACTGCTCCGAGTGTACGCTGCGTATGCACACTGCTCCGAGTGTACGCTGCGTATGCACACTGCTCCGGGTGTACGCTCCGTATGCACACTGCTCCGAGTGTACACTGCATATGCACACTGCTCCGAGTGTACGCTGCGTATGCACACTGCTCCGAGTGTACGCTGCGTATGCACACTGCTCCGGGTGTACGCTCCGTATGCACACTGCTCCGAGTGTACGCTGCGTATGCACACTGCTCCGAGTGTACGCTGCGTATGCACACTGCTCCGAGTGTACGCTGCGTATGCACACTGCTCCGAGTGTACGCTCCGTATGCACACTGCTCCGAGTGTACGCTGCGTATGCACACTGCCCCGAGTGTACGCTGCGTATGCACACTGCCCCGAGTGAACGCTGCGTATGCACACTGCTCCGAGTGTACGCTGCGTATGCACACTGCTCCGAGTGTACGCTGCGTATGCACACTGCTCCGCGTGTACGCTGCGTATGCACACTGCTCCGAGTGTACGCTGCGTATGCACACTGCTCCGAGTGTACGCTGCGTATGCACACTGCTGCGAGTGTACGCTGCGTATGCACACTGCTGCGAGTGTACGCTGCGTATGCACACTGCTCCGAGTGTACGCTGCGTATGCACACTGCTCCGAGTGTACGCTGCGTATGCACACTGCTCCGAGTGTACGCTGCGTATGCACACTGCTCCGAGTGTACGCTGCGTATGCACACTGCTCCGAGTGTACGCTGCGTATGCACACTGCTCCGAGTGTACGCTGCGTATGCACACTGCTCCGAGTGTACGCTGCGTATGCACACTGCTCCGAGTGTACGCTGCGTATGCACACTGCTCCGAGTGTACGCTGCGTATGCACACTGCTCCGAGTGTACGCTGCGTATGCACACTGCTCCGAGTGTACGCTGCGTATGCACACTGCCCCGAGTGTACGCTGCGTATGCACACTGCCCCGAGTGTACGCTGCGTATGCACACTGCCCCGAGTGTACGCTGCGTATGCACACTGCTCCGAGTGTACGCTGCGTATGCACACTGCTCCGAGTGTACGCTGCGTATGCACACTGCTCCGAGTGTACGCTGCGTATGCACACTGCTCCGAGTGTACGCTGCGTATGCACACTGCTCCGAGTGTACGCTGCGTATGCACACTGCTCCGAGTGTACGCTGCGTATGCACACTGCTCCGGGTGTACGCTGCGTATGCACACTGCTCCGAGTGTACGCTGCGTATGCACACTGCTCCGAGTGTACGCTGCGTATGCACACTGCTCCGGGTGTACGCTGCGTATGCACACTGCTCCGGGTGTACGCTGCGTATGCACACTGCTCCGAGTGTACGCTCCGTATGCACACTGCTCCGGGTGTACGCTGCGTATGCACACTGCTCCGAGTGTACGCTGCGTATGCACACTGCTCCGAGTGTACGCTGCGTATGCACACTGCCCCGAGTGTACGCTGCGTATGCACACTGCTCCGGGTGTACGCTGCGTATGCACACTGCTCCGGGTGTACGCTGCGTATGCACACTGCTCCGAGTGTACGCTGCGTATGCACACTGCTCCGAGTGTACGCTGCGTATGCACACTGCTCCGAGTGTACGCTGCGTATGCACACTGCTCCGAGTGTACGCTGCGTATGCACACTGCTCCGAGTGTACGCTGCGTATGCACACTGCTCCGAGTGTACGCTGCGTATGCACACTGCTCCGAGTGTACGCTGCGTATGCACACTGCTCCGAGTGTACGCTGCGTATGCACACTGCTCCGAGTGTACGCTGCGTATGCACACTGCTCCGAGTGTACGCTGCGTATGCACACTGCTCCGAGTGTACGCTGCGTATGCACACTGCTCCGAGTGTACGCTGCGTATGCACACTGCTCCGAGTGTACGCTGCGTATGCACACTGCTCCGAGTGTACGCTGCGTATGCACACTGCTCCGAGTGTACGCTGCGTATGCACACTGCTCCGAGTGTACGCTGCGTATGCACACTGCTCCGAGTGTACGCTGCGTATGCACACTGCTCCGAGTGTACGCTGCGTATGCACACTGCTCCGAGTGTACGCTGCGTATGCACACTGCTCCGAGTGTACGCTGCGTATGCACACTGCTCCGAGTGTACGCTGCGTATGCACACTGCTCCGAGTGTACGCTGCGTATGCACACTGCTCCGAGTGTACGCTGCGTATGCACACTGCTCCGAGTGTACGCTGCGTATGCACACTGCTCCGAGTGTACGCTGCGTATGCACACTGCTCCGAGTGTACGCTGCGTATGCACACTGCTCCGAGTGTACGCTGCGTATGCACACTGCTCCGAGTGTACGCTGCGTATGCACACTGCTCCGAGTGTACGCTGCGTATGCACACTGCTCCGAGTGTACGCTGCGTATGCACACTGCTCCGAGTGTACGCTGCGTATGCACACTGCTCCGAGTGTACGCTGCGTATGCACACTGCTCCGAGTGTACGCTGCGTATGCACACTGCTCCGAGTGTACGCTGCGTATGCACACTGCTCCGAGTGTACGCTGCGTATGCACACTGCTCCGAGTGTACGCTGCGTATGCACACTGCTCCGAGTGTACGCTGCGTATGCACACTGCTCCGAGTGTACGCTGCGTATGCACACTGCTCCGAGTGTACGCTGCGTACGCACACTGCTCCGAGTGTACGCTGCGTACGCACACTGCTCCGAGTGTACGCTGCGTACGCACACTGCTCCGAGTGTACGCTGCGTACGCACACTGCTCCGAGTGTACGCTGCGTATGCACACTGCTCCGAGTGTACGCTGCGTATGCACACTGCTCCGAGTGTACGCTGCGTACGCACACTGCTCCGAGTGTACGCTGCGTATGCACACTGCTCCGAGTGTACGCTGCGTATGCACACTGCCCCGAGTGTACGCTGCGTATGCACACTGCTCCGAGTGTACGCTGCGTATGCACACTGCTCCGAGTGTACGCTGCGTATGCACACTGCTCCGAGTGTACGCTGCGTATGCACACTGCTCCGAGTGTACGCTGCGTATGCACACTGCTCCGAGTGTACGCTGCGTATGCACACTGCTCCGAGTGTACGCTGCGTATGCACACTGCTCCGAGTGTACGCTGCGTATGCACACTGCTCCGAGTGTACGCTGCGTATGCACACTGCTCCGAGTGTACGCTGCGTATGCACACTGCTCCGAGCGTACAAAGGGAGGCAGTGGTGTAGTGGCAGTTTCACATGATTAAATATGCATGATGATCATGGAATTATTGTCGATTGTTGGAAAAGCCCAGCTGGTTCACTAATGTCCTTTCGGGAAGGAAATCTGCTGTCCTTACCCGGTCTGGCCTACATGGGACTCCAGAGCCACAACAATGTGGTTGACTCTTAACTGCCTTCTGAAATAGCCTCGCAAACCACTCCAAGAGCAATTCGGGATGGGCAATAAATGTTGGCCGAGCCGGCGATGGCCACATCGCATGAATAAAGTACTCTGTGTGCGTTACTCTGAGTTCGGACTGACCAGGGCCCAACACAACATTCACTTCACTTTAGCATCTTCCACACTGCTGCTGATGTTTTGCTCCTTCTGATTGAAGTGATTGTCCATCATCTTAATGAAAGTAATTAGCCGCTGCTTAAATACAATTCCAAATCCTCAGGTATTGTGGGCTTACTTTGTCTGCTGTATTATCTTGTTAGCTGGTCACTGTTGAATTATTATTTTGAATTGTCTGCACTTGACAATGTTGCGAAATGAATTGAAATCTACGTTGAAATATGAACTTAAAGGAATGGAATTGGTGCAGTTTATCTTGCATTCCAGAAGGCAGCCTGTAAAACTGTCACAGGAGATCAATCAATGCAGTGTTGATAATGGCTTTGTTATTGCATTGCTGTTCGTTTCTTTTGGGAGAAACAGCCCCGCTGACCAGGTTTTGTCCGTCAGAATTCAGATATTACATTTGAGATTCAGCAACTGAGAACCTGGATCAGTCAGTTTGCTGGTCCTGGATTTCTGTGAGTCACACAGGAAACAGGTTCACATCAGCAATGTTCAAACTTGCTTGATGAATATAAATAGCATCTAAGGAAAACCAACTGCTAAAAACATGCTGAAATTATCAAGTGATTAATGAGTGATCTGGGGGAGGAATCGTGCAGGTGAATGCGCAAGAATCTGATTCTCTGAATGTCACCTTAGATTTTTTTTCGGGTTATTTAATATCAGAGTCAATTCTCATGAGTTAATAAGGCCGGCAGCAGATATTCTCCGAGTGTTTACCTTGGTTGCTTTAAATGTTAATCGGAATCAATACAACACATCGTTTGTACTTGATAAAACTGTTAATGTTGCCAATTTATTGAACTCTGTGTTAGAGTTCTGTGCCAGAAGTTTTCTCACTTTAAACCACCTAATGTTGTATTCCTGATATCCAGCTGGTGATGGAAGAAAGCTGAGACATTTTTTTACGTGGAATAAATTTATTACGTATAAATCTCCTCACTCCACTCCATGCTTGTGTTGGTATCTCTTTATATGTTCTCAGGTAACCATCCAATCATTTAAAGTTTATTTATTATTGTCACAAGTAGGCTTACATTAACACTGCAATGAAGTCACTGTGAAAATCCCCTAGTCACACGTTCTCGCCGTGTCTGCGTGGGTTTCCTCCCATAGTCTGAAAGACGTGCTGGTTAGGTGCATTGATCATGCTAGATTCTCCCTCAGTGTACCCGAACAGGCACCGGAGTGTGGGCTAAGGGATGTTTGCAGCCATTTCAACCTTCCATTCTGATTCAATACTCGAGAGCATTGTGGATCACTGACCAGCTAACCTGAGGTCAAAGAGCCATTGAGGCAGCTGATGAGACAGAGTCAACAGTGGTTCTTGAGCAGAGACAGCAAAATGCTTTCAAAAGGATTAAAGAACTTCCAATCTTTTCTGAAATCTTAGCACATTATGGCCTAGAATTACTGAACATAAGAACATAATAACTAGGAGCAGGAGTAGGCTGTCTGGCCCCTCGAGCCTGCTCCGCCATTCAATAAGATCATGGCTGATCTTTTTGTGGACTCAGTTCCACTTACCTGCCCGCTCACCATAACATAGAACATAGAACATAGAAAGCCACAGCACAAACAGGCCCTTCGGCCCACAAGTTGCGCTGATCATATCCCTACCTCTAGGCCTATCTATAGCCCTCAATCCCATTAAATCCCATGTACTCATCCAGAAGTCTCTTAAAAGACCCCAACGAGTTTGCCTCCACCACCATCGACTTCAGCCGATTCCACTCACCCACCACCCTCTGAGTGAAAAACTTACCCCTGACATCTCCTCTGTACCTACCCCCCAGCACCTTAAACCTGTGTCCTCTCGTAGCAACCATTTCAGCCCTTGGAAATAGCCTCTGAGAGTCTATCCTATCCAGACCTCTCAACATCTTGTAAACCTCTATCAGGTCACCTCTCATCCTTCGTCTCTCCAGGGAGAAGAGACCAAGCTCCCTCAACCTATCCTCATAAGGCATGCCCCCCAATCCAGGCAACATCCTTGTAAATCTCCTCTGCACCCTTTCAATGGCTTCAACATCTTTCCTGTAATGAGGTGACCAGAACTGCGCGCAGTACTCCAAGTGGGGTCTAACCAGGGTCCTATAAAGCTGCAGCATTATCTCCCGACTCCTAAACTCAATCCCTCGATTAATGAAGGCTAGTACGCCGTACGCCTTCTTGACCGCATCCTCCACCTGCGAGGCCGATTTAAGAGTCCTATGGACCCGGACCCCAAGGTCCTTCTGATCCTCTACACTGCTAAGAATGGTACCCTTCATATTATACTGCTGCTTCATCCCATTGGATCTGCCAAAATGGATCACCACACACTTATCCGGGTTGAAGTCCATCTGCCTTAATTCCTTTACTGTTCAAAAATCTATCTATCCTTGCCTTAAAAATATTCAATGAGGTAGCCTCAACTGCTTCACTGGGCAGGGAATTCCACAGATTCACAACCCTTTTTGTGAAGAAGTTCCTCCTCAACTCAGTCCTAAATCTGCTTCCCATTATTTTGAGGCTATGCCCCCCAGTTCTAGTTTCACCCGCCAGTGGAAACAATTTCCCTGCTTCTATCTTATCTATTCCCTTCATAATTTTATATGTTTCTATAAGATCTCCCCTCATTCTTCTGAATTCCAATGAGTATAGCCCCAGTCTACTCAGTCTCTCCTCATAAGCCAATCCTCTCAACGTCGGAATCAACCTCGTGAATCTCCTCTGCACCCCCTCCAGTGCCAGTATATCCTTTCTCAAGTAAGGAGACCAAAACTGTACACAGTACTCCAGGTGTGGCCTCACCAGCACCTTATACAGCTGCAACATAACCTCGCTGTTTTTAAACATCGAGGCAGCAAACGCATCGTCCACAGATCTGGGGGCAGTTTTACTTCAAGTGCAGAGAGACAGCAAACATAAACCAGTTCTGCTTCCATGTTGCTATCAGCAATAGGACAAAAGCTGGAAAAAGAAACATTGGCAGTGATGTGGGCACGCAAAACCTTCTCAGACAATGTTTTGGGATTTTGGTTTCAAAATTGAAATAGACCATCAGCTGTTAGTAACTCCAATGAGCATGAAAGAAATTGTGAATATTCCGCCCACAATTCAGTGGTTCAGATTAAGATTGATGAGATATGACTCCATAACAGAGTATGTTCAAGGGTGTATCACATAACAGCAGACACATTGTCATGGATACCATCAGAGGGAACAAAACAAGAGGATTTACACTTCATTGAGGAGGTAGAAGTGAATATATCTCTAATTACTCAACACTCAGAACAAAGAGATCTAGGGATACAGGTTCACAACTCCTTGAAAGTGGAGTCACAGGTGGAGAGAGTGGTGAAGAAGGCATTCGGCATGCTTGGTTTCATTAATCAGAACATTAAATATAGGAGTTGGGACATCTTATTGAAGTTGTACAAGACATTGGTCAGGCCACACTTGGAATGGGTAATAAATGCTGGCCCAACATCCACTTCCCAAAGTCAAACAGAGAGTCCCCTTGGGGCTCTGACAATTATCCCTGCTTTAACAAATCTAGGTATTTCTGTCAAGGGGATTGGGTGAGGTGATGTGTTTCCAACTCTGTCAGAGCTGCGGTGGACACCAATAGAAATCTCAGATTCTCCTCAGTGGATTGGCCATGTTGTGTGTCACAGAGATTCTGCCTGACATTAGCACTATCCATTTCCCCAAATTCAAACAGCAATCCCAAGCTAAGCTTCATGGGGGTCGGAGAGGAATGTTCCAGAATATTTCCTCCTTTATTGATCCTGGATTATTTTGACTCCTCCCAGGAGATTACATGGCAGGATGCTGGTGAGGGGAGGTGTGGGGGTCCAGTGGGGAATTGTGGGTAGTGATGGGGCCATGGACATTTGTGGGGGAAATACTGAGTCATTTTGACCAGTATATGTGTGTGTGAGTGGGTGCGTGTGAGAGTGTGTCTGTGTGTGTGCATCTTTGTGTGTGCATCTGTGTGTGTGTGTGTGGGTTTGTGAGTGGGTGTGAGAGTGTGTGGGTTGTGTGTGAGTGGGTGTATGTGAGTGGGTGTGTGTGTGTGTGAGCGGGTGTGTGTGTGTGTGGGCGATTCTCGCAAAAGGATTCTAAGTGCTGAATTGGTGGGAAAACTGGTGTAATTCACGATTGTTTTTTCAGTGGGAGTTCAGACTCGAATCTCCTGCACTCTGCAATGCAGAGGTCACAATCGTGAATATCATTAGAAGCTCGGGGGGGGCGGGGCCTATTCGCACCGGGGTCTGACCGTTCCGGAACTCTGCGCATGCGCAGTGGCCCCAAACTGTCAGCCTGCAGTTTGCTGGCCAGCCCGATCACTGGCCAGCATGGGATCCCCGCAATACTGCCCCCCACCTCCGCCCCACGGCCCAATCGCAGCCCCCACGACCATTCCTGGGCCAGCCCTGATTCCCCCCCCCTCCCCCCCCCCGTCCCAGAGCGTCCCGATCTCCAGCCGCCTTCCCAGTAGCGACAATTCCCCCCCCCCCCCCCCCAGTGGGTAGTGCCAAGGTCCCCCTGGGCATGGGCACTTTATCCCTTGGGCAGAGCCAAGGGGCACAGGCTGGCACTGCCAGGGTGCCCATGCCTGGGGGCACCAGCCCCCCCCACCCTTTCCCCTGGGGGGCCCCGATTGCCCCCCCTTCACTCCAGCGGGGTCGTCCTGCTGGTTCCCCGAAAGTGGGGAATTACTCTAAACCCAGCTGGAGTGAAATGCTCCTGGCAGGATGGGAGGTGCTATCGGGTCCAGAGACTTCAGTCCCGGGCCTGATAGTTACAGTAAAGGTAGATCAAAATTACTTACCTGGTCTTCCTGCCGGATTTCCGGTGGTGGGAGATGCAGGAGTGTCAGGAACATCGCAAATCCTGTGAATTGATGCATGTGCACATCTCTTGATCCGACCCGCAAAATATGAGCAAGTCGGAATGGGAGAATCGCCCTGTGTGTGTGTGGTTGGGGGGGGAGTGTTCGGGGGGGGGGGGGGGGGACGCTGGGTTAATCATAGAATCATAGAAACCCTACAGCACAGAAAGAGGCCCATCGAGTCTGCACCGACCACAATCCCACCCAGGCCCCACCCTCATATCCCTACATATTTTACCCACTAATCCCTCTAACCTACACATCTAAGGGGCAATTTTAGCATGGCCAATCAACCTAATCCGCACATCTTTGGACTGTGGGAGGAAACCGGAGCACCCGGAGGAAACCCACGCAGACATGAGGAGAATGTGCAAACTCCACACAGACAGTGACCCAAGCCGGGAATTGAACCCAGGTCCCTGGAGCTGTGAGGCAGCAGTGCTAACCACTGTGCTACCGTGCCGCCCCACAATGATCCAGTGGCTCTCTTCCTGCTGTCGGTGTTTGCGCTTGTGTCGAAGCTGCTGGTTTGTGACACAGATTTCAGACAGTGTGATCGCTCCCCCGATGCCTTTCTGAACAAACAACACGGTAAAGAAGCAGGTTCCTTGATCGTGAATCTCATTTGCTGGATGTTTTTGTGCAGAAGGTTGGCAGCCTGTGCTCAGGTTAGTTACTGTGTGTGAAATGCTGGCGATTCGACAAGGCTGCATAGAAATGCAAAGTTGGACAAACAGAAACGATATTAAGACCACGGAGAGGAGAGTATGTGAGATAAACACATTACACAGGATTTTATCTGATAACCAAGCACATACCAGAGTCTAACCCCAATCGGTGAGAACACGCCACTGTCCAGCTGAAGAAATTGAAATTTGAATCAGTGTCATTGAGTGATTGATAAACGGTCACTCTGTGAGAATTTTATGGACAGGGGGAGAGGCAAAGGTGAACTCCTTCATTTTCCCGCTCTCTGTCTGAAGCAGAGGTGTTTTAATGTTTGAAAAAGGCTGTGAAACGTTTCCCCAAACTCAGAGCAATGTTACACTGACTCCCAGTAAACTCTCTTTCAGGTGAAATCAGAAATATAGTTTATTCACACATTTAATCTGTACCAGAGAAATGAATATCAGTTCACGTAACTGTCAGAGTCCAGTGAGGGTTCCTTTCTGAGGAGTGCGTTCCAAAAGCTGAAACAGGAGTTACATCATTCTTCCAAAGAAGTGAGATTGGTTGACAGAGACTTGGGCTGTTCAGTAGGTGATGGCAGAGAAACAGTCCTTGAGGAGGCTTAGGCTTGATTCAGGCTGTTGGCCAACCTGGAGCCCTGCTTTGATGTTTGTGGGCTGGAGGTTAAACAGTAGACTGCATTTCGAATCTCGAAATGTGATGTTAAAACTTTATAAAGCCAGAAGTTTAGATCATGTGATGTTTCCAATTAATGAGTCAGTGGCTAACAAGCAGTTTCCATGTCTCTGGTCAAAATCCATTGTTCACCTTAGGAGATAGATGGTGGTTATTAGTGCATTTGCAGGAATAACTAGTTTCGATAGCTCTTCCTTTTCAATAGGACAGATCACGTAATGATCACTTGGTTTCATTGATTGTAATATCTCCCCACAATGAGATGGATGAGATTCCACAAGGGTGAGGGTTGAACCATTGTTCTGTGATTGCTGTTGGAAATTTCCAGAAACTGTAGCCAACTTATGAATCATGTGACCTATTGCAGCCATCCTTTGGTTCAGCAAAGTCCACTTTTTAAATGAGCAAAAAGGTAAGGTTTGGTTTTGACACCTTCATGTCTCAGGGACTTGTCAGTAAACAACAAACTTTTAATTGTACGAGATTGTAACATGGCTTTTCTTTCATTGGCTGCTTCCACCCTGAATCATCAGTCGCTCCCCCACCCCGATCGTCGGTCCCTACCGCCCTCCCCAATCCCCACCATTCATCGGTGGCTTCCTTCCCCTAGATCATTGCTGACGTGTTGAGGCCCCCCCACCCCCACCCCCACCCCCATGACAGCGTGAAAGACCTGGAGAGAAACAAACTGATTTTCTTGCCGGAATCAATACTCGACCATTTTCTGGTAAAATTGCCCCCTCAGAATCACCAGCATCAGTCTCGGAACGTTTTGCCAATGGTTGGGATGAAGGTTTACTCTTATAGTTCCACTGAACATTTGTACATTGTGCACTTTGAAGCCAATCATTGGCCCAAATCTCCCAGTCTGCAGCTGGATACATTGAGGTAGGTCGTCCAAAAGTCTGGCAGCAGCAGGGAAGAAGCTGTTCTTGAGTCAGTTGGTACGTGACCTCAGACTTTTGTATTTGTTTCCTGACAGAAGAAGGTGGAAGAGAGAAAGTCTGCCGTGCTCGGGGTCCTTGAGGGAGTACTTGCTTTGTCTTGGGGATGGAGGGATGGGCTGGTTAATCATTGAGCTGAGCCACATATTAAGCTGTGGGACTTTTCCTGAGTAATGCTCTGGATAAGTCCCTTATATCTGGCCCAGGTCTGTGATGCAGTGTAAGAGACATTCGCAGAGGTTCCAGAGAACGTTAACCCATCGGAGATTTCCATTTCTTGGACAGTCTCAGATTGTGCAGCAGGACCTGCTCAGGGTTCCAGTGTGAACACAGACAGAAATCCTGATTTCATTGCTCTGGACAGCAGAAGATTTGAGTGATTGATTTAGATGTTGTAAGTTATTTTTCAGGATATATCTTGATTGAAATTGGGAACAAAAGGATTTTGCTAATGTCAGTTAACAGGTCATGATGTAATTACCCACTGAGTTTTTTGAGAAAGTGACCAAGGAGGTGGATGGGGGCAAGGCAGTGGACGTGGTATATATGGATTTTAGTAAGGCGTTTGATAAGGTTCACCATGGTAGGCTTCTGCAGAAAATGCAGATGTATGGGATTGGGGGTGATCTAGGAAATTGGATCAGGAATTGGCTAGCGGATAGGAAACAGAGGGTGGTGGTTGATAGTAAATATTCATCATGGAGTGCGGTTACAAGTGGTGTACCTCAGGGATCTGTTTTGGGGCCACTGCTGTTTGTAATATTTATTAATGATCTGGATGAGGGTATAGTTGGGTGGATTAGCAAATTTGCTGATGACACCAAAGTCGGTGGTGTGGTAGACAGTGAGGAAGGGTGTCGTAGTTTGCAGGAAGACTTAGACAGGTTGCAAAGTTGGGCCGAGAGGTGGCGGATGGAGTTTAATGCGGAGAAGTGTGAGGTAATTCACTTTGGTAGGAATAACAGATGTGTTGAGTATAGGGCTAACGGGAGGACTTTGAATAGTGTGGAGGAGCAGAGGGATCTAGGTGTATGTGTGCATAGATCCCTGAAAGTTGGGAATCAAGTAGATAAGGTTGTTAAGAAGGCATATGGTGTCTTGGCGTTTATTGGTAGGGGGATTGAATTTAGGAGTCGTAGCGTTATGTTGCAACTGTACACAACTCTGGTGCGGCCGCACTTGGAGTACTGTGTGCAGTTCTGGTCCCCACATTACAGGAAGGATGTGGAGGCTTTGGAGAGGGTGCAGAGGAGGTTTACCAGGATGTTGCCTGGTATGGAGGGGAGATCCTATGAGGAGAGGCTGAGGGATTTGGGATTGTTTTCGCTGGAAAGGCGGCGGCTAAGAGGGGATCTTATTGAAACATATAAGATGATTAGAGGTTTAGATAGGGTGGATAGTGATAGCCTTTTTCCTCTGATGGAGAAATCCAGCACGAGGGGGCATGGCTTTAAATTGAGGGGGGGTAGTTATAGAACCGATGTCAGGGGTAGGTTCTTTACCCAGAGGGTGGTGAGGGATTGGAATGCCCTGCCAGCATCAGTAGTAAATGCGCCTAGTTTGGGGGCGTTTAAGAGATCCGTAGATAGGTTCATGGACGAAAAGAAATTGGTTTAGGTTGGAGGGTCACAGTTTTTTTTTTTTACTGGTCGGTGCAACATCGTGGGCCGAAGGGCCTGTTCTGCGCTGTAATGTTCTATGTTCTATGTTCTAATCCCTGGTGCTTAGTGATCTACATCGATTCCCACTCTGATACCTCCTTGATTTTAACATTTTTAACCTTGTTTGCAATCCCTCCCTATCACTGTGACCTCCTCCAGCTCCTGCAACTCTCAGAGAAATCTAATTCCTCCCATGTCTAACATCGAGGTTTACAGCATGGAAACAGGCCCTTCGGCCCAACTTGTCCATGCCACCCTTTTTTTTTAAACCCCTAAGCTAATCCCAATTGCCTGCATTTGGCCCATATCCCTCTATACCTCTCGAACATCCTCAAATACTGATCCTGCAACTCCAATTTTACTTGCTTGTTAATTGGCGGCGGTGTCTATTATTTCTAAGGCCCCATAAAGCTCTGGAATTCGCTCCTGAGATCTCTCAATGTCTCTCTCCTGACTAATATTTCCCACTGTGACACAGTGTCAAATGTTGTTTGATAAGGTTTCTGTGAAACACCTTGCGACAATTTTATTCCATTAAAGGTTCTTCTTAATCACATGTTTGTTGTAGTGAGCAGGGCCCAGGAGACGGGGTTGAGATGATACGAAACACGGGGCCCAAGGGCCAGGGGGGGTTGTAGGGTTGTTGGGGAAATGGAGAAAGATTGGAGAGCGTGGGGGTGCGATTGGTTTGTTTAATAGTCACGGTGAGGTCACCCATAGGTGGACACAGGCTAACAGTACAATCTCAGAATGTACAAATCTACTTCTGAATGAAATTAAATGCAGCCTTTTAATTTTAAACATGGATTTGTTTTGATGTTGTGTCCTCAATGGGGTGAGGGGGTCTCAGGATTTGCTGTGTCCTCAATGGGGTGAGGGGGTCTCAGGATTTGCTGTATCCTCAATGGGGTGAGGGGGTCTCAGGATTTGCTGTGTCCTCAATGGGGTGAGGGGGGTCTCAGGATTTGCTGTATCCTCAATGGGGTGAGGGGGTCTCAGGATTTGCTGTATCCTCAATGGGGTGAGGGGGTCTCAGGATTTGCTGGGAGCTCCCCTGCCCAGGATTGTGCAGTGATCTTGCAAAGATTCAGTGAGAATTATTTTCTGTGCTCGCTTGCCTGGAACAGTGAGATACAAGGGTTAGGCTAATTAGTACTGTATAACAAAACGTCTTTCCATGAAGGGCACACGCAATCCAGTTTTGATCTCATAGAGACTGATAACTTTTAAAAAGAGCTTTTACTGTTACAAATGATTTTTTAAAAAGCGCTATTGATGAAGCACCACTTTATTTTTGTCAGTAACTTGGACTGCGATTACAGAAAGTTACATTTTTCCTTACACTTATCACACTTCCCGGGAACTACCCTCCTTCCAGCAAATACTCCACAGTTGCTCACAACATCCTTCTTCCTCACATCCGGATAACTTCTAATCCCAGACTGATTTTCAATGTGAGGGCTATACTGCAAATTATTTCTCACTAACTCAAGCTAGGTGAATCTAACAGCCTCTAAATCCTCATGAACTCAGTCATCTTAATGCCAGGGTTTGGGACACAGGGCAAACTCCCACCTGCTTTCTGTAAGGGTGAATAACAGAGGCATCACTTTCTCTGCTTCAGGTGCAGGATTAGGTTTCCCTCTCTCGTGCTCTCTGCCTTTCAAATGGCCACAGACCAGACAAGACAAAGCTGCTGTCTTTCTGTGACATTCATTGAATTGTAGGGAAGCCTGTAACCTGACCTTACAAATCGCTTCCTTTACTCTCTTCTCCATAGCAAGGTGAAATAAATTAGCCATGTATTTAGGTAGAAATACTAATGAGTATCTTTGATCCCAATTCCTTTTCATCTTTGAAGTAAATGGATAATTTACAGAACAATATTTTACAACCCAATACCTATAACACATTGTGGGACTTTGGGAGACTCGGTGTCTACTCATTGTAAACCCAGAGACTTCTGCCATTGCCTCCAAGCATAAATATATTGCACCCTGCTGTGTAAAACAGTCAGAGTTGCCCTGTGATCACTTACAATCAAATCTCCCAGGTGCCCGGTCAGGCACAGTCCACAATCGGTCAAACCACTCTCTGCATTCACCCGAAATCTAAAACTAAAATCTCAAAATATAATAACCTGATCAACCTCATAACTGTAACAATTCTGACTTGGAATATATTGCCGTTTATTCACTGTCGCTGGGTAAAAAACTTGCAGCTCCCTCCCTAACAGCACTGTGGGTACATTCTAGAAGGCAGCTCACCACCACCTTCTCAAGGGCTATTAGGGATGGGCAATAAAGACTGGCTTTGCAGCAATGCTCAAATTCTGTGAATGAATATAAAAACGTCCTGTATGAAACCCTTTGCACCCTCTGTCCTTTACTCAACTCCCCTTTCCTGGGCCCTGAATCAAGTGTTGTCAGCAAAGATTTCCACTCATCAGATCATTCTTCATTTCTGTTTCAGAACATTCTCCCCCGCTGCCCATCAAACTCTAACAATAGAGTCATAGAGGATTACAGCATGGAAACAGGCCCTTCAGCCCTCCAAGCCTGCACTGACCATGCTACCCGACTTAACTAAAACCCCCTACCCTTCCGGGGACCATATCCCTCTATTCCCATCTCATTCATGTACTTGTCAAGATGCCCCTTAAAAGTCACTACCGTATCCGCTTCCACTACCTCCCCCGGCAACGAGTTCCAGGCACCCACTACACTCTGTGTAAAAAATCTGCCTCATACATCTCCTTTAAACCTTACCTCACGCACCTTAAACCTGTGCCCCCTAGTAATTGACTCTCCCACCCTGGGAAAAGCTTCTAACTTTCCACTCTGTCCATGCCTCTCATAATCTTGTAGACTTCTATCAGGTCTCCCCTCAACCTCCGTCGTTCCAGTGAGAAGAAACCAAGTTTCTCCAACCTCTCCTCATAGCTAATGCCCTCCATACCAGCCAACATCCTGGTAAATCTTTTCTGTACCCTCTCCAAAGCCTCCACATCCTTCTGGTAGTGTGGCGACCAGAATTGAACACTGTATTCCAAGTGCGGCCTCACTAAGGTTCTATAAAGCTGCAACATGACTTGCCAATTTTTAAACTCAATACCCCGGCCGATGAAGGCAAACATGCCGTATGCCTTCTTGACTACCTTCTCCACCTGCATTGCCACTTTCAGTGACCTGTGTACCTGTACACCCAGATCCCTCTGCCTATCAATACTCCTAAGGGTTCTGCCATTTACTGTATATTTCTTATCTGTATTAGACCTTCCAAAATGCATTACCTCACATTTGTCTGGATTAAACTCCATCTGCCATCTCTCCGCCCAAGTCTCCAACTGATCTATATCCTGCTGTATCCTCTGATGGTCCTCATCGCTATCCGCAAATCCACCAACCTTTGTGTCGTCCGCAAACTTACTAATCAATCCAGTTACATTTTCCTCCAAATCATTTATGTATATTGCAAACAGCAAAGGTCCCAGCACTGATCCCTGAGGAACACCACTTGTCACAGCCCTCCATTCAGAAACACATCCTTCCACTGCTACCCTCTGTCTTCTTTGACCGAGCCACTTTTATATCCACCTTGCCAGCTCACCTCTGATCCCATGCGACTTCACCTTCTGCACCAGTCTGCTATGAGGGACCTTGTCAAAGGCCTTACTGAAGTCAATGTAGACAACATCCACTGCCCTACCCTCATCAATCATCTGCAAACTTACTAACAATGCCTCCTATATTCTCATTCAAATCAATAATATAAATGACAAATAACAGTGGACCCAGCACTGATCCCTGAGGCACACCGCTGGTCACAGGGCTCCAGTTTGAAAATCAACCCTCTACAACCACCTGGCTGTCTTCTGTCGTCAAGCCAATTTTGTATCCAATTGGATACCTCACCCTGGATCCTGTGAGATTTAACCTTATGCAACAACCTACCATGCGGTACCTTGTCAAAGGCCTTGCTAAAGTCCATGTAGATGATGTCAACTGCACTGCCCTCATCTACCTTCTTGGTTACCCCTTCAAAAAACTCAATCAAATTTGTGAGACATGATTTTCCACTCACAAAGCCATGCTGACTGTCCCTAATCGGTCCTGCATCTCTAAATGCCTGTAGGTCCTGTCTCTCAGAATACCTTCCAACAACTTACCCACTCCAGATGTTAGACTCACCGGCCTGTCGTTCCCAGGCTTTTCCCTGCAGCCCAACTTGAGCCTCCCTTTCATAGTCCTCAAATGCATTAACTCCCTTCACAGATCAGCCACTGTGTGGTTCCAACCTTCTGAAAGATATCTCCAGCAATGGCTTCCTTCCCTTTCTTGACCCTTGTGAATTTGCTCAATGACCTACCCTTGCTCCGATCGACAGTTGGTTACGGTGACATTGTTGATTAGATAGGTTGGGGTGAGGGGATCGACACGAGGTGACTGGGAACGAGGAAGTTAGCTCGCAAACAGAGAATGGTTATAGACAGTGCAAGAGGGAGGATGGACAGGGGATAGAGAAGGGGAGAGCTCAGACCAAAGGATTGAGATGTGTTTACTTTAATGCCAGGAGTCTAGTGAATAAAGGGGATGAGCTCAGAGCGTGGATCGATGCCTGGAAGTGTGATGTGGTGGCCATTACGGAGACTTGGATGTCTCGGGGACAGGACTGGATACTCCAGGTGCCGGGATTCAGATGTTTCAGGAAGGACAGGGAGGGAGGCAAGAGAGGGGGTGGAGTGGCACTGCTGATCAGGGATAGTGTCACAGTTATAGAGAAGGTGTATGCTGTGGAGGGATTGTCTACAGAGTCTCTGTGGGTGGAAGTTCGGAGTGGGAAGGGGTCGATCACTTTGCTGGGAGTTTTCTATAGGCCGCCCAATAGTGACAGGGAGGTGGAGGAGCAGATAGGGAAACAGATCCTGGAGAGTTGCAATAATAGCAGAGTTGTTGTGATGGGAGACTTTAATTTCCTAAACATAGATTGGAATATCCCGATGGTAAGGGGATTGGATGGGGAGGAGTTCGTTAGGTGTGTTCAGGAGGGTTTCCTGACACAGCATGTGGACAAGCCTACAAGAGGAGAGGCTGTACTTGATCTGCTACTGACCAATGAACCTGGACAGGTGTCAGATCTCTCAGTGGGAGAGCATCTTGGGGATAGCGATCATAACTCTACCTCCTTTATGCTTGCATTGGAAAAAGAGAGGATCAGGCAAGCTAGGAAAGCGTTTACATGGAGTAAGGGGAAATATGAAGACATAAGGCAGCAAATTAGAGGAGTAAATTGGAAGGAGGTATTCTCGGGGAAATGTACTGAAGAGAGGTGGCAGTTTTTCAAGGAATGTCTGTCTAGAGTTCTACAGGACAACGTTCCGAGCAGACAGGGAGGAGTTGGTCGGTTAAAAGTACCGTGGTGCATGAAAGCTGTGCGGGGCCTAGTCGAGAAGAAAAGGAAAGCATACAAAAGGTTCAGAGAGCTTGGTGAAGATAGGGATCTAGATGAGTATACGGCTTGTAGGAAGGGACTAAAGAATGAAATTAGGAGAGCCAGAAGGGGTCACGAGAAGGCCCTGGCAGGTAGGATTAAGGAAAACCCTAAGGCGTTCTATAAATATGTGAAGAGTAAAAGGATGAGATGTGAAGGAATAGGGCCTATAAAAGATGAAGGCGAGAAAATCTGTACGGAACCAGTAGAAATGGCAGAGGTGCTTAATGAGTATTTTGCCTCGGTTTTCACTGAGGAGAAGGACCTGGGTGGATGTACTGCGGGCTTGCGGTGGATTGAAAAGATTCAGTATGTGGACTTTAAGAAAGAGGTTGTGCTGGAATCTTTGAATGGCATCAAGACAGATAAGTCACCGGGTCCGGATGGGATGTACCCCAGGTTACTGTGGGAGGCAAGGGAAGAGATTGCAGAGCCTCTGGCGATGATCTCTGCGTCGTTGATGGAGATGGGAGAGGTGCCGGAGGATTGCGGATGTGGTTCCTATTTTCAAGATGGGGAATAAGGATAGCCCAGGAAATTACTGACCGGTGAGTCTAACCTCAGTGGTTGGTAAGCTGATGGAGAAGATCCTGAGGGACAGGATTTATGAGCATTTAGAGAGGTTTAGTATGCTCAAGAATACTCAGCGTGGCTTTGTCAAAGGCAGATCGTGCCTTACGAGCCTGGTGGAGTTCTTCGAAAATGTGACTAAACACATTGACGAAGGGAAAGTGGTCGATGTGGTTTATATGGATTTTAGCAAGGCATCTGATAAGGTCCCCCATACAAGGCTTCTCGAAAAAGTGAGAGGGCATGGGATCCAAGGGGCTGCTGCCCTGTGGATCCAGAACTGGCTTGCCCAAAGGAGGCAGAGAGTGGGTATAGATGGGTCTTTTTCTAAATGGAGGTCGGTCACCAGTGGTGTGCCCCAGGGATCTGTTCTGGGACCCTTGCTGTTTGTCATTTTCATAAATGACCTGGATGAGGAAGTGGAGGGATGGGTTGGTAAGTTTGCCAATGACACGAAAGTTGGTGGGGTTGTGGATAATGTGGAGGGATGTCAGAAGTTACAGAGGGACATAGATAGGATGCAAGACTGGGTGGAGAAGTGGCAGATGGACTTCAACCCAGATAAATGCATAGTGGTCCATTTTGGCAGGTCAAATGGGATGAAGGAGTACAATATAAAGGGAAAGACTCTTAGTACTGTCGAGGATCAGAAGGACCTTGGGGTCCGGGTCCACAGGACTCTAAAATCGGCCCCGCAGGTGGAGGAGGTGGTTAAGAAGGCGTATGGTGTGCTGGCCTTTATCAATCGAGGGATTGTGTTTAGGAGTCCGGGGATAATGATGCAGCTATATAAGGCCCTCGTCAGACCCCACTTGGAGTACTGTGCTCAGTTCTGGTCGCCTCATTACAGGAAGGATGTGGAAAAGATTGAAAGGGTGCAGAGGAGATTTACAAGGATGTTGCCTGGATTGAGTGGCATGCCTTATGAGGATAGGATGAGGGAGCTCGGTCTTTTCTCCTTGGAGAGACGAAGGATGAGAGGAGACCTAATAGAGGTGTATAAGATGTTGAGAGGCATAGATCGGGTGGACTCTCAGAGGCTTTTTCCTAGGGTGGAAATGTCTGCTACGAGAGGACACAGGTTTAAGGTGCTGGGGGGTAGGTACAGGGGAGATGTTCGGGGGAAGTTTTTCACACAGAGGGTGGTGGGCGAGTGGAATCGGCTGCCGTCAGTGGTGGTGGAGGCAAACTCAATAGGGTCTTTTCAGAGACTCATGGATGAGTACATGGGACTTAATAGGATGGAGGGTTATAGGTAGGCCTTAAAGGTAGGGATATGTTCGGCGCAACTTGTGGGGCCGAAGGGCCTGTTTTGTGCTGTAGTTTTTCTACGTTTCTATGTTTCTAATATTTGACAGCTTTCTACATAAACACTGGCGATGCCCTGCTCTGTATTTCTGCCATTGCTTTCAGCATCTCAATGCCGATTGGGCCACACACACAATGGATCATTCCGATTCCTGCCAACCTCAATATCGGGAAGCGCTGAAGTCATTGGCTACTCTGGAGGCGGCTTCATTCTCAAACCGAACTTGCGAATATCGAGAGCAACATGCCTCACGCAAATACACCAAGAATTAATCACATTTCTGAAAAATTCTTCACCCTCACTGTTTACAGAAATATCTTTGCTGTTCTCATCTCTCATGAAGTTCGAAATAGAAGCAGTGAGTTTCAGAAAGGCAGGAAAGCTGTCATTTTATAAATATAGATTGAATATATAATTAGAAAGTGTCTCATTGCATAAATGTAACCAATGATATTTATGTAGCATTAAAATTCTGATGCTTCCTGTTTCCAGACTGTCTGCTTTTCTCCACTCAGCTGAACATTAATCAATGGAAATAACATTCGGAATGTAATGAGGACGTGACGGGAGAATAATCTTCTCTCCCACTATCAGTGTTTGAAACACTTTAGAAACTCATAGATTCATCGATGTTTATAGCACAGAAAGAGGCCATTTGGTCCAACATGTCCATGCCAGTTAATAAAGATCCGACTACATTAACCTCGCATTCCAACGCTTGACCCATCGCCCTGAAGGTTACGGCAGCGCAAGTGAATATCTAAATACTTCTTAATGATATGAGAGTTCCTGACTCCACCACCATTTCAGACAGTGAATTCCAGACTCTCATTTGTGACAGTGTTTTCCCAAACTTAGAAGGATAGTTTAAGATAAACTGAAGTGAGTTGGGGGAGGGGGTGAGTTGGGGGAGGGGGTGAGTTGGGGGAGGGGGTGAGTTGGGGGAGGTGGTAAGTTGGGGGAGGGGGTGAGTTGGGGGAGGGGGTAAGTTAGAAAACTAGAAGCATCAGTAGGCCATTCGGCCCTTCGAGTCTTCTCCGCCATTCATCTTGATCATGGCTGATCATCGAATTCAATAACCCGGAGGATTATGTGGAGTTTGGAGAAAAGACTCAAATCACTGGACCACAAGTCTCATCATGTGACTTTGTGCACACCCGTTAGAAATACTTAATAATCCCAAGGTAATAAGCACGCAACATACATGCAACATACACACAACATACACCAGGACAACATACACTTGGGCTGACTGTTTGTGAGACTGGTCCCATTATGTTGCTATTGCTATTTTCACCAATTACCTTCAATCTGGGCCCTCTGCTTCTTGATCCTTCCACCAATGGGAACAGTTTCTCCCTCCCCATTCTGCCCAGACCCCTCATAGTTTTGAACATCTCAATCAAATCTCCTCCCAGCCTTCCCTTCTCCAAGGAAAACAATCCCAACTTCTCCAATCTATCCTCATAACTGAAGTTCCTCATTTCTGGATCCATTCGATGAATCTTTTCTACACCTTCTCCTCAATGTCTTCACATTCATCCTGAAGTCTAACACCAGAACTGGACACAGTTCCCCAGCTCAGGCTGAACCGGTGTTTTCTATGGGTTTCACATAAGCTCCTTGCCCTTGTACTCGATGCCTCTATTGATAAAGCATATAGTCTCCTGGGCTTTATTCATAGGGGCATCAAGTACAAGAGGTGGTAGTTCAGTGGTATTGTTACTGCACTAGCAATCCAGAAACCCAGGGCAATGCTCTGGGGACCTGGGTTCGAATCCCACCACAGCAGATGGTGAAATTTAAATTCAATAAAAACCTGGAATTAAAAGTCTAATGATGATGAAACCATTGTTGATTGTTGTAAACACCCATCTGGTTCACTAATGTCCTTTGGGGAAGGAAATCTCCCGTCCTTACTCGGTCTGGCCTATATCTGACTCCAGAGCCACAGCAAGGTGGCTGATTTTGAAATGATCAAACTCAGCTCAAGAGCAATAAATGGTGGCGCAGCCTGTGACACCCACATCCCCAAAGAAAAGCATAACTTTTCAATGATTTATGAACAAGTGTCTACAGATATGTGAAGAGAAAGAGGTTGGTGAAGACAAATGTAGGTCCTGTACAGACAGAAACAGGGGAATGTGTAATAGGGGACAAAGAAATGGCCGAACAACTGAATACATACTTTGGTTCTGTCTTCACAAAAGAGGACACAAATCAGATGCCAGAAATGTTGGAGAATGCAAGTTTTAGTGAGAGGGAAGAACTGAGGGAGCTCAATATTAGTAGAGAAATGGTGCTGGGAAAATTGATGGGATTGAAGGCGGATAAATCCCCAGGGCTTGATAATCTACATCCCAGAGTACTTGAGGAAGTGGCTCTAGAAATAGTGGATGCATTGGTGGTCATCTTCCAGGATTCTATAGACTCTGGAACAGTCCCTGCAGATTGGAGGGTAGTGAATGTCACTCCAATATTCAAAAAGGGATGTAGAGAGAAAACAGGGAATTATAAACCAGTAAGCTGAACATCGATAGTGGGGCAGATTCTCAAATCCATTATCAAGGACTTTATAGTGGAGTATTTAGAAAGCAGTGGCAGGATCAGACAGAGCAGGCTCGAAGGGCCGAATGGCTTCCTCCTGCTCCTATCGTCTATGTTTCTATGTACACCCTAGTCATTATCATGTTACTCTATGTGGAGCTTGCTGTGCACAAATTGTCTGTCATATTTCTGACACTACAATGGAAACAGCTACTTCATTGCTTTGTCCTGAGATATTGGAAGGTGCTTTATCAATGCACCTTCCAATTCATGCACCTCAGTTAGATAACCCCACAGTCTCCTAAACTCAAGGGACTAGTTTATGTGACAACGCTACGCTCTCTCACCCCCACCACTGGCAAAGATCCAGCAACTGTGAAAGCCACCCATTGGCAGCAGGCTAACTGTTGCCTACACCACCCTCATGTGTCAGCCTGTGCCATCAACACAGGACTTAGAAAATACAAAAGCAACAATACTGTAATGAAAATGAATGAAGCTGGTGGTTTCCCATTCTGTATTAAAGTTATTGTTTTATGCAAATTCCCCTGAAAGCAATTTTCAGGAATAATTTGTATACAGCGGGGATTTGCATATTAATCGTCAGTTTAACATTGAGGGCTGTATAAAGCTTTGGAATGGAGAGTAGGGATTTGCATAAATCTGAGATTCATGCAAGTGGAATCAACTGTATCTAATTAATCAGATGCAATGCCAATATTTCCAAAATAATTCATTTCACAAATCATTTCATTGAAGTAGAGATGTGCAGATGACCACAGTGCTTTTTTGAAGAGTTGACTAAAAACGATAGACGGAGGAATGTCTACGGATGTTGGTTATATGGACTTACAGTGGACTTTTGACAAATTCCCTCAAAAGAGATTTGTTAGCTAAAGTTGAAACCCGTGGAGTTGAAGTCAAATCTGGTTTGGAAATTGATTGATGGGAAGGAGACAGAGTAGGGATAAAGGACAGGAATTCTCATTGGCAGAATGTAAATAGTTTGTTCCACAAGGATCTGTGATGGAACATCAACTATTCACTGCATTAATTAACAACTTAGTTGATAGGAAGGAAAAGCACAGACACACAGTGATAGGCCGCATTGGGAATAATCTAAATAGCAGGAAATAACAGTGGTGTTGATAGGTTAAGTGAGCAATGAAACTGTGGCAATGAATTTCAGTGTAGGTGAGGTCACCCACTGTGAACCTGGAAAGGATAAAAACAGGGGACTTTCCAAATGGTCAGAAGCTAGAAACAGTGAAGGAACAAAGAGACTCAGGAATCCAGGTAAATAGATTAAAATGTCATGAATAGATCCACAAAATAATTGAAAAGACTAATAGAATGCTGGCCCTTGAGCATTTGAACACACTGGGTAGAAGTCACCCTTCATCTGAACAAAGTTCTGGTTAGACCTGGAGTCACTGCGGGCAACACTGGGCCCCACACCTCAGAAAGGATATATGGCCTTGGAGGGAGATTTACCAAAATGATACCTGGATTTTCACTCTGGGGTCAGGTGTGCAGAGGCAGGAGAATTCCTGGCTCCATGAACCTATCCTTCAAAAATGGCAGGCTGGACATTGGATTTTCGGTCTGGGGCGGCGGGGGTTGGGTGAGGCGGGGGGGGGGGGGGGATGCGGGGGCGGCGGGGAGGTGGTAGGAAGGATTACAAGTTGGCTGGGTGCCTGATGTCGAGGTGGTGATGTAAAGAGTGCAAGCAATCAGTATTTCAACATTCTGAATGATTTTTCAAAGATTTAAAGGGCAGGACTTTTAAGTACCTTGACACTTTGACAGGTCCCTTTGGCAGGTGTTTCTGAGAGTCTTGACACTTAATTTTGCTAAGTCTGTTAACATTTCCAATGAGTTTGACAGTAATGGGTTTATGTACCTTTGACACACACAAATGCCGACTTTCAACAAATTCAAAGAACACGTTATCTCCCCCAAAGGTGTTTCAGGACCAGATACAAAGGGCTTCCTGCCTATCACAGTGTCTCACTTATGTTCTAGTTTGTGCAATTTTCCATCATAATTTAACAGGTGGAGTCCCCCAGCTGTCCACTCTCTCAGGAAGTCTATCCCCGGCGTTCCTAACGAATTAACGGATTTCGGACCACCTTTGGCCTGCTCTATTCTGCACATCCCAGCATTTAAACTCCTGGCTGGCCAAACTCCACTTTCATTGGATGCATTCGATGAATTAAATAGCCAGCTGCCTCTGTAAACCACAGCCTGCCGCCGTTCCCGCCCCCAATCCCACCCCCATTCGCACCCCCATTCCCAACCTAATCGCACCCCTATTCCTGCCCCCATTCCCACCCCAATCCCACCCCCATTCTCACCCCAATCGCACCCCCATTCCCAACCTAATCGCACCCCTATTCCTGCCCCCATTCCCACCCCTATTCCTGCCCTCAATCCCACCCCTATTCCTACCCCCATTCCTGCCCCCATTCCCACCCCAATCCCATCCCCATTCTCACCCCAATCACACTCCCATTCCCAACCTAATCGCACCCCTATTCCTGCCCCCATTCCCACCCCAATCCCACCCCCATTCTCACCCCAATCCCACCCCCATTCTCACCCCAATCGTACCCCCATTCCCACCCCAATCGTACCCCCATTCCCACCCCAATCGCACCCCCAATCCCACCCCTATTCCTGCCCTCATTCCCACCCCTATTCCTGCCCTCAATCCCACCCCCATTCCTGCCCCCATTCCCATCCCCATCCCATCCCACCCCATTCTCACCCCAATCACACCCCCAATCACATCTCCATTTTCACCCCCAATCCCACCCCTATTCCTGCTCCCATTCCCGCCCACAGTCCCACTCCCGTTTCTGCTCCAGGAAAATGGGAAATGCCTGTGTTTTCAGATCAGGGGAATCTCTCCATCTTAGTGGTTTCCGCGAGACTCCCAGTGTTAAGCCATGAAGATAAATGCAGCTGGAGAAGGTCAGACTGTTCCGTGTCTTCCTCCCGTTGTGCACGATGTCTACCCCCTGACCTCACTGCTGGTTAAAGTCAGATCCAATGACTAAAGTCTTCAGTAAACTAGCAATAGAGCAAAACATTGGCTGATGCATTTTTCCAACTCAACGCTGTCTTTTGAGATGACATACAATGGTTGAAGATGAAACATTTTTCTAAGATTTAGAAACATAGAAATTAGAAGCAGGAGGAGGCCATTCGGCCCTTCGAGTCTGCTCCACCATTCTTGATCATGGCTGATCATCAAATTCAATATCCTGATCCCTTTAGCCCCAAGAGCTATATCTAATTTCTTCTTGAAATCAGACTTGTTTTTCACAGTAACTTCACTGCAGTGTTAACGTAAGCCTTACTTGTGACGCTAAATAAATTTTAACTTTTTATGTGTTTGCTTTCCAATTTCCAAATGCAGGGATAACTCATTCTCCTGTGTCTGGTCATCATTCCTGAGAATCTTTGGTTGAATTCATTGTCCTTTTGTTCATTGCTGATTGGTCTGACTGGTTTGCGGAGTTGATTTTGCCAGTTAGCCGGTTGTTCGAGATACAGACAGCAGCAGCTATTTCTGTGACAGGGGAATGAACAACTTTTCAAAGTCACAGTTCAAGTTTAGCAACAAGCGTCAGTTGCATATATCAGCATAAATTACCATCTGTTAGCAATGTTTAGCATATATTAGTATTGACTAGCAATTTAATTTTGCTTTGCACTTTTTAATGAACCTCGGCACTTTGATGGAGAAGTTCTGTATCTCCTGACATTGTCAAAAGGATTTTTGTTCCTGAGCGCCACATCAGTCTCTGTCAATCCAATAAAAACTGCAAAGTCTCAGAGGGTCACCCTGGTGGGAGAAGTGGAGTGAAGCTCATTGATTCCCGCCAGATGTATATTTGAAATGGGGGTCCCAGGGTCTGACGCTGGCGGGGTGGGGGTGACCTCTGAATGAGCAACGGTTTTGAAAAGAAAGGGTGTCCCACTTTAAAAAGAATTAATCTGGAATTGCCCCCCCCCACCCCCCACATAACCCTCCCCCAGCTCCAAGGAATACTCCTCCTCTCTCCTCCCCCCCCCCCCCCCCCCCCCCCCACCCCCCCCGACCACCAGCTGCATGTGGTGCCCCCCACCATGACTCACGTTGGCTTCCCTCACCCCGACACGCATGACTACTCTGATGTTGGGAGGGGGTGGTGAGGCGGGGGGGAGGGGGGGGGTGGTATCAGGGGTACAGCCCTGATTTAAATGGGTGCAAATGGAGATCCCAACTTTTAATGTCAGGGTTCTCATTACGTCATTGGGGTTGTTGGGAACGATCAATTGGGCAAATCCCACTGGGATAAAAACCGTTTTGGGAATCCTGATCAATTTTCTACCTCTCCCCCCGTCATTCCCACCTGCCCATGCTCGCACCTTCTCCACCCCCCCAATAAAAATAGTAGCGGAAAATCTCCCCAATGTGCTTTACCAATCAAGATATTGCCATAAAACTATCAGAAATAGGAACAGGAATTGGCCATTCGGCCCCTCGAGCCTGCTCCACCATTCAATAGAGGTTTACAACATGGAAACAGGCCCTTCGGCCCAACTTATCCATGCTGTCCAGTTTTTGCATGAAGCTAGTCCCAATTGCCCACGCTTGGTCCATATCCCTCTATACCCATCTTACTCATGTAACTGTCTAAATGTTTTTTAAAAGACAAAATTGTACCCGTCTCTATTACTACCTCTAGAACATAGAACATTACAGCGCAGTACAGGCCCTTCGGCCCTCGATGTTGCGCCGACCAGTGGAACCAATCTAAAGCCCCTCTAATCTACACTATACCAATATCATCCATATGTTTATCCAATAACCATTTGAATGCTCTTAATGTTGACGGGTCCACTACTGCTGCAGGCAGGGCATTCCACGCCCTTACTACTCTCTGAGTAAAGAACCTACCTCTAACATCTGTCCTATATCTCTCACCCCTCAATTTAAAGCTATGTCCCCTCGTGTTAGCCATCACCATCTGAGGAAAAAGGCTCTCATATCCACCCTATCTAATCCTCTGATCATCTTGTATGCCTCTATTAAGTCACCTCTTAACTTTCTTCTCTCTAACGAAAACAACCTCAAGCCCCTCAGCCCTTCCTCATACGATTTTCCCACCATACCAGGCAACATCCTGGTAAATCTCCTCTGCACCCTTTCCAACACTTCCACATCCTTCCTATAATGCGGTGACCAGAACTGTACGCAATACTCCAAGTGCGGCCGCACCAGAGTTTTGTACAGTTGCAGCATGACCTCCTGGCTCCGAAACTCAATCCCTCTACCAATAAAAGCTAACACACCGTACGCCTTCTTAACAACCCTATCAACCTGGGTGCCAACTTTCAGGGATCTATGCACATGGACACCCAGATCCCTCTGTTCATCCACACGACCAAGTATATTACCATTAGCCCAGTACTCTGTATTCCTGTTACTCCTTCCAAAGTGAATCACTTCGCACTTTTCCGTATTAAACTCCATTTGCCACCTCTCAGCCCAGCTCTGCAGCTTATCTATGTCCCTCTGTAACCTGCCACTTCCCTCCGCACTGTCTACAACTCCACCGACTTTAGTGTCATCCGCAAATTTACTAACCCATCCTTCTCCGCTCTCATCCAGGTCATTAATGAAAATGACAAACAGCAGTGGCCCCAAAACAGATCCTTGCGGTACACCACTAGTAACTGAGCTCCAGGATGAATTTTTCCCATCAACCACCACCCTCTGTTTTCTTACAGCTAGCCAATTCCTGATCCAAACCATTAAATCACCCTCAATCCCATGTGTCCGTATTTTCTGCAAAAGCTTACCATGGGGAACCTTATCAAACGCTTTGCTGAAATCCATATACACCATATCAACCGCTTTACCCTCATCCACCTCTTTGGTCACCTTCTCAAAGAACTCAATAAGGTTTGTGAGGCACGACCTACCCTTCACAAAACCGTGCTGACTATCCCTAATCAAATTATTCCTTTCCAGGTGATTATAAATCCTATCTCTTCTAATCCTTTCCAAAACTTTGCCCACAACAGAAGTAAGGCTCCCCGGTCTATAATTACCAGGGTTGTCCCTACTCCCCTTCTTGAACAAGGGGACAACATTTACTATCCTCCAGTCTTCTGGCACTGTTCCTGTAGACAATGACGACACAAAGATCAAAGCCAAAGGCTCTGCAATCTCCTCTCTAGCCTCCCAGAGAATCCTAGGATAAATCCCATCCGGCCCAGGGGACTTATCTATTTTTACCCTTTCCAGAATTGCTAACACCTCCTTATTATGAACCTCAATCCCATTCAGTCCAACAGCCTGCATCTCAGTACTCCCCTCGACAACACTGTCCCTCTCCAGTGTGAATACCGACGAAAAATATTCATTTAGTGCCTCTCCTATCTCTTCAGACTCCACGCACAACTTCCCACTCCTGTCATTGACTGGCCCTAATCTTACCCTAGTCACTCTTTTACTCCTGACATACCTATAGAAAGCTTTAGGGTTTTCCTTGATCCTACCTGCCAAAGACTTCTCATGTCCCCTCCTGGCTCTTCTTAATTCTTTCTTTAGGTCTTCCTGGCTAACTTGTAACTCTCAAGCTCCCTAACTGAGCCTTCACGTCTCATCTTTACATAAGTCTCCTTCTTCCTCTTCACAAGAGGAAGAAGGAGACTTCTGGCAGCTTGTTCCAGACACTCGCCACCCTCTGTGTGAAAAAATTGCCCCTCTGGACACTTTTGTATCTCTCCCCTCTCACCTTAAACCTATGCCCTCTATTTTTAGACTCCCTTATTCCCTGGATCATGGCTGATTTGACATTCCTCACGTCCACTTTCCTGCCCTTTCCCCGTAACCCTTGATTCCCTTTCTGGTCAAAAATCTATCTATCTCAGACTTAAATATACACAAGGACTCTGCCCCCCACAGCTCTCTGTGGTACGGAGTTCCCAAGACTCTCACCCCTCTGAGACAAGAAATTCCTCCTCATCTCAGTCTTCAATGGGGGCCCCTTTATTCTGAGACTCTGCCCTCTGGTTCTAGACTCTCCCATGAGGGGAAACATCCTCTCAGCATCTACCCTGTCAAAGCCCCATTAGAATCCTGTATGTTTCAATGAGATTTACCTCTCATTCTTCTAAATTCCAATGAGTCGAGTCCCAGCCTGTTTATCCTTTCCTCATTCGACAATCCCTCCATACCGGGGATCATCCCAGTGAACCTTCTCTGAACTGCCTTCAATTAAATAATATCTTTCCTTAAATAAGGGACCAAAACTGCTCACAGTCTCCAGATCCGCAATTGGATCCAATAGTTCTGTAAAACACCAATAGTGTATCCTAAGAAATAGGAACAGGAGGAGACCATTCAGCCCTTTTGGCCTGCTCTACCATTTAATAAGATCATGGCTGATGTAACACTCACTGAGTCCACTTTCCTGCCTTATCTCTTTGTAAGGTGCTGCAGGCTCGAAGGGCTGAATGGCCTACTCCTATTTTCTATGTTTCTAAATATTAACTGTAATTGTAAATATGATGAGTAACGTTCAGTATTGAATGAAACTGAACTCGTTTGCACCTTATGTATCAGTCATGTCGTTTTATAAATTTTATGAATGATTATTTTTAAAAGCCCATGATAAACTGTCACGGATTACAAAGCTGTGCTATATCAGCAAGGTCTTTCATAAGACACTGGAGCAGAAGTAGGCCATTCGGTCCATCGAGTCCACTCTGTCATTCAATAAAATCATGACTGATCTGATACAATAATCCTCAACTCCACTTTCCCGCCTTATTCCCATAACCCTCAATTCCCTGACTGATTAAAAATCTGTCTGGCTCAGCCTTGAACGTACGAGGAAGGGTAGATTTAAAGCTCGCCACTCAGGGGTAAAAGATCTTAACTTGGTCAATGGGACTGGTTTCAGGTACAAAGTGTTGTTACCCGATTGGACCCAATCCTCACTGGCCCAATGTCCAATTACAATTCTCATTGCTTTGTTCAAATCCTACATTTCAGCAGTGACGATGCTACAAAACAGGAATGTGTCGTTAGCTGTGAGGCATTTCTGGATGCCCAGAGATTGTGAAAGACTCTAAATGTGGACACTCTTTTTATTTTAATAACCAAAAGATTAAGCCAATGAGATGGACACTCAGCAGAGCATCGACGTAGCTCCTCCTTTTAATTATAAGCAGCACATCTAATTGGGAAACCTTTTCACCATCACCTTCTCACCATCACCTTCTCACCATCACTTTCTCACCATCACCTTCTCACCATCACCTTCTCACCATCACCTTCTCTCTCTCAATTCTCTCCCAAACAGCTGTCGACACATTCAGAGAGATTTCTCAGTGATTTTTGGTCCTCTCTGCCTGTGTCGCAAATTTTCTGCATTAATAGTAATTTTGAGAGTTCATGAATATGCATCAATGGCGGGAACAGCTGTTACCATTACAACCATGTTTGATTGACTACATCTGCAGGAATCCGGCTTCTGAAATTGTACAGCATGAGCGGGCATGTTCTTGCTGATTTTCTCGCTGTTTTGCTGTAATTGATTAGCCGAACACTTGGCTCGACAGCGTGACAGCAGACCAGAGTATCTACTGGCATGACTTTGTGTAACCATCACCTTCCACCCACTGAGCAACCTCCCCTACAGACAGCACTAACCAAGGAGATTGTCATCGACTTCAGGAAGCGTAAAGGAGAACATGCCCTTGTCTTCATCAACAGGGTCGAAGGCTTCAAGTTTCTAGGTGTCCAGATCACCAATAACTTGTCCTGGTCCCCCCCATGCTGACACTATAGTTAAGAAAGCCCACCACCGCCTCTACTTTCTCAGAAGACTAAGGAAATTTGGCATGTCAGCTATGACTGATAGCGAGTTGAGGAACAGGGAGAGAGTGCAGATAAACACGTGGTTGCAGGGATGGTGTAGGAGGGAGGGTTTCAGTTACATGGATAATTGGAACACATTCTGGGGAAGGTGGGACCTGTACAAACAGGATGGGGTGCACCTGAACCAGAGGGGCACCAATATCCTGGGAGGGAAATTTGCTACAGCTCTTCGGGGGGGTTTAAACTAATTTGTCAGGGGGATGGGAAAAGGAGCTGTAGTCCAGAAGTCAGTGTTGAGTGTAGTGAGGTACTGAGGAAGATATCAAGGTCACAGGAGTGTACCGGCAGACAGGAAGGTGGGTTGAAGTGTGTCTACTTCAATGCAAGGAGCATCCGAAATAAGGTAGGTGAATTTGGAGCGTGGATTGGTACTTGGGACCACAATGTTGTGGCCATTATGGAGACGTGGTTAGAACAGGGACAAGGATGGTTGTTGGAGGTTCCAGGGTTTAGATGTTTCAGTAAGAGTAGGGAAGGTGGTAAAAGAGGTGGTGGACTAGCATTGTTAATCAAGGATAGTTTAACGGCTGCAGAAAGGCAGTTCGAGGGGCATCTGCCTACTGAGGTAATATGGGCTGAAGTTAGAAATAGGGAAGGAGCGGTCACGTTGTTAGGAGTTGTCGATAGGCCCCAAAATAGTAATAGAGATGTGGAGGAAGAAATTACAAAGCAGATTATGGATAGGTGTGGAGGTCACAGGGTAGTTGTCATGGGTGACTTTAACTTTCCAAATATTGATTGGAGCCTTTATAGGTCGAATAGTTCGGATGGGGCAGTTTTTGTACAGTGTGTGCAGGAGGGTTTCCTGATACAATATGTGGATAGGCCGACAAGAGGTGGGGCCACATTGGATTTGGTACTGGGTAATGAACCGGGCCAAGTGTTGGATTTGGTTGTGGGAGAGCACTTTGGAGATAGTGACCACAATTCGGTGTCTTTTGTTATTGCAATGGAGAAGGAGAGGGCCGTACGGCAGGGCAAGGTTTATAATTGGGGGAGGGGTAATTATGATGCAATTAGGCAAGAATTAGGAAGCATAAGATGGGAACAGAAACTGTCAGGGAAAGGCACAAATGAAAAGTGGAGCTTGTTCAAGGAACAAATACTGCGTGTCCTTGATAGGTATGTCCCTGCCAGGCAGGGAGGAAATGGCCGAGTGAGGGAACCATGGTTCACAAAAGAGGTTGAATGCCTTGTCAAGAGGAAAAAGGAAGCATATGTAAGGATGAGGAAACAAGGTTCAGTTGGGTCCATTGAGGGTTACAAGTTAGCAAGGAATGAGCTGAAAAAAGGGCTTAGGAGAGCTAGGAGGGGGCATGAGAAGTCCTTGGCGGGTCGGATCAAGGAAAACCCCAAGGCTTTTTACTCTTATGTGAGGAATAAAAGAATGACCAGGGTGAGGTTAGGGCCGGTCAAGGACAGTAGTGGGAACTTGTGCATGGAGTCAGAAGAGATAGGAGACGCAATGAATGAATACTTTTCTTCAGTGTTCACCAAGGAGAGGGGCCATGTTTTTGAGGATGAGCGTGTGATACAGGCTGATAGGCTGGAGGAGGCAGATGTTCTGAGGGAAGATGTATTAGCAATTTTGAAAAACCTGAAGGTCGATAAGACCCCTGGGCCAGATGAGATATATCCTAGGATTCTTTGGGAGGCAAGGGATGAGATTGCAGAGCCTTTGGCTTTGATCTTTGGGTCCTCACTGTCCACGGGGATAGTCATGATGTGGAGATGCCGGCGTTGGACTGGGGTAAACACAATAAGAGTTTTAACAACACCAGGTTAAAGTCCAACATGTTTATTTGGTAGCAAATGCCATTAGCTTTCGGAGCGCTGCTCCTTCGTCAGATGGAGTGGAAATCTGCTCTCAAACAGGGCACAGAGACACAAAATCAAGTTACAGAATACTGATTAGAATGGGAATCTCTACAGCCAACCAGGTTTTAAAGATACAGACCATGTTAAGCACAGGTTAAAGAGATGTGTATTGTCTCCAATAAGAGACAATAAGTGGAAACGGGGGAAGTGGGGTGGGCCTGGGTGAGAGGTTCTTTCGGAGAGTTGATGCAGATTCAATGGACTAAATGGCCTTCTTCTGCACTGTAGGGATTCTATGGATTTTGTTTCGAGGGGGCTGGAGTATAAAGTAAAAAGTTGTTGCTGCAACTGTACAAGGAACGAGTGAGGTCATATTTAGAATACTGTGTTCAGTTTTAATTTCTTATTTAAGGAAATATATATCATCATTGGAGGCAGGACAGAGGAGGTTTACTGGGATGATGCTGGGTATGGAGGGACAGCCATATGGGGAAAGATTAAACAGGATGGGTCTGTACTCCTTGGAGTGCAGAAGAATGAGAGTTGATATTGAAGATTCTGAGGGAGTTAGACAGAGTAAATGTTGAGAGGATGATTCCACTCATGGGAGAGTGTGGGACCAGGGTCGCAGAATAAGGGGGGGCTCATTAAGACGAATTTGAGGAAGAATTTCTTCTCTGAGAGTGGTGAATCTTTGGAATTCTTTACCCTGGGAAGCTGTGGAGGCCGGGTCCCTGAACATGATCAAGGCTGAGAGCAATAGGTTTTTAATCAGCCGGGAGATTAGGCGTTATGGAGAGAAAACAGGAAAGTGGATGGAATGAGTATTAAATCATCCATGATCTTATTAAATGGCAGAGCAGGTTCAAAGGGCTGAATGGCCTCCTCCTGTTCCTATTTCTTGGGGTCTGATGGAAAGAAAACTGATTCAGCTTTCTCCTGATTGGACAAATATTGACTGTTGGTCGTCTTCATAATTTTATAATTAACACAAATTTGACCGAGTGTGGCATCAAGGATCCCCAGTAAACCTGGAGTCACTGGGAATCAGAAGGAAAATCCTCCGCTGGTTGGACTCATTCCTGGCACAAAGGAAGATGGTTGTGATGATTGAAGGTCAATTATCTCAGCTCCAGGACATCACTGCCAGAGTTCCGCAGGGTATCGGCCCAACCATCTTCAGCTGCTTCACCGATGACCTTCCTTCCATCACAAGGTCAAATGTGGGGTTATTCACTGATGATTGCACAATATTCAGCACCATTCGCGACTTCTCAGATACTGAAGCAGTCCATGTTCAAATGCAACAAGACCTGGACAATATCCAGGCTTGGGCTGACAAGTGGTAAGTCACATTCACCCCCACACAGTGCCAGGCAATGACCATCTCCACCGAGAGAATTTAACCAGCTAATTTTGACATTCAATGGCATTACCATCGCTGAATCCCCTACCATCAATATCCTGGGGGTTACCAGAAAGTGAACTGGACTAGCTACGTAAGTACTGGGGCTACAAGAGCAAGTCAGAAGCAAAACTGCAGTGAGTAGCTGATCTCCTGACTCCCCAAAGCCTGTCCACCATCCACAGGCACAAGTCAGGAGTGTGATGGAATACTCTCCACTTGCCTGGATGGGTGCAGCTCCAACAACACTCGAGAAGCTCGACA
This sequence comes from Mustelus asterias, assembly GCF_964213995.1. Taxonomy (NCBI): domain Eukaryota; kingdom Metazoa; phylum Chordata; class Chondrichthyes; order Carcharhiniformes; family Triakidae; genus Mustelus; species Mustelus asterias. Next base: position 1,205,075 of record NC_135809.1, read on the forward strand.
CCATCCAGGAGAAAGCAGCCCCACTTGATTGACACCACATCCACCACCTTTGACATTGTCTGTGTTGTGACCGGTCCCCAGGTGAGGCTCCCCAGATTTGTTAATCCCGGAATTTTTGTTACCGTCTGGTTGGGATCTTCCTGGATTGTTGTGCTCTGAGTGAGGAGGGATGAACTGGTTCCCTTTCTTCATTCAGACCCCCTGCTGGGCACAGCAAGATTATTCTAAACAAAGGATCCCTCTCTTTGGGGACCCTTTTCCCACTCCTAATATTTATGTTTTAAAAGGAGCCGGTTTCACCAGGCTTTCTTGAGTTCAAGAGTGAGTAAATGTATTAACTACTAAAGGCAAGAAAATGCTCAAACACGTGTGTAAATATATATATTCATACAGGTTAGAGGTGAGAGTTGAGTCCAAAGTAAGTTAGTAAAAATAAAGGCATACAAAATAGTCCTTTATCCATGAGGAGTAGATCATCGAGCACTGTGAGATACCCACTGCGCAGACTTCCGCAGGTGGATAGTCGGTTCTGAGGTTCCAGTAGCGCTGACTTCCACAGGTGAATAGTCAGTTCTGAGATTCCAGTGCTCTGCAGCTTGATGGCGAAGCTTCCCTGTTTCTGTTTGAGTTCTTGTCTTTGCTGACTAGGCTTACTCCAACACTCAGAGAGGGAGAGAGTGAGAGAGAGAGAGAGAGATATCCGCAGGGGCTGCCTGGCTTTTTGCTTCAGTCACACACATTCCAACACCCCAGCACTGGTTCATAGACACACGCTTGGGACTGATTTCAGTTGGTTGTAATCCCGGTACATTCCCAGAAGGTGAAATCCAGAAATCTGTCTGGACTTTATGCACAGGATATCATTTGATGAGATGTTACTCATCTCTGATTATCTCCCATTGTATCCAGCAGAGATAGCAATCAGTTTGTGCACAATGTAGAAGTGTCCTTGTCTGAAAACAGAGTGTTGCCCCATTGTCGCTCGGAGTGTCATCCACCAGGCAGTCAGACAGTGACTGGCTTTATATCCTCAGCAATCTCTGACTTGTTTAAAAACTTACAGCTCTTGTTTAAAGTTCAATATTTCCAGACATTTTTCCATCATTTTTATGACACATAACTTCTTCACTGGAATGAAATGAGATTTAGAAAATTCTAAAACAACAAAACACTCTCATACACACATTCATTCTCTTAGCAAAGGGCAGTTTTCTCTTTTTCAGTCCTAACTGTGATGAAGGGTCATCCAGACTCGAAACGTTGGCTCCATTCTCTACCCACAGATGCTGTTAGACCTGCTGAGATTTTCCAGCATTTTTCTATGTTTCTAACTGGACTTCTTTAAAGTTCTAGCCAGGGCGTCTGCAATTACATTTGATTTCCCAGGAATGTGGGTGATTTGTAAGTGATGCGGTTGGAGGAACAAACTCGAATGGAATAACCTTTCAACCTGGGTCCTAAATCTCTCCACAAAAGTTAACAGATTGCAGCCGGTATAGACTTGGAAATATATCACCGTTCCTTCTTTGTCATTGGGTCAAAATCCTGGAATTCCCTCCCGAACAGCACCATGGGTCCACCGACACCACATGTTTCTACAAATATATAAAATGAAGAAGAGTGGCGAAAGTAAACATTGGTCCTTTAGAGGATGAGAAGGGGGATGTAATAACTGGAAATGAGAAAATGGCTGAGGCATTGAACAGGTATTTAGTGTCGGTCTTCACAGGGGAAGACACAAATAACATGCCAAAAATTGATGACAGGAAGGCGATGGCAGGTGAGGACCTAGAAACTATCATAACTGGCATAACTATCGGGTTCATGGTGGGAGATATAGGAAGGATATCAGAGGTAGGTTCTTTACGCAGAGAGTGGTTGGGGTGTGGAATGGACTGCCTGCAGTGATAGTGGAGTCAGACACTTTAGGAACATTTAAGCGGTTATTGGATAGGCACATGGAGCACACCAGGATGATAGGGAGTGGGATAGCTTGATCTTGGTTTCAGATAAAGCTCGGCACAACATCGTGGGCCGAAGGGCCTGTTCTGTGCTGTACTGTTCTATGTTCTATTATCACGAAAGAGGTAGTGTTGGGCAACCTAATGGGGCTAAAGGTAGACAAGTCTCCTGGTCCTGATGGAATGCATCCCAGGGTACTAAAAGAGATGGCGGGAGAAATAGCAAATGCACTAGTGGTAATTTACCAAAATTCGCTGGACTCTGGGGTGGTTCCCGCAGATTGGAAAAACAGCAAATGTGACGCCACTGTTTAAAAAAGGAGGTAGACAAAAGGCAGGTAACTATAGGCCGGTTAGCTTAACTTCTGTAGTAGGGAAAATGCTTGAATATATCATCAAGGAAGAAATAGCGAGACATCTGGATATAAATTGTCCCATTGGCAAGACGCAGCATGGGTTCATGAAGGGCAGGTCATGTTTGATTAATTTGGTGGAATTCTTTGAGAACATTACATGTGCAGTGGACAATGGGGAACCTGTGGATGTGGTGTATCTGGATTTCCAGAAGGCTTTTGACAAGGTGCCGCACCAAAGACTGCTACATAAGATAAAGGTGCACGGTGTTACGGGTAATGTATTAGCATGGATAGAGGATTGGTTAATGAACGGAAAGCAAAGAGTGGGGGTAAATGGGTGTTTTTCTGGTTGGCGATCAGTGACTAGTGGTGTGCCTCAGGGATCAGTGTTGGGACCGCAATTGTTTACGATTTACATAGATGATTTGGAGTTGGGGACCAAGTGTAGTGTGTCAAAATTCGCAGATGACACTAAGATGGGTGGCAGAGCAAAGTGTGCAGAGGACGCTGAAAGTCTGCAAAGGGATATAGATAATCTAAGTGAGTGGGCGAGGGTCTGGCAGATGGAGTACAATGTTGGTAAATGTGAGATCATCCATTTTGGTAGGAATAACAGCAAAATGGACTATTATTTAAATGGTAAAAAATTGCAGCATGCTGCTGTGCAGAGGGACCTGGGTGTCCTTGTGCAGGAATCTCAAGGAGTTGGTTTGCAGGTGCAGCAGGTAATTAAGAAGGCAAATGGAATTTTGTCCTTCATTGCCAGAGGGATGGAGTTTAAAAACAGCGAGGTTATGTTGCAGCTGTATAAGGTGCTGGTGAGGCCACACCTGGAGTACTGTGTACAGTTTTGGTCTCCTTACTTGAGAAAGGATATACTGGCACTGGAGGGAATGCAAAGGAGATTCACTAGGTTGATTCTGGAGTTGAGGGGGTTGGCTTATGAGGAGAGGCTGAGTAGACTGGGACTATACTCATTGGAATTCAGAAGAATGTGGGGAGATCTTAGAGAAACATATAAGATTATGAAGGGAATAGATAAGATAGAAGCAGGGAAGTTGTTTCCACTGGCGGGTGAAACTAGAACTAGGGGGCATAGCCTCAAAATAAGGGGAAGCAGATTTAGGACTGAGTTGAGGAGGAACTTCTTCACACAAAGGGTTGTGAATCTGTGGAATTCCCTGCCCAGTGAAGCAGTTGAGGCTATGTCATTGAATGTTTTTAAGGCAAGGATAGATAAATGTTTGAACAGTAAAGGAATTAAGGGTTATGGTGAGTGGGCGGGTAAGTGGAGCTGAGTCCACGAAAAGATCAGCCATGATCTTATTGAATGGCGGAGCAGGCTCGAGGGGCCAGATGGCCTATTCCTGCTCCTAGTTCTTATGTTCTTATGTACTGCAGCGGTTCAAGAAGGCAGCTCACCACCACGTTCCTGGGGGCAATTAGGGATGGGCAATAAATGCTGGCCTAACCAGTGGGCGGCATGGTGGCACAGTGGTTAGCACTGCTGCCTCACAGCGCCAGGGACCCAAGTTCAATTCCGGCCTCTGGTCACTGTTTGTTTGCACGTTCTCCCCGTGTCTGCGTGGGTTTCCTCCGGGTGCTCTGGTTTCTTCCCACACTCCAAAGATGTGCGGGTTAGGTTGATTGGCCATGCTAAATTGACCCTAGTGTCGGGGGATTAGCAGGGTAAATATGAGGGGTTACGGGAATAGGGCCTAGGTGGGATTGTGGTCGGTGCAGACTCGATAGGCCGAATGGCCTCCTTCTGCACAGTGGGGATTCTATGATCCTATAAACCATGAAAGAATGAGAATGATGTTGGGAGATTTGATGCCTCTCTGATTTCTCTCCCGTTTGTTGCTTGCAGTCGATGAATCTATAATTTTGGAATGTTGCTGGATAATCCTGGGGAGTTGTGCAATGTTGCCAGAGGAGCGAGTCCAATGTACTAACGGCTTGCAGCATTAATACATGGGTCAAAGATCCAGCTTATTGTCTCTTTAAGGCTTTTTACGTCTGACTGGGTTTTTTTCCCAATAAACTTCAAATGAACTGTACAGTAATTCGAGGCCCAGTAAATCCCTGGTGTTTGCAAAGTTATTGATTTGTTCATTGAAATTCTATCAGCTCACAGACAGCAGTGTACTGTCGGCAAGAATTAATAAAATGGCTTTGCAAGCAAACTGAACACATATTCTGCAGTGAGGAGACAGCGTATGTGCAGTGAGAGGAATGGACAATTCCTTACTAAAAAACAGTCAACAAAATATCAGTTACAGTCTAAATAACATCAATAAAAATATTTCCTATTCTGTTGGCCAAATTGCTTTGACAAACAAATCAATTCTTATTAATTTCAGGGAAATTAAGCCAATAATATATTGGTATTTGTGAGATCTTACAAATTAAGAGCAGGAGTCCAGTCAGCCCTTTGAGTCAACTCCACATTCTGTCAGATTGTGGCTGCACCGATTGTGGCTTTAACTCCACTTTTCCAGTCTGCTCCCTTTGTTGAGCAAAATTCTGTCTAACTCAGCCTTGAATATATTCACAGACTCGGCCTCCATAATGGAGTCAGAGAGTCATGGAGGTTTACAGCATGGAAACAGGCCCTTCGGCCCAACTTGTCCATACTGCCCAGTTTTTACCAATAAGCTAGTGCAAATTGCCCGCAATTGGCCACATCCCTCTATACCCATCTTACCCATGTAACTATCTAAACGCTTTTTAAAAGACAAAATTGTACCCGCCTCTACTACTACCTCTGGCAGCTTGTTCCAGACACTCACCACCCTCTGTGTGAAAAAATTGCCCCTCTGGACCCTTTTGTATCTCTTCCCTCTCACCTTAAAACTATGCCCTCTAGTTTTAGACTCTCCTACCTTATCTAGCTGATCTGTGTCCCTCATTATGTTATAGATCTCTATAAGATCACCCCTCAGCCTTCTACGCTCCAGAGAAAAAAGTTCCAATCTATCCAGCCTCTCCTTATAACTTAAACCATCAAGTTCCGGTAGCATCCTAGTAAATCTTTTCTGCACTCTTTCTATAATAGGGTGACCATCATCTATATCTTAAATGGGAGACTCCTTATACTGCACTGCCTGGTCCCAGATTCCCTCTCGAGGGGAAACATCCTCTCACTGTCCATCCCGTTAAGATGGAGCAGATTGAATCAATGTGGAGCCAGTGCAGCAGACACTGATGTTTGCTGGAGATTTAGTGGAAATACCCGGTGTAGATAGGGCTTACTAATCCCTCCACCCCTAAATTATCATCAAATCCTGAAAAATAAAAAACTAAATTCGAGGGCAGTGTGAGTTACACCTGGGGGCCTGAAAAAATCCTTTCTTATTAAAGTTTTATTTGTACATTTTTGTTCACTGGATCTAAATGCCGGAGTTTGGGGCAGAGCAGTTTGAGGTTGGAAATCATACAGCGAAATCTCTAGGAATATGTCCAAGCAGAGTTGGACATATCCTTCCGATAAGAATTTTCCATGAGGTGGTTAAAAGGATATAGGAACTGGACAGACCCCCCGGGGGTTCGCACTCCAATTTATGTAGAGAAAATCTACCAACAAAGATCTTATATCTACAGTGCAGAAGGAGCCCATTTGACCCATTGAGCCTGCACCAACAACAATCCCACCCAGGTCCCAACCCATAACCCCACATATTTACCCTATTAATCCGTCTGACACTAAGGGATAATTTAGCACGGCTAATCCACCTAACCCACACATCATTGGACTGTGGGAGGAAACCGGATCTGACGGCCTGTTTCCATGCTGGAATTGATGATGCAATTTCTGCATGGTTGTGGAATTAGCAACCGGAGAGGCCATTCAGCCCCATCAGATCTGCCCCCCATTTCAATTCAATCCCAACTGATCTACATCTCGATCCCATTTTCCCTCCTTCTCTTCTTTCCCCTCAATATAATCACCAATCAATTATCCATTCACTTTAGTCTTGAAAGCTCCAGTTACCCCCAGCATCCCTCCCTCTCTGATAGATTTCTAAATCCATCTCACTCAACATTAGCTAGCCCTGTGTTTCAGGGTTATGATCTGTGACCTGTCTGTGACCTGTCTGTGACCTGTCTGTGACCTATCTGTGATCTATTGTGATCTATCTCTGATCTATCTGTGCCAATTCTGATGGGGAAAGACAGATCGTAACTTTAATGTTCCTGCCTTATTTCCATACTTGTAGTTTGGACTGAGCAATATTATGTGCTGCTGGGTCCCCCTGTGCTCAGTGAGAGGCTGGGGAGCGTTGCACTGATAGCATCTGGTGTCATCAGCCTTCTGCTCTCAAAGGTAGTCTGTCCCTTTTGAAGCTCAGCTGCATTGACTTATGGTGGGTGTGACATTGGAGGCCTTAATGGTGGAGATTGACAATCGGGAAGAAGTCAGGGTTCCTTGGAGGAACTTCAAGGAATGGCCTCAGAACGCAATGGTTATTTGGGAGGTCAGTTACCGGAGACTAGCCATAAGGATCACATCAGACTCACCCGGTCAGAGGGAGCTCCGTGTGCAGGTACACGGGTCCCTTCAGGTAGCAGGACAGGTGGATAATGTGGCTGAGAAGGCAAATGGTACACTTGGCTTTATTAACCGAGGCATAGGGTTTCCGAGCTGGAACTTTACAAAACACTGTTAGGTCACAGCTAGAGTATTGTGTGCAGTTCTGGAATCCACATTATAGGAAGGATGTGACAGCACTGGAAAGAGTGCAGAGGAGATTCACCAGGATGTTGCCTGGGCTGGAGAGTTTCAGTTATGAAGAGATTGGATAGACTGGGACTGTTTCCTTTGCAGCAGACGAGACTGAGTGGGGACATGATTGAGATGTATCAAATTATGAGGGGCACAGATAGAGTAGACAGGAAGAAACTTTTCCCCTTGGTAGAGGGATTAATAACCAGAGGGCACAGATTTAAGGTAAAGGGCAGGACGTTTAGAGAGGAAGTGAGGAAAAAGCTTTTCACCCAGAGTGTGGTGGGAGGCTGGAACTCACTGCCTCAAAGGCTGGTGGAGGCAGAGACCCTTATAGAAACATAGAAAAACTACAGCACAAACAGGCCCTTCAGCCCACAAGTTGTGCCGAACACATCCCTACCTTCTAGACCTACCTATTACCCTCCATCCTATTAGGTCCCATGTATTCATCCAGGAGTCTCTTAAAAGACCCTATTGAGTTTGCCTCCACCACCACTGACGGCAGCCGATTCCACTCGCCCACCACCCTTTTGTGAAAAACTTACCCCTAACATCTCCCCTGTACCTATCCCCCAGCACCTTAAACCTGTGTCCTCTTGTAGCAGACATTTCCACCCTGGGAAAAAGCCTCCGAGAGTCCACCCGATCTATGCCTCTCAACATCTTATACACCTCTATTAGGTCTCCTCTCATCCTTCGTCTCTCCAAGGAGAAAAGACCGAGCTCCCTCAGCCTATCCTCATAAGGCATGCCACTCAATCCAGGCAACATCCTTGTAAATCTCCTCTGCACCCTTTCAATCTTTTCCACATCCCTCCTGTAATGAGGCGACCAGAACTGAGCACAGTACTCCAAGTGGGGTCTAACATTGAAGAAATATTTAGATGTGCACTTGTGATGCCAAGGCAGACAAGGCTATGGGCCAAGTGCAGGGAAATGGGGTTAGAATAGTTGGGAGGATTGTCTTTGATGGGCACAGATTCGATGGGCCAAAGGCCTTTTCTGTGCTGTAGACCTCCATGACCCTATGACCTGGCAGTGATGTCATAAGAAGTCTCATGACCTCACGTGGGTGGTCAAGGCCAGAGAATGAATCTTCTTCACAAAACGTCCTCCACCCACTACATCACTAGCCTCTCATGTTGCTCCATACACCATACCCTCACCCCCCCAGGCCCCTCCTCCCCTTCCCGGCCCCTCACCAAGAATCTCACATTGTCTGCTGCAATGTTCCATTGAAACCCAACACAAACTGGAGGAACCGCATCTCATCTTCCGGTGTTTTCAGCCATTTGGACTTAACATTGAGTTCAACAGCTTCAGAGCACGAACTCTCCCCTCCATTTTGTATTGCTGTTTTCCCTAACTGCCAGGTCGATATTGTGTTCTGTTGTTAAGACAGCACTGACCTTTATTCCACTATTTACATTGACTCAGGATCTCGACGTTGTTCCTTTCCTGTTCTCAGGAACCATTTGCTTTGCTGTTGTCCCTGACATTTTATAATTTAATCTCACTCCACGGTCTCCAATCAAATGCTCTCTTTTTTCTCCACCTACCCCGTCCCTTTCTCAATAGGATCAAACTCCTCACATTTCTCCCTCTCGACAGAGTCGCACGGACTCAAAACATTAACCCTGTTTCTCTCTCCACAGATGCTGCTGAACCTGCTCAGCTTTTCCAGAAGTTTCTCAGCCAATGGGTGTTCAGTTTCAGATGGTGTTGCTGATCTGAATGTTGTGCTCACACGACCGTTCGGGTGGAAATGTCTGTCCTCAGATTCCTCGCCCAGAGGAAGTCGTTTCTCTGTCACTCCGAAATCAACATTTCAAAAACCCTTTCAAACTTCCAAACTCCAGGGAACACAAGGCGATTTATTGCATTCTCTCCTCCATCACTGATCCAGCTCAGGGTGAATCTGTGACCAAGCCTCTCTGAGGGAAATGCCTCTCTCCCGGGGTGCAGTCCCTCACACCTGATTGCAGAGCTGGAGATAGAGTCAATTCAAAATTCTGTACTAAATGCAAACAGGAGCAGTGGTACACCAAGTCTACCGTGTGAAGCATGATGAGAATATCCCAAAACCTTTGATTCATGCTCTTCTTTCTATTTTATTATCATAGAATCCCTACAGCGCAGATAGCAGCCATTTGGCCCATCGAACCTGCACGGACTCTCCGACAGAGCATCCCACCCAGGCCCTATCCCCATAACCCCACATACTGCCCCCTCTAAACCCCCTAACCTGTACATCTTGGGACACTAAGCGCAATTTAGCATGACCAATCCACCTAACCTACACATCTTTGAACTATGGGAGGAAACCGGAGCACCTGGAGGAAACCCACGCAGACACGGGGAGAACGTGCAAACTCCACACAGACAGTGACCCAAGTCGGGAATCGAACCCGGGTCCCTGACGCTATGAGACAGCAGTGCCTCACTGGATCTCAGGGACGGCACGGTAGCATAGTGGTTAGCACTGCTGCTTCACGGCTCCAGGGACCTGGCTTCGATTCCTGGCTCGGGTCACTGTGTGGAGTTTGCACATTCTCCTCGTGTCTGCGTGGGTTTCCTCCGGGTGCTCCGGTTTCCTCCCACAGTCCAAAGATGTGTGGGTTAGGTTGATTGGCCATGCTAAAATTGCCCCTTAGTGTCCTGGGATGCGTAGATTAGAGGGATTAGTGGGTAAAATATGTAGGGATATGGGGGTGGGGCCTGGGTGGGATTGTGGTCGGTGCAGACTCGATGGGCCGAATGGCCTCTTTCTGTACTGTAGGGTTTCTATGATTTCTATGATTACCTGAGCTAGGAAGGATCATTCTGGGCTCTGGAATTTACAGAGGTGACTTCCGAGGTTTTATAATATTTTTCATCAGAGACAATAAAGAACAAAGCTTTGATGGTGCTTTCAATAAATTGGTATTTCCATCGAGGTCAAATTCCTGTGGGAATATCACAGCTCCAACAGAGCAGAGCTGTCTGAGAGAGGCAGGGATGTTGATGGGATCTTTGAGTGTTTGGTTTGATATCAGGATCTTGTCTATTGGGAATTGTGTCTGCGCTCACCAATGCCCCCAATGTTGATTAATTGTCAAGACTGTAGCTTTCAGGAAGTAAATCCCTGTCGGCCGACCAGACTGTTACTGGGTCGCTTTTCCAACATTTGGAATTTTTAGCGTCACTTGTTAGGGTCTGGACATTGAAGTTAGGCAGTAAGTGTGTCAGAGAATGGGAGCCATGATGTGGAGTTGCTGGCATTGGACTGGGGTAAGCACAGTAAGAAGTTTCACAACACCAGGTTAAAGTCCAACAGGTTTATTTGGTAGCACAAGTTTTTGGAGTGTTGCTCCTTCATCAGGTGAGACTCAGAGAATGGGAGGATATATGTGGGACACCAGAACTGCCCCTCCCCTGTGTTTGGGTGTTGAATATCCTCGATCGGATTTTGCATTGAATCCACCCCTTGCCACTGGGAAACCCGGGGTGGACGGGAGGGAAGAACGCCTGAATATTCCGCCAGTGCGAACAGCCGGAACATTCCGGCCTCAGGGTTTCTTTCCGCAGAGATGTTCTGAACTGTGAGTGTGTGTGTGTTTGTAACAATGAAGAAAAGGTGTTTGTGTTTACAATGGAAAATCAGCCGGAACAGCCAAGAAACGACAGGGTTTAGTGTTTTTAGGCTGACTTCCAGAAATTGCCTTTTTAATTAAAGATGGGAAACACAAAGAGTGAGCTCCGAGCGAAGGAGACATTCAGGCGGACGGTTTATCAGCTTGGGAAAGCTGAGGGCACATCCCCGAGTGCTGCCCTACTCCTCCTGAGGAAAATATTATTCAGTGATTTATTCCAGTCCCGATGTCGTTCTGTTAATTTCCCCAGTTAACATTAAATATAGCTACCTTACCCCAGGTCTTTGTGTGCGTGTGTCTCTGTGCGTGTATGTCTTGCGTGTCTGCATGTCTGTGTGTCTATGTGCATGTGTGTGTGTGTCTGTGCGTGTATGTGTGTGTCTGTGTATGTCTGTCTTTGTGTGTGCGTTTGTCTCTGTGTGTGTGTCTGTGTGTCTGTCTGTGTGTGTGTGTGTTTGTGTGCGTTTGTCTCTGTGTGTGTGTGTGTGTGTGTGTGTGTGTGTGTGAGGTGTCTGTCAGGGTAATCCTTTTTCCTGTGAGATTGCGACAGAGAAATTCACTCAGTGTGTTGGGCAGAATGTGTTTTGTTTGAATCTAAAGCAAGGTTGAAGGTGGATTGATGCTGGGGATTTGGTCCAATCCCTTCAGAATCACTGCCTCCATCAATGTCCTCACAAAGGTCACTGACTTTCCAGGTGCATCAAGAATCTGAATCTGCTTCTGCCAGTGATCGTTGCATCGACAGATTGTCCTGAGGGGAGAAGAATCTGGGAATGAAATGGCCAATTCTGAGGGAGAGGGAATGCTGTGTAATACAGGAGGAGTTGGGACGAGGGAGGTTGATAGTTACAGTGAGATCCTGGGAAGTGCAGACAATGAAAGTGAGGCACATCTAACACTCGGCAGACTTAACACTCGGAGGAACACCACTTCTCACTTTCATGCTGTTGCTATGGTAACCAGCGTTTCATTGTGGGAAGTGTAATTACTCGATCAATAACTCCAGCTCTTTTTTTGTCTAAGGTTTAGGTCAAAGGTCACTGAGAAACTTTCCCATTTTACGCTTGAGCACCGTGGCAACTGGAGGCTTTTTAAAAAAAATGAAGGATCAAGATAAACTGGGAGTGATCGTGTGTGTTTATATAAGGAAAGTGTGGTGCTGCCCTGTGCAATCTGGCAGCTTCCAGATTCTTACTGACCCTCCCATCATTCACTGCATAGTCCGTGCAGAGCGAGGTTCCGGGAACGTCAAATTCTTCCACAGCCAGGAGGGGTCCACCCCATCTGCCATTTCTGTCAAGATGCAGCTCATCTCGAACAAGGTGGCTGAGAAACTATTTCTTCAGACACCACGTGGCCTCTGAAGTTGCTGGAATGGTGGGCACGGGGGCCGAGGGGCACGATGCAATGTGCAATGTACTGGCCGTTATAGAGTTTAAGTTAGAACCATAGAACCATAGAAAATTACAGCTCAGAAACAGGCCTTTTGGCCCTTCTTGTCTGTGCCGAACCATTTTATGCCCAGTCCCACTGACCTGCACTTGGACCATATCCCTCCACACCCCTCTCATCCATGAACCCGTCCAAGTTTTTCTTAAATGTTAAAAGTGACCCCGCATTTACCACTTTATCCGGCAGCTCATTCCACACTCCCACCATTCTCTGCGTGAAGAAGCCCCCCCTAATATTCCCTTTAAACTTTTCTCCTTTCACCCTTAGCCCATGCCCTCTGGTTTTTTTCTCCCCTAGCCTCAGCGGAAAAAGCCTGCTTGCATTCACTCTATCTATACCCATCAAAATCTTATACACCTCTATCAAATCTCCCCTCAATCTTCTACGCTCCAGGGAATAAAGTCCCAACCTATTCAACCTATTCAATCTTGTTTTTTAACTTTTAAGTTCATTTATTAGTGTCACAAGTAGGCTTACATTAACACTGCAATGAAGTTACTGTGAGCAGAGTTCTGCTGCTTCCTTTCATTTGCTCTCTGAATGTGGGCTGGATGTGGGTAAGATGCTTTTATTCATACATGGGACATGGGCGTCGCTGGCTGGCCAGCATTTATTGCCCATCCCTAGTTGCCCAGCGGCAGTTGAGAGTCAACCACATTGCTGTGGCTCTGGAGTCATATGTAGGCCAGACCGGGTAAGGACGGCAGATTTCCTTCCCTAAAGAACGTTAGTGAACCAGATGGGTTTTTCCAGCAATCAGCAATGGTTTCATGGTCATCAGTCGATTCTTAATTCCAGGTATTTTTTATTGAATTCAAATTCCACCGTCTGTCATGGCGGGATTCGAACCCGGGTCCCCAGAACATTAGCTGAGTTTCTGGATTATTAGTCTCATGATAATACCACTAGACAATCGCCTCCCCCGTTTATTGTCATTTATTGTCCTGTCTAGTTGCCCTGAGAAGGTGGCACTGGGACCCCCACCCAACTGGATCCCCTTCTCCAGGATCCACTGAGGATGGTGGAGTTGGATGGAGAATATTAATCCAGCAATGAGGAAAGGAAGGCTCTGGATATATCTGCAAATTGATTGAGATATTTATCAGATCAGGATTGTGTGTACTTTGGAGCAGCTGTATAGGTGATGATGGGCAAACACTGACTGCAAGAAACAATACTTTTCACTGTATACTGATACACGTGACAATAATAAATCAAATCAAATCAATAGGGCAAGCATATCAAACAAGCAAGTTCCTCTGATCTTGTCTCGATGGTTGCTGTGGCTACATCAGTCCAGGCAAATGGTGAGCCTGAGATTGTATTTCTGAACTGAATCCTCTGGATAGTGCGAGCTATTTGGGGAAGACAGCCATTATTTAATTTGTATGTTGCTGTGATTGGTCCAGGTCAGTTGTTGTGTTTAATGTGGGTCTCGGGGTGGTGGTGTGGTTACTAATGCTAAACACAATCCGTACTGCCGCATGTGTCACTGCAGCTAATCAGGGTCAGTTTAGCTCAGTTGGCTGGACAGCTGGTTAGTGATGCAGAGTGATGCCAACAGCGTGGGTTCGGTTCCCACACCGATTGAGGTTATTCATGAAGGCCCCACCTTCTTAACCTTGCCCCTCGCCTGAGGTGTGGTTGGGTTAAATCACCACCAGTCAGCACTCCCCCTCAAAGTGGGGAACAGCTTATGGCCATCTGCATTACAAAGAACAAAGAACAATACAGCACAGGAACAGGCCCTTCAGCCCTCCAAGCCCGCGCCACGCCCTGGTCCAAACTGGACCATTCTTTTGTATCCCTCCATTCCCACTCCGTTCATATGGCTGTCTAGATAAGTCTTAAACGTTCCCAGTGTGTCCGCCTCCACCACCTTGCCCGGCAGCGCATTCCAGGCCCCCACCACCCTCTGTGTAAAATACGTCCTTCTGATATCCGTGTTAAACCTCCCCCCCTCCCCCCCCGCCCCCTCACCTTGAACCTATGACCCCTCGTGAATGTCACCACCGACCTGGGAAAAAGCTTCCCACCGTTCACCCTATCTATGTCTTTCATAATTTTATACACCTCTATTAGGTCACCCCTCATCCTCCGTCTTTCCAGTGAGTACAACCCCAGTTTACCCAATCTCTCCTCATAACTAAGCCCTTCCATACCAGGCAACATCCTGGTAAACCTCCTCTGCACTCTCTCTAAAGCCTCCATGTCCTTCTGGTAGTGTGGCGATCAGAACTGGGCGCAGTATTCCAAATGCGGCCGAACCAACATTCTATACAACTGCAACATCAGACCCCAACTTTTATACTCTATGCCCCGTCCTATAAAGGCAAGCATGCCATATGCCCTATTCACTATCTTCTCCACCTGTGACGTCACCTTCAAGGATCTGTGGACTTGCACACCCAGGTCCCTCTGCGTATCTACACCCTTTATGGTTCTGCCATTTATCGTATAGCTCCCCCCTACGTTAGTTCTACCAAAATGCATCACTTCGCATTGATCTGGATTGAACTCCATCTGCCATTTCTTTGCCCAAATTTCCAGCCTATCTATATCCTTCTGTAGCCTCTGACAATGTTCCTCACTATCTGCAAGTCCAGCCATTTTCGTGTCGTCTGCAAACTTACTGATCACCCCAGTTACACCTTCTTCCAGATCGTTTATATAAATCACAAACAGCAGAGGTCCCAATACAGAGCCCTGCGGAACACCACTAGTCACAGGCATCCAGTTGGAAAAAGACCCTTCCACTACCACCCTCTGTCTTCTGTGACCAAGCCAGTCCTCCACCCATCTAGCCACCTCCCCCTTTATCCCATGAGATCCAACCTTTTGCACCAACCTATCATGAGGGACTTTGTCAAACGCTTTACTAAAGTCCATCCATATAGACGACATCCACGGCCCTTCCCTCGTCAACCATTCTAGTCACTTCTTCAAAAACCTCCACCAGGTTAGTGAGGCATGACCTCCCTCTCACAAAACCATGCTGACTATCGTAAATGAGTTTATTCCTTTCTAAATGCGCATACATCCTATCTCTAAGAATCCTCTCCAACAACTTCCCTACCATGGACGTCAAGCTCACCGACCTATAATTTCCCAGGTTATCCTTCCTACCCTTCTTAAATAACGGGACCACATTAGCTATCCTCCAACCCTCTGGGACCTCACCTGTGTCCAGTGACGAGACAAAGATTTGCGTCAGAGGCCCAGCGATTTCATCTCTCGTCTCCCTGAGCAGCCTTGGATAGATTCCATGAGGCCCTGGGGATTTGTCAGTCTTTATATTCCCTAAAAAACCTAACACTTCCTCCCTTGTAATGGAGATTTTCTCTAACGGGTCAACACTCCCCTCCGAGACACTCCCAGTCAACACATCCCTCTCCTTTGTGAATACCGATGCAAAGTATTCATTTAGGATCTCCCCTACTTCTTTGGGCTCCAAGCATAATTCCCCACTTTTGTCCCTGAGAGGTCCGATTTTTTCCCTGACAACCCTTTTGTTCCTAACATATGAATAAAATGCCTTGCGATTCTCCTTAATCCTGTCTGCCAAGGACATTTCGTGACCCCTTTTTGCCCTTCTAATTCCTCGTTTGAGTTCTTTCCTACTTTCTTTGTACTCCTCCAGAGCTCCCTCCGTTTTTAGCTGCCCGGACCTAACGTACTCCTCTCTTTTCTTTTTGACCAATCCCTCAATTTCCCTGGTTATCCACGGTTCTCGAATCCTACCTTTTCTATCCTTTTTTACAGGCACATGCCTGTCCTGCAGCCCTAACAACTGTTCCTTAAAAGACTCCCACATGCCAGATGTGGATTTACCCTCAAGCAGCCTCTCCCAATCAACAGCTGCCAATTTCTGTCTAATCCCACTAAAGTTAGCCTTTCCCCAATCCAACACCTTACCCTTGGGACACCACTCATCCTTTTCCATCGCTATCCTAAAGCTAACAGAATTGTGGTCACTATTTGCCACATGTTCCCCTACCGAAACTTTGAAGACCTGACTGGGCTCATTCCCTAGTACTAGGTCCAGTATAGCCCCCCCCTCCAGTAGGGCTATCTACATATTGTTCCAAAGAACCTTCCTGTACGCATTTTACAAATTCCTCCCCATTCAGACTGCCAGCTCCACGCGATTTCCAGTCTATACCAGGGAAATTGAAGTCTCCCACTACAACAACCCTATTTTTCCTGCACCTACTCATTATCTCCTGACATATCCGTTCATAGGTATAGATGGGTCTTTTTCTAAATGGAGGTCGGTCACCAGTGGTGTGCCCCAGGGATCTGTTCTGGGACCCTTGCTGTTTGTCATTTTCATAAATGAGCTGGATGAGGAAGTGGAGGGATGGGTTGGTAAGTTTGCCGACGACACGAAGGTTGGTGGGGTTGTGGATAGTCTGGAGGGATGTCAGAAGTTACAGAGGGACATAGTTAGGATGCAAAACTGGGCGGAGAAGTGGCAGATGGACTTCAACCCAGATAAATGTGTCGTGATCCATTTTGGGAGGACAAATGGGATGAAGGAGTACAATGTAAAGGGAAAGACTCTTAGTACTGTAGAGGATCAGAAGGACCTTGGGGTCCGGGTCTATAGGACTCTAAAATCGGCCCCGCAGGTGGAGGAGGTGGTTAAGAAGGCGTATGATGTGCTGGCCTTTATCAATCGAGGGATTGAGTTTAGGAGTCCGGGGATAATGATGCAGCTGTATAAGACCCTCGTCAGACCCGACTTGGAGTACTGTGCTCAGTTCTGGTCGCCTCACTATAGGAAGGATGTGGAAAAGATTGAAAGGGTGCAGAGGAGATTTACAAGGATGTTGCCTGGATTGAGTGGCATGCCTTATGAGGATAGGCTGAGGGAGCTCGGTCTTTTCTCCTTGGAGAGACGAAGGATGAGAGGAGACCTAATAGAGGTGTATAAGATGTTGAGAGGCATAGATCGGGTAGACTCTCAGAGGCTTTTTCTCAGGGTGGAAATGTCTGCTACGAGAGGACACAGGTTTAGGGTGCTGGGGGGTAGGTACAGGGGAGATGTTCGGGGGAAGTTTTTCACACAGAGGGTGGTGGGCGAGTGGAATCGGCTGCCGTCAATGGTGGTGGAGGCGAACTCAATAGGGTATTTTAAGAGACTCCTGGATGAGTACATGGAGCTTAATAGGATGGAGGGTTATAGGTAGGTCTAGAAGGTAGGGATGTGTTCGGCACAACTTGTGGGCTGAAGGGCCTGTTTGTGCTGTAGTTTTTCTATGTTTCTATGTTTCCCACTTCCCGTGGGCTGTTGGGGGGTCTGTAGTATACCCCCAACATAGTGACTGCGCCTTCCTGTTTCTGAGCTCCACCCACTGTGGCTCGTTACACGACCCCTCTGAATTGTCCTCCCTCTGCACCGCTGTAATATGCTCTCTAACTGATACTGCTACTCCCCCACCTCTTTTGGCCTCTCCTCTGTCTCGCCTAAAACACTTGTACCCCGGAATATTCAGTTGCCAGTCCTGTCCCTCTTTCAACCAAGGATTGGGGCGAATTTACTTACAGCTAGCACAGGTTCTGGAGTGAAGTTCTTCTGGAGTGGTTTCAGCTGAGGCAAGAAGGAAAGCAAGATCCTGCATTTATATAACACCTCTCACAACCTCAGGATATCTCGAACTCTTTTACATTCAATTAGGCACTTGAAGTGTAGCCACTGTTGTAATACAGGAAATGCGGCAACCAATTTGTGCATAGTAAGATCCCACAAATAGTAATGCAGATAACGTGTTTGAATTATAATCGCAGAGAGATAAACATTGGCATTGACACTGGAATGAACTCTTTGAAATTATTGCCATGAATTATGTCACCATGGGCTCCGGTTCCCATCTGAACCTGCGATGTTGAGAAGATAATTACGCTTCTCTATTTTAAAACAATTTCTAAGGAGATGGTGACACACAATTACAGACACCTGCATGTGTTTGTGGAACTTCTATTCACATCCTTTGTGTTAAAGATCACATTGGCCAAGCTCTCCTTTTCATATTTCTAATGAAGTGATTTGTTTGTGTTGTTTAGTCTCAAAGAATTAGCTCAGAAATGAGCAGTTTTTGTGTTGTTTTTTCCTCTGCTTTTTAAATTGATTGTAGTTGTAAAATGTTTATTGTGAAGAAGGTCATGTCTCATGGTTAAGTATTCAGCCACCCACAACATTACACTGGCTGTGGAGACCACATGGTGCTAAGCACCAGACTTGATCTTGTAATGTTCAATGGGACGTATCAATTGCTAGTGTGAAACTGAGTCTGGGAACTGACGATTGTGGAGTAACTGCCTTACCTGGAAACTGTGTAAACCGAGGTTCCGTGTGTGGATGGAAACAATCACGGGAACTATCTGAGGAGGAACATCCATCTTCTCCTGATTTCGTGACCAATATTTATTCTTCACCAACACCAGATGATTTGAATGTTATCTTGCTGCGGTTTACGGATCCTTTTTCTGCACAAGTCGATTGCCAAGTCTGAACATTCAAAATAGGAGCAGGAGGAGGCCATTCAGCCCCTTGAGCCTGCTCTACCATTCAATCGGATCATGTCTGATTGGTTTCTGTTTCGAGTTCCATATTCCCATCTACCCCCGATAACTGGTGATTCTCTTGTCTAACAAGAATCTGTCTACCTCCACCGTAAAAATATTCACTGACCCAGCGTCCACCACCCTCTGAGGCAGAAAGTTCCAAAGTTTCACAATCCTCAGAGAAAAGCAATTTCTCCTCATCTCTGAACTATAAGTCGCTTCTCACTCTAAACGTCAGTCGGAACAATCCCATTCTGTCCAACCTTTCCTCAGAAGACAACTAGCTCATTCCAGGTATCAACCCTCCTGTGAACCGTCTCCAAAACATTTACATCCTTCCTTAAATAAAGCATTCAGGACGTGTGGCCACGGTTTTCCAGCTGCGTTGCTCCTGGTCCGGATTGCGCTAATCTGGGAAAGTTGTGCGCGGGCCTGAAGATGGATTTTTCTCCTGCATCAGTTTGCGATCTTTCCAGTCCCTTTCTGTTGGTGCAAATCATATCTCACCCAGAAAGGGCGTGAGGCTGATTAGCACGGGATTGGCTGGATTTCAATTTCAAGTTTGGCATGTGATCACCCCCCTCCTGGAATGTTCCCACCCCCCACCAAGCGGGAAGTCACATGAGCACAAATGTGCTCCCTTGGAGTGTGGTTCAGGCACCGTGGGTTGTGAGGGCGAGCGGGGAGGTGAGTACCACCAGGGTGCAAAAGGCCAAGTCAGCTGCTGACATGATACAGGGTGGGGTGGAGAGTGCAGGGGCTTTGGCGTGGGTGGGGGGGCGGGGGGTGCTTGGCGGGGCTGTAGGTCTGCAGGTCGGGGCTCATCACTGGGTTGCGGCTCGTGTGGCGAGTATTCTCACTGGCTGCTGAGGCCCTTCAGGGATTGCCCATGATGCCAATTGCAAAGCCGCTAATATCGCAGCGGCTACGCTGTTTGAAAGGTTCTGTGGTTTATTTTTGACATTCCATCCCAGGCTCCACTAACCGCTACAAGCACCAAGCCTGGCAGCTGTTACCTCAATCGAGGGAACTTGTCAGCATCGATCTTCACACTACATTAACCAAAGTGCTTCCCACAAGGAGCATAGTAATGTCTAATCGCACCGAGATTAGGAGGCTTCTTTGTTTAGTCTGAACTGCACGCCATTCCTGGGGCTAGTCTGCATCAGACATCAGGTGGTCTCACCCAGGAATTAAACTGCAAGTGTTCCCCAGTGAGGGTCTCCCACTTGGTGGTGGTCTGCTGTGCCTTACGCAGCAACGGGGTGACATTCTGGAGGAGGACAATGTGCAATCCACTGCGGAGGAGGTGGCCCAGGAGGGAGTGGAGGGAGAGCTAGAGGAGGACCCAAGGATGGAGGGAAGGTGGAAGCAAGGGGCCAGCATGGCAGGAGGAACAGGAAGGCTCTGAGTGCCACCAGATATTCCGATTAAAGGCTTTGATGTCGGTAGCTCCAATTTTACACTTCAATTTGGAAAATCAACATTAACGCATCCACTATCTGATTGGTCATCTCTATGAAGGCCTGAGGATGAATTCTATCAGGACCCAGAGACTTGTCAGCCCACAGCTCCATCAGTTTCCATCGCACCTTCCATCGCAGCAGTGAGTACGCTGAGTGAAGTTTCATTGCGACGTCCTGATGTTGTGAATGGAAACTTTCTCCATTTCATTCTGGAGGCAACAACAATGTACACTGGCCATTCCTCAAGTGTGATTGGTTCGTGCACACGCCTAGCAAAAAGGATATTGGAAGATTGAAATCAGGATATCTAATTCTCGAATCCTGAGGGGTTCAGCAACCCCCTGCCTCACCCCTTCAAACCCCCGCCCAACCCCCCCACCCATCAACCCCGGCCCACCCCCATTCACCCCCTCACCCTCCCGCCCCACCCACCCACCACCCCCCGCCAATCCCACCCCCCGCCCAACCCTCCCACCCACCCCCCCCGCTCCCTCACCCCCCCACCCATCCCCCACCCCCTCACCCCACCCACCACCCCCCTGCCCACCCCCTCCACCCCCCTCCCCCTGCCTACCCCCCTCCGCCCCGCACCCCAGTTAATTAACCTTTGTGTTACTAATATATTTGTGATTAATTATTTAAATTTTTCAAGTGAAACATTTTCTTAAGAATTGCATTTTGCTTCGATGCTGGTGTGATTTGACTTTGTGGTGTCCTGGAGATAATAATCCTCAGTTTTGAAAGGCTCCAGGATAATTCTGGCTGGGTTGGGTTCTCAGAGAGAGTGTCCTTGGGAGCGGTAGAGCTGGTCAGAGCTGCGGTTACAGAGAGTGTGCTGCTCACTGCATTTCTATTCCGTGAATATATTCACTTTTTGCCTGGAGGCTGTGTGAGTGATTGATGAGCAATCGTTGTTTCAATATAAACAGGGCGATAGAAATGGGAAAAAAATCAATTGCTTATTTTGAAATAAATGTTGAAAGTGATTACAAACCTCGGGAGAGATTTGATTCGCCAATCTTGGGAGGATTACAATTGCCAGTTGATGTCGTTATTCTGACAATCCCGTTTGTGTTCAAAGGAAGGACTTGAAGCTTCCCAACTCCTCCTTGCATTGTAAGACAGGTTGTCGGCAATATTCCGGCCTGATTTGGCCAGGCACAAATCCCACTATGTTGGGAAAATTCCACCCATTCTAATTTCCTTATTTCCCCCCCCACTCCCCCTCCAATCCTCCAGGAATATTCTCGTGTCCCCAGGAATGAATCTGCAGGCCAGGCTGGAGGTAACAAGTGGAAAATAAATATTAAAAAGTGCCTTTCCTTAATTTTCTTTGAAACTGAAAGTGTTGCAGAATGGGAAAATAGAACTTGACACAAGTGACTAATCACCCGGTTGATCAGACAGTCCGTTTCCCTTCCCAATGGGCAACATAGTAACTCGGGATGAGGGTCAATCCAGCCGACTGATTGGGAAAGAGTGTGGCAATGTGATTGGAGGCAGTCAGTGAGATGATGAATTTCCATTGGTTCTCGATACCTCACTGGAATTTAAAATCCTCATTTACAATCGCCCTATGGTTTTGACCCCCCTCGTGACCTCCTGGAGCTGCTTGTATCCTCCACCCTTCCAATGCTGCCCATTGGCTACCCCTTGGGTGGCAGGAGCCACTTGGGGCTTTGCTTCATTAACCTCCTTGCTCTCACTCCACTCCTTCCAAATCCTCCTCCAGCACGTTTCCAACTGCCTCTTTCGGAAGCAGCCCAGTGACCCAAAGGGCCATGAAAAATGCTCTGGAGCTACAAGATCAAATCCCAGCATAGCAGCTGGGGGAGGCAGTGGTGCAGTGGCATTGTCACTGGTCTCTGGATTACTAGCCTCAGGGTAATGCTCTGGGGACCTGGGTTCGAATCCCACCTTGGCAGTTAGTGGAATTGGAATTGAATAAAAATCTGGAATTAAAAGTCTAATGATAACCATGAAACTGTCTTATAAAAACACAGTGAAATCTGCCATCCTAACCTGGTCTGGCCCACATGTGACTCCAGATCCACAGCAATGTGGTTGACTTTTAATTGCCCTCTGAAATTGCCCAAATTGTTCTCAAAGACAGTTAAGGATAAATAAAGAATAAATTCTAATGTTTGAAAGCCTATTTTCTGTTAATCGGTGAACCACATTGAGATGTTACTGTGTGTTAAAGGACTGGCTATGAATGCAAATTAATAAGTCAGTTACTCTCTAACACTCCGAATGACAAATGGAAGTGGGGGTGAAGTGCCTGGTTAACTATACTAGGTTAACAATGGTTTGTAAAGTCCAGCCAGTATTTTCTCCACCAGTGTTGTAGCAGTTTATGGTCTGTTCACTAATCCTAGCCTGAATATAAATCTACACTAATGTGTGCAATTGTCAACTGCAAGAGGAACGAGCTACGCTTCTCTGAGCCAGAAGCTGGAATCTGTTATATGGAGCTGGACCTGTAATCTGCATGACAAATTACTCATGGCACCTCAGTCTCGTTTGAAAGTATTTTCTAATGAAAATGGGTTCTTTGAGTTTCTCGATGGAGTCTGTGACATAATACTCCACAATACTGGAGTAAAGGAAATCAAATCCCATTTTTGAGCAAGAGGCTTTGAGATTATAGCTTGAAGATGTCATATTTTTGAAGACTTAAAATGTGTTTAATTTGTAGGAAAATTGAGAGGATTCAATGTATAATAATTGAGGAAATGTCAAAGGAGATGGGGGTTGGCTGTGAATTTTATAAGCTAGGTGCAAACTCAGTTATAGAACGGTGACATTTTCATTGAGTGAGACTGACTTTCTGGCAGGTTTGGTGTGGATTACAGTAGGACGATTCTCGGCTTCTTAATGACAGTGATATTGCTTTGGCATATTGAAATGAACCGCGCCGCCAGGGACCCGGGTTCGATTCCCAGCTTGGATCACTGTCTGTGCGGAGTCTGCACGTTCTCCTCATGTCTGTGTGGGTTTCCTCCAGGTGCTCCGGTTTCCCTCCACACTCCAAAAATGTGCAGATTAGGTGCATTGGCCATGCTAAATGTGCAGAGTTACGGTGGGGGGGGGGGTGGGGGGTGGGGGTGGGGGTGGGTTGTGTCTGGGTAAGGTGCTCTTCCGGAGAGTTGGTGCAGATCTGATGGGCTGAATGGTCCCCTTCTGCACTGTAGAGATTCTACAATTCTATGGCATGTTTAATGTTGGAGGAAACATAAGCAAAGGTGAATTGAAATGAACTGGCTGAGTGTTTCAAGAGATACCAGGTCAACATATCCATTAACACAGCCCAACCAGAACACCAGATATTTCAGCTTTTTATTAATTTGATTTATTATTGTCACATGTATTAACATACAGTGAAAAGTATTGTTTCTTGTGCGCTATACAGACAAAGCATACCGTTCATAGAGAAGGAAAGGAGAGGGTGTAGAATAGAAATCATAGAAACCCTACAGTGCAGAAGGAGGCCATTCGGCCCATCGAGTCTGCACCGACCACAATCCCACCCAGGCCCTACCCCCACATATTTACCCACTAATCCCACTAACCTACGCATCACAGGACTCTAAGGGGCAATTTTTTTAACCTGGCCAATCAACCTAACCCGCACATCTTTGGACTGTGGGAGGAAACCGGAGCACCCGGAGGAAACCCACGCAGACACGACAAGAATGTGCAAACTCCACACAGACAGTGACCCGAGCCGGGAATCGAACCCGGGACCCTGGAGCTGTGAAGCAGCAGTGCTAACCACTGTGCTACCGTGCTAGCTATGTATAGAACATAGAACATAGAAAAAATACAGCACAAACAGGCCCTTCGGCCCACAAGTTGCGACGGTCATGTCCCTACCTACCTAGGCTTATACATAAGCTTACCTATAACCCTCAATCCTATTAAGTTCCATGTACTCATCCAGAAGTCTCTTAAAAGACCCTATCAAGTTTGCCTCCACCACCACTGACGGCAGCCGATTCCACTCACCCACCACCCTCTGAGTGAAAAACGTACCCCTGACATCTCCTCTGTACCTACTCCCCAGCACCTTAAACCTGTGTCCTCTCGTAGCAGCCATTTCAGCCCTGGGAAAAAGCCTCTGAGAGTCCACCTGATCTATACCTCTCAACATCTTGTACACCTCTATCAGGTCACCTCTCATCCTTCGTCTCTCCAAGGAGAAAAGACCGAGCTCCCTCAGCCTATCCTCATAGGGTTTGCCAACCAATCCAGGCAACATCCTTGTAAATCTTCTCTGCACCCTTTCAATCATTTCCACACCCCTCCTGTAATGAGGTGACCAGAACTGAGCACAGTACTCCAAGTGGGGTCTGACGAGGCTCTTATATAGCTGCATCATTATCTCCCGACTCCTAAACTCAATCCCTTGATTGATGAAGGCCAGCACACCATACGCCTTCTTAACCACCTCCTCTACCTGCGGGGTCGATTTAAGAGTCCTATGGACCCGGACGCCAAGGTCCTTCTGATCCTCTACAGTACTAAGAGTCTTACCCTTGATAATATACTCCTTCATCCCATCTGACCTGCCAAAATGGACCACCACACACTTACCCGGGTGAAGTCCATCTGCCACTTCTCCGCCCAGTCTTGCATCCTATCTATGTCACGCTGCAGCTTCTGACATCCCTCCAACCTATCCACAACACCACCATCCTTCGTGTCGTCGGCAAACTTACCAACCCATCCCTCCACTTCCTCATCCAGGTCATTTATGAAAATGACAAACAGCAAGGGTCCCAGAACAGATCCCTGGGGCACACCACTGGTGACCGACCTCCATTCAGAAAAAGACCCATCTACAACCACTCTCTGCCTTCTGCAGGCAAGCCAGTTCTGAATCCACAAGGCAACAACCCCTTGGATCCCATGCCATTTCACTTTCTCGAGAAGTCTTGCATGGGGGACCTTATCGAACGCCTTGCTGAAGTCCATGTAAACCACATCTACCGCTTTTCCTTCGTCAATGTGTTTAGTCACATTTTCAAAGAACTCCACCAGGCTCGTAAGGCACGATTTGCCTTTGACAAAGCCGTGCTGACTACTTTTGAGCATACTAAACTTCTCTAAATGTTCATAAATCCTGTCCCTCAGGATCTTCTCCATCAGCTTACCAACAACTGAGGTTAGACTCACCGGTCGGTAATTTCCTGGGCTATCCCTATTCTCTTTCTTGAATATAGGAACCACATCCCCAATCCTCCGGAACCTCTCCCGTCTCCATCGATGATGCAAAGATCATCGCCAGAGGCTCTGCAATCTCTTCCCTCACGTCCCACAGTAACCTGGGGTACATCCCATCTGGACCCGGCGACTTATCTATCTTGATGCCATTCAAAGATTCCAGCACAACCTCTTTCTTAAAGTCCACATACTCAATCCTTTCAGTCCACCTCAATCCTGTAGTACAACCACCCAGGTCTTTTTCCACTGTGAATACCGAGGTAAAATATTCATCAAGCACCTCTGCTATTTCTTCAGGTTCTGTACAGACTTTCTCACCTTCACCTTTTATAGGTCCTATTCCTTCACATCTCATCCTTTTACTCTTCACATATTTATAGAACATCTTAGGGTTCTCCTTAATCTTACCTGCCAAGGCCTTCTCGTGACCCCTTCTGGCTCTCCTAATTTCTTTCTTAAGTCCCTTCCTACAAGCCGTATACTCATCTAGATCCCTATCATCGCCCAGCTCTCTGAACCTTTTGTACGCTTTCCTTTTCTTTCTCACTCGGTTCAGCGCAGCCTTCGTGCACCACGGTTCCCGTAACCTACCAAAACCTCCCTGTCTCATCAGAATGTTGTAAGAAGTTTAACAACACCAGGTTAAAGTCCAACAGGTTTATTTGGTAGCAAAAGCCACACAAGCTACCAAATAAACCTGTTGGACTTTAACCTGGTGTTGTTAAACTTCTTACTGTGTTTACCCCAGTCCAACGCCGGCATTTCCACATCATCGGAACGTTGTCATGCAGAACTCCAGACAAACATTCCTTGAAAATCTGCCACCTTACTTCAGTACTTTTCCTCGAGAATGCGTCCTTCCAATTTACGCCTCTAATCTCCTGCTTGATGGCTTCATATTTCCCCTTACTCCAGATAAACACTTTCCTAGCTTGCCTGATCCTATCTCTTTCCAATGCTAGCGTAAAGGAGATAGAGTTATGATCACTATCCCCAAGATGCTCCCCCACTGAGAGATCCGACACCTGTCCAGGCTCATTAGCCAGTACCAGATCGAGTACAGCCTCTCCTCTTGTAGGCTTATCCACATGCTGTGTCAGGAAACCCTCCTGAACACACCTAACGAACTCCTCCCCATCCAAACCCCTTATCCTAGGGATATTCCAATCGATGTTTGGGAAATTAAAGTCTCCCATCACGACAACCCTGTTACTCCTACATCTCTCTAGGATCTGTTTCCCTATCTGCTCCTCAACATCCCTGTTACTATTGGGCGGCCTGTAGAAAACACCCAGCAAAATTATTGACCCCTTCCCGCTCCGAACTTCCACCCACAGAGACTCCGTAGACAATCCTTCCACGGCTTCCACCTTCTCTACAGCTGTGACTCTATCCCTGATCAGCAGTGCCACTTCCCCCCCCTCTTTTGCCTCCCTCTCTGTCCTTTCTGAAACATCTGAAACCCGGCACCTGAAGTATCCAGTCCTGTCCCTGTCCCCAAGTCTCCGTAATGGCCACCACATCACACTTCCAAGCATCGATCCACACTCTAAGCTCATCCACTTTATTCACTACACTCCTGGCGTTAAAATAGACACATCTCAAACCTTTGGTTTGAGCACTTCCCTTCTCCATCATCCATCTATTCTCCCTCTTACACTGTCTACAATCCTTCACTATTTGTGGGCTACCCTCCTCACTCTCAGTCACCTCATCACGATTCCCTCCCCCCAACCTTTCTAGTTTAAAGTCTCCCCAGGAGTCTTAGCCAACCTTCCTGCCAGGATATTGGTCCCCCTGGGATTCAAGTGCCACCCGTCTTTTTTGTACAGGTCACACCTTCCCCCAAAGAGGTCCCAATGATCCAGGACCCTGAATCCCTGCCCCCTGCTCCAGTCCCCCAGCCACGCATTCATCCTCCAGTGTTACAGTCATAGCTAGGGTGTAGAGAAAGATCAACTTAATGCGAGGTATGTCGATTCAAAGGTCTGATGGCAGCAGGGAAGAAGCTGTTCTTGAGTCGGTTGGTACATGACCTCAGACTTTTGTATCTTTTTCCCGACAGAAGAAGGTGGAAGAGAGAATGTCCGGGGTGCGTGGGGTCCTTAATTATGCTGGCTGGTTTGCCAAGGCAGCAGGAAGTGTAGACAGAGTCAATGGATGGGAGGCTGGTTTGCGTGATGGATTGGGCTACATTCATGACCTTTTGTAGTTTCTTGCGGTCTTGGACAGAGCAGGAACCAGACCAAGCTGTGATACAACCAGAAAGAATGCTTTCTATGGTGTATCCTTTTTGGGATTTGTCCTTGCAAGGAGAAAAGCAAGAACTGGAGAGAGAGAGAGAGAGTGGGAGAGGGAGGGAGTGGCAATATTTCTCAGCTATAAGACACCTGGCACAAATATTTGTGGGTAAGGGGCACAGAGGGGAAAATTTGCGCCAAAAAATGCCCTGGCTTTTTGGGTAACGGGGCAAATCTGGCATTGGCAGCTTCTCCCATTTGGAGTTTTCTGATTGTTTAATATATTAACGTCTCCCCCTTGTTCGGGGTCAGTGGCACTGTGCTTGGTTTTATGGTGTTGACAGAGGAAGTTTCTGTTTGGTGACAGGAGCTCCAGTATTTGCCAGATTGGTATCAACTGAAATAACATGGACAGCGAGGACCTACGCCTGAGGTCGACACTGGATTCATCGTGTGAGAGGTTAATGCCGTAGCTTTATCCACTCAGACTAAAGGAGCTTTTCCCTCGGCACAAGCAGATTTCCGTGGCCCAGTTTCTTTAGTTTGTGACACTTGAAGACACTCACCCTTAATGTCATCATTCTCTGCTCCACCTGTTCCCTACAGGGAAGATAGAGAAAAGAATCATTAATACCTTTATAGAAAATAGTACAAACTGCAGCCAGTTTGTGTTGTTTAGGGAAAAACTTTTGGAGCCAAACATTCTAATATTGACACTGTCGATAACATTGGTTCAGTAATTATTGTCTATTTTTAATAATATTCCCTGTGATCACTAATCCAATTCATACAGCATTGTAATTACTTCCAATCATTATCATCGTGACCTGATTTTACCCGCGCGCATTTCAAAGGAAGAGGGAATGTCTGAGGCTATATTTAATTTTTAAACATTTTGCACTCACAGGGATGGGTTTTGGCTGCTTCTCTGAGCCAGGGATTTTCTTCCAGCTTCCTGAAGCATCAAGTGTTTGCAGAGACTTCACAATATCAAACTGTAAGAGTCATTCGCTGTATCTCATTAACAGTTGCTGCTGATTGGCCTTCCCTCAAATGCCTACAGTGCGTTGTCTGGCTGCAGTTTGTGACATTTCAGCTGTGGTTCTGTCTCGTTATCAGAGGTTGCATTTAATTAGTGTAACGGCAGGAAAATCTCTGCTCGCCTGAGAGTGTAACATCAGGACCAGCTGAATGGCTGTCATTACACATACATCAAAACCACCCTCACACATTCACTGAAATAGCCACTTCTTTCTTGAAAAAGCACTTGCTTTTATAATAAAGCAGAATTCTGCGGATGCTGGAATCTGAAACAAAAACAGAAAATGCCGGAAAATCTTAGCAGGTCTGACAGCATCTGTGGAGAGGGAATAGAGCCAATGTTTCGGGTCTGGATGACCCTTTGTCAGAGCTTGTTTTTATGTAGCGCTTTTCAGGAAGTCCAGAGTACTTGAGGGAAATACACTGGAAATGTAGTCACTGTGTAGGAGACGCAGTTCAGTCTGTGCACAGCAAGTTCTCACAGAGAGCATTAAACAAATCATCAAATCATCTGTTTAATTAGGGATGTTGTTGATGGGATAAATATGGGTCAGGACACCTGATTCTCCAGATATCAAACTGATCAACCCAAGGCCCAGGTCCTCCTCTGTCTCTTCATTTACATGATGTGGAGATGCTGGTGTTGGACTGGGGTAAACACAGTAAGAAGTCTCACAACACCAGGTTAAAGTCCAACAGGTTTATTTGGTAGCAAAAGCCACTAGCTTTCGGAACGCTGCTCCTTTGTCAGGTGAGTGGGAAGGAGCAGCGAGCGCTCTGAAAGCTAGTGGCTTTTATACCAAATAAACCTGTTGGACTTTAACCTGGTGTTGTGAGACTTCTTACTGTGTTTTCCCCAGTCCAACGCTGGCATCTCCACATCATGGTCTCCAGATATTGCCACAGGATCGATTCCGTCCATTTGAGAGTTACAGGCAGCACATGCCTTGAATTAGTGTCTGATCTGAGAGTTGGCACCTTGCACTGACGTTGGAGTGCCAGCCTGGACTCTATCTGGATTGAAGGCTGTATCTGTAGTTCCTGACTGCGTGGAGGATGCCTTCACCAGGGGCTTCCGGCTGTTTGAAAATCCTCACCCTCTCCAAACGAGAGATTGATGAAGTGAAGAGGAAGAAAATCTACCAACTTTCTGCTCATTAAAACTCTGTCAAGCTCATTAACGGTGACCCTCTGCGACCCTCGGCTAAATCAGGAGCTGAAGTTGCAGTTTAGGTTGGACTTTGAAATTTCTCACTAAATCAAAAGGACATAAATCTAAAGTCTGATCAAAAGTGACTTTTGTATCGAGGGATTTTCACCCCAGGGACGGATTCAGCTCAGAGACACGAGAGCAGAGGCAGAATGGAAAAAATACAAGCATCATTCAAGACAAGTGCTTTACAGCCAATGAAGTACTCGCTCAAGTGTGGACACTCTGGGAACACAACAGGCAATTTTGGCACAGCAAGATCCCATAAATAGCACTGATATGAATGGCCAGATAATCTGTTGTTAGAACAAAGAAAGGTACAGCACAGGAACAGGCCCTTCGGCCCACCAAGCCTGTGCCAAACATGATGCCCGAACTAAACTTAAAAAAAACCCTCTGCCCTTACTCGGTCCGAATCCCTCTATTCCCTCCCTATTCATGCACCCATCCAGATGCCTCCTAAATGTCGTTAATGTGCCTGCTTCCACCACCTCCTCTGGCAGTGCGTTCCAGGCACCCACCACTCTCTGCGTGAAAAACAAGGTGGGAGGGTGAAAGTTTAAGGGAGGTCTGCAGGGGAAGTTTTTCATGCAGAGAGTGGTGGGTGCCTGGAACGCGCTGCCAGAGGAGGTGGTGGAAGCAGGCACATTAGCAACATTTAAGACTTTAATTTTCCTCATATTGACTGGAAATCCTGAGGGCTAGGGGTCCGGATAGTGAGGAAAGGGTGCAGAAGAGATTTACCAGGATGTTGTCTGGTTTGGAGGATATGGACTATGAAGAAAGGTTGAACAAACTTGGATTGTTTTCACTGGAGCTTCGGAGGATGAGGGGGGACCTGATAGAGGTTTACAAGATTATGACAGGCTTGGATAGAGTGGATAGTCAGAGTCTTTTTCCCAGGGTCGAAGGGTCAATCACTCAGGGGTATAGATTAAAAGTGAGAGGGAGAAAGTTTAAAAGAGATGTAGGGGGCAGGTTTTTCACACAGAGGATGGTGAATGCCTGGAACGCGCTGCCGGAGGTGGTGGTGGAAGCAGATTCTATAACAACGTTCATGAGGCATCTGGATAGATACATGAATAGGCAGTGAATAGAGGGATATGGACCACGTAGAGGCAAGAAAATATTAGATTAGAGAGGCACCTGTGTCGGCACAGACTTGGTGGGCCGAAGGGCCTGTTCCTGTGCTGTACTGCTCTTTGTTCTTTGTACTCCAGATGTGGTCTCACCAACGCCCTGTATATTCCATTATATCCCATTCCCCTTGCAATAAACACCAACATTCCATTGACCTTCCTAGTCATTGGATATCAGTTTTTTGTGATTCGTGTACCGGGACACCCAGATCCCTCTGCACCTCAGAGTTGTGCAATCTCTCTCCTTTTAAATAATACTCTGCTTTTCTATTCTCCCTGACAAAGTGGACAGGTTCACATTTTTTTCACATTTTTAAACTGAAGAGTGCCTCAGTTGAACACTTTACGCAGCCAGACCCTGGTTCACCTCTACGCAATCTCCCTGACTCTGTGAAAATCCAAGCTAAAACACTCCACCTCTCACTTCCTGATACTCCGAAGGAGACATTAGTTATGCAGCTGAGTGTGAAGTTTGTCTGGTGACTCCCCTGTAAAGTGTCCAATGATGTTTTACTCAATCGATGAGGTGATATAAATGGTTGATGTGATCTGGAAGACGCTGCCAGCGAGGGCAGTGGAAGCAGATTCAATAATAACTTTCAAAAAGGAATTGGATAAATAATCGATGAGTGTGTGGGGGGCACTTGGTGAAAGTTAGGTCGATGGTGAAAGAGTGGGAAAGGGAGATAAACTCAATCACTCTTTCACAAGGTTAGTACAGACTTGTCAAATAGCCTCTATCTCTGCTCGCATCATTCTAATTCTATCAGCCTGAAGCAGTAACTGCAACTAAAATGTATCCAAAGCCTTTGCACTAATCCTCGGGTTATACTGAATTTGGTTTGTCTTGGATCATTTGCCCCAAGTAGATTTGATTGAGTGACATAATTGTGGCGTTGTCTTGGAGGCAAGGGTTCTGTGAACCATGCCAGCTCCTTGAGGAGAATGTTCTAGGCTGGAGGAAACAGTTCACGGTTTTGCTGTAAATCCATCAAATTATTGCTGCAGCGTAACTGGCCTTGAAACCGCACAAGAGCTTCGCTAATCTTCCACAGAGTGGAAGCTGTGATTTGGCAGAGTTGGTACACTCTGTATCTGATTGTAAAGTGCAGACATATGGAACTGTACAGGAGAAAGGAGGCCATTTGGCCCATCATGTCTATGCCAGTCCTTCACTAAAGCAAACTAATTTCACTGCCAGCTTCCCTCTTTGCAATTCTGACATATTCCAGTGTTACCCTCTCTGTCAAACACATGTTTACTCTGCTTAAAAGGCACAATAATCCGTTCCCAAACCACTCCACATCGCAAAGGCCAGAATGCTTCAACTGACAAATTTTCTTCCAATCTCTCTTGTCACTCCATTGGCCAGTTATTAAGTTAATAACTCCTTGTCACTTACTTCCCATCACAGAAGCACAGAATTGTTACGGCACAGAGGGAGACCATTTGGCCCATCATGTCCGTACCAGTTCCCCAATGAGCACCATGACTTATTGACTTTCCTACCTCCCCCCTCCCCCCGTACCCCTGCACATTATTTCTATTCAAATAACCATCTAACGCCCTCTCAAATGCCTCCACTGAACCTGCCTCCACCACGCTTCCAGACAGAACATTCCAGATCCCAGCCACTCGCTGCGTGAAAAAGATTTTTCTCACATCACAGAAAAAATAATGTTTCCAATTTATCGTTAACAAAACAATTTGAAATATTCTACTGCAGTTTATAATTCTGCCATACTTTAGTGTTGAAAGCGATGGATTTTTGTCCAGGATTGAGGTTAATGAGGTGGGAGAGGAGAGTGATTCAGAGCAGTAATCTGAATCATTTGGGATTGCTTGCAAAAGGAACAGAGAACAAAGAAAATTACAGCACAGGAACAGGCCCTTTGGCTCTCCAAGCCTGCACCAACTATGCTGCCCGACTGAACTAAAACCCCCGACCCTTCTGGGGACCATATCCCTCTATTCCCATCCTATTCATGTACTTGTCAAGACGCCCCTTAAAAGTCACTACCGTATCCGCTTCCACTACCTCCCCCGGCAACGAGTTCCAGGCACCCACTACTCTCTGTGTAAAATATCTGCCTCGTACATCTCCTTTAAACCTTACCCCTCGCACCTTAAACCTGTGCCCCCCAGTAATTGACTCTTCCACCCTGGGAAACTTCCTCTTCTGCATCTGAATTGTTTTAATTTGACATTTATACCAGGAACCTTAAAGAAAATGTTTGCTTATTTGTATCAAGATGCATAAACTCCAAATATTTCAATATTCCATCATTAATCTCTCTGGTTTATTCAGCCATAAACGAGCATTAACTTTCACACTCGAACAGTGCGATTCATTGTCAGTAAGATCAGGTGACAATTCAATAAAAAAATCAACACAATTTTAAAACAATTACTCCATCGTTTCTAGAAACTGGATAGATTGTTCATTGCTTATTAAGAACTTGTGCTAAATTATTGTGATAACTTGTTCAGATATTTAACAAGGGGTTTATCAATCAAATAATGAATTCTCCATTGGAAAGTCTCACTAATAAACCATTTGCAGATTGCCATCTTTATGGACAGCAGCCAAATCCAGGCTCTAACTGGGCCAGTGTTCTGCAGGATGTGAGGTTCAATCCCACTGTGGCAGATTGGAAAATTCCGCTTATTAAATCTGCTAATTTATAGGCTGGCACTAGGAGAAAATGACCGATAAAAACTGCTTCATTCTTATAAAGACTCAGCTAACCCTCGGCTTAGAAATTTTAGAAACCCTACAGCACAGAAAGAGGCCATTCGGCCCATCGAGTCTGCACCGACCACAATCCCACCCAGGCCCTACTCCCATATCCACCCACTAATCCCTCTAACCTACGCATCCCGGGACACTAAGGGGCAATTTAGAATAGCCAATCAACCTAACCCGCACATCTTTGGACTGTGGGAGGAAACCGGAGCACCCGGAGGAAACCCACACAGACACGAGGAGAATGTGCAAACTCCACACAGACAGTGACCCAAGCCGGGAATCGAACCCAGGTCCCTGGAGCTGTGAAGCAGCAGCGCTAACCACTGTGCTACCGTGCCGT
This sequence comes from Mustelus asterias, assembly GCF_964213995.1. Classification (NCBI taxonomy): domain Eukaryota; kingdom Metazoa; phylum Chordata; class Chondrichthyes; order Carcharhiniformes; family Triakidae; genus Mustelus; species Mustelus asterias. The sequence goes on from NC_135809.1 coordinate 1,239,183, forward strand.
GGCTGGTTTGAGTGAGCTGAGACTTCAGTCCACACCACCTTGTTAACCTGTAGAGCAATAAATATGGCCAACCCAGGGCCCACAGGGGGAGTTTTACCCGTCTTTGGCAGAGTGTGACAGCAAGTGGGAAAATCAGCGTTGAAACTGCCAGCCACCGCCCTATCATTGGAAAGGAAAGGCAGAGGGTGGGTCCCACGGTGTCACGATGGGCAGGGTGGGCCAACCAGCAACTTTGTTTCAGAAAGATTGGGCTCAGTTTTAGGCTGCGCCAGTGCACAGATGTTCATGTGGAACACCCCCCCCCACCCGCATCCCACACAGCTCCCAACACTGTCCTGGGACTGTCCCCTGGCATGTGATTCTTGTTCTCTCTCTCCCTCATTACTCAATCTTGCTCCAACGCACTGCCCTCTCTCACTGCACACTGGTGCCCAACATTCCAATCTTTCCCATTAATAAGTGGTGAATCCACCTGTTCTCCAATCTCTCCCAGACTAGGGACGGAATTCTCCGGTCACGCTGGTCTAAAAGCCGGAAATTCCTGCCCAACTGTCAACGGGGTTTCACATTGTCCACAACCCGCCCACTAAAATTCCACTGGCGAGAGGGATGGGAGAATTCCAGCCCAGATGTTAATACTTCACAAACGTAGCCAACAGACAGTGTCTGGAGGGAGGGCAGCAAGGCTTCACTATACTGGCTACTGCTTTGACTTCTTACCCTTTACTTTTCGTTATTCGTCCACGGGATGTGGGCTGCATTTATTACCCATCTCTAATTGCCCTTGAATTGAGGACTCACTTGGCCATTTCAGAGGGCAGTTAAGAGTCACCCACGTTGCTGTGGCTCTGGAGTCACATGTAGGCCAGACCAGGTAAGGACGGCAGATTTCCTTCCCTAAAGGACATTAGTGAACCAGATGGGTTTTTCCAACAATCGACAATGGTTTCATGGTCATCAGTAGATTCATAATTCCAAATTTTTATGAAATTCAAACTTCTCCACCTGCAATGGTGGGATTCAAACCCAGGTCCCCAGATCGTCCCCTGGGTCTGTGGATTATTAATCCAGTGACAATACCATTGTACTACTGCCTTCCCTTGAGAGCATTTCTTTGGAATTCCCTCCCTCAGGGAGCTGTGGATGGTCAATGTTGAGTGTACTGAAGTCAGAGATGGATAAGGTTTTGGATATTAAGGGTGTGAAGGGACATGGGACGGTAGAGTCATGGTTGAAACATAGAAACATAGAAGATAGGAGCAGGAGAAGGCCATTTGGCCCTCTGAGCATTTATTACCCATCTCTAATTGCGCTTGAACTGAGTGACTTGAAGATGAAGCATGAATTTATTGAATGGCTGAGCAGTCTCGAGGGGCCGAATGGCTTCCTCCTGCCCCTATTTCCTCTCCTCGTGTTCTAGAGAAAGGTCAGGGGGCAGCAGTCTGCCCAGTGTGGGATTGGTTAATTTTAGCACCAAAGATTAAACTGAAGCTGAGACAGAAACCTGCAGCTCAAATAGATTCGATATTTGTCCTTTAAATCGTTCGAATTCAGCAGAAGCACAGAATTGCTTGCCTCCCTATTTTCTGCTCACTCATGCCTTTGGCCATTCATCATCATTAGACTGATGACGCCATTCTTAAACATTTACAATTAATTCTATTTTGCCTCTTGAAACCCAAGCTGTTAGAAACTTGATGCTGATGGATGTTGCAATTGCGAAGACTATAAATGGAATGAGCTGAGAGAAAGAGAGCTCCTAGCTGAGAGAAAGAGAGCTCCTAGCTGAGAGAAAGAGAGCTCCTAGCTGAGAGAAAGAGAGCTCCTAGCTGAGAGAAAGAGAGCTCCTGGCTGAGAGAAAGAGAGCTCCTAGCTGAGAGAAAGAGAGCTCCTAGCTGAGAGAAAGAGAGCTCCTAGCTGAGAGAAAGAGAGCTCCTAGCTGAGAGAAAGAGAGCTCCTAGCAGAGAGAAAGAGAGCTCCTAGCAGAGAGAAAGGCTGTTTTAGTGACAGTACATGCTTGTGTTCCTCTGCTCGGTCATGTTTAATGATCAGAATTGGGGGAATCACCATGGATACTGATTGTAGCGGCTATCCAGGGAGCTAATTAAAATCAGAGTCCTGAGATTTTGATTTGTTATGGTACTGAGGAACTGGCTTAACCTGAGTGTGGGAGTCTTTCTGTCAGCTCACAGCCCCCACTTTCACCGTCATTTTTTATGTTCCCTGCAAGCTTACTCTCATACTCTATTTTCACCTTCTTAATAAATCCCTTGAACCTCCTTTGCTGAATTCTAATCAGCTCCCACTCCTCGGGTCAGTTGTTTTTTCTAACCAATTTGCTTGCCTCTTCCTATTTCTAATTTCCCTTTTGTGCTGGACAGGAATAAACAATTGTTACAGTTCACCCATGTGCTCTTTGAATGTTTGCCATTGCCTATCTACTGTCATCCTTTTAAAGAAACATTTCCCAATCTATCATAGCCACCTCATGCCTCATACCATTGTAGTTTCCTTGATTAAGATTCAGGACCTTAGTCTCAGAATCAACTACATCACACTCCATCTTGAAGAACTCCATCTTGAAGGGCAGCACAGTGGTTAGCACCGCTGCCTCACAGCGCCAGGGACCCGGGTTCAATTCCAGCTTTGGGTCACTGTCTGTGTGGAGTTTGCACATTCTCCCCATGTCTGTGTGGGTTTCCTCCGGGTATTCCGGTTTCCTCCCACAGTCCAAACGACATGCTGGTCAGGTGCACTGGCCATGCTAAATTCTCCCTCAGTGTACCCAAACATGTGCCGGAGTGTGGCGACTAGGGGATTTTCACAGTAACTTCAGTGCAGTGTTAATGTAAGCCTACTTGTGACACTAATAAATAAATTTTTAAAAAATTCTCCGGAGAGAGAGAGAGAGAAAACACCTCCTGCCTTTTGCAGATCGCTATTTTCTAGCACGTCCCAGACTTCAGTTTCCAGAGAGGGAGAGAAAGGGCTGCTACTCTTAGAAACATAGAAAAACTACAGCACAATACAGGCCCTTCAGCCCACAAAGTTGTGCCGAACATGTCCCTACCTTAGCGATTACTCGGCTTACCGATAACCCTCCATCTTACTAAGTTCCATGTACTTATCTAAAAGTCTCTTAAAAGACCCTATCGAATCCGCCTCCACCACCGTTGCTGGCAGCCCATTCCACGCACCCACCACCCTCTGAGTGAAAAACTTACCCCTGACATCTCCTCTGTACCTACTCCCCAGCACCTTAAACCTGTGTCCTCTTGTGACAACCATTTCAGCCCTAAAAAAGCCTCTGACTATCCACTCTATCAATACCTCTCAACATCTTATACACCTCTATCAGGTCACCCCTCATCCTTCGTCTCTCCAAGGAGAAAAGGCCGAGCTCACTCAACCTATCCTCATAAGGCATGCTCCCCAACCCAGGCAACATCCTTGTAAATCTCCTCTGCTCCCTTTCTATGGCTTCCACATCCTTCCTGTAATGAGGCGACCAGAACTGAGCACAGTACTCCAAGTGTGGTCTGACCAGGGTCCTATACAGCTGCAACATTATCCCCGGACTCTAAAACTCAATCCCTCGATTGATGAAGGCCAGTACACCATACGCCTTCTTAACCACAGCCTCAACCTGCACAGCTGCTTTGAGCGTCCTATGAACTCGGACCCCAAGATCCTTCTGATCTTCCACACTGCCAAGAGTCCTGCCATTAATATTATATTCCGCCATCCTATTTGACCTGCCAAAATGAACCACCTCACACTTATCTGGGTTGAACTCCATCTGCCACTTCTCCGCCCAGTCTTGCATCCTATCAATGTCTCGCTGCAACTTCTGACATCCCTCCACACTATCCACAACACCTCCAATCTTTGTGTCATCAGCAAACTTACCAAGCATATGGTATGCTTGCCTTTATAGGATGGGGTATAGAGTATAAAAGCTGGAGTCTGATGATGCAGCTGTATAGAACGCTGGTTAGGCCACATTTGGAGTACTGCGTCCAGTTCTGGTCGCCGCACTACCAGAAGGACGTGGAGGCGTTAGAGAGAGTGCAGAGAAGGTTTACCAGGATGTTGCCTGGTATGGAGGGTCTTAGCTATGAGGAGAGATTGGGTAAACTGGGGTTCTTCTCCCTGGAAAGACGGAGAATGAGGGGACATCTAATAGAGGTGTACAAGATTATGAAGGGTATAGATAGGGTGAACAGTGGGAAGCTTTTTCCCAGGTCGGAGGTGACGATCACGAGGGGTCACGGGCTCAAGCTGAGAGGGGCGAAGTATAACTCAGATATCAGAGGGATGTTTTTTTACACAGAGGGTGGTGGGGGCCTGGAATGCGCTGCCAAGTAGGGTAGTGGAGGCAGGCACGCTGACATCGTTTAAGACTTACCTGGATAGTCACATGAGCAGCCTGGGAATGGAGGGATACAAACGATTGGTCTAGTTGGACCAAGGAGCGGCACAGGCTTGGAGGGCCGAAGGGTCTGTTTCCTGTGCAGTACTGTTCTTTGTTCTTTGTTCTTTAACCCATCCCTCCACTTCCTCATCCAGGTCATTTATAAAAATCACAGAGAGTAAAGGTCCCAGAACAGATCCCTGTTCAAATTTTCAAATTCAAACTGTAACTGCCTGCTCGTCTCTCTGTAAGCCTAGCTCCACCCATTCAGATGACTTTCTCTTGTCAATCAACCTAATCAAACCCTAGTAGGTCGTGCCTCACAAACCTTATTGAGTTCTTTGAGAAGGTGACCAAAGAGGTGGATGAGGGTAAAGCGGTTGATGTGGTGTATATGGATTTCAGCAAAGCGTTTGATAAGGTTCCCCATAGTAAGCTTTTGCAGAAAATACGGACACATGGGATTGAGGGTGATTTAGTGGTTTGGATCAGGAATTGGCTAACTGTAAGAAAACAGAGGGTGGTGGTTGATGGGAAATATTCATCCTGGAGTTCAGTTACTAGTGGTGTACCGCAAGGATCTGTTTTGGGGCCACTGATGTTTGTCATTTTTATTAATGACCTGGATGAGGGCGTGGAAGGATGGATTAGTAAATTTGCGGATGACACTAAAGTTGGTGGAGTTGTGGACAGTGCGGAGGGAAGTGGCAGGTTACAGAGGGACATAGATAAGCTGCAGAGCTGGGCTGAGAGGTGGCAAATGGAGTTTAATGCGGAAACGTGTGAGGTGATTCACTTTGGAAGGAGTAACAGGAATACAGAGTACTGGGCTAATGGTAAGATACTTGGTAGTGTGGATGAACAGAGGGATCTGGGTGTCCATGTGCATAGATCCCTGAAAGTTAGCACCCAGGTTGATAGGGTTGTTAAGAAGGCATACGGTGTGTTAGCTTTTATTGGTAGAGGGATTGAGTTTCGGAGCCAGGAGGTAATGTTGCAACTGTACAAAACTCTGGTGTGGCCGCATTTGGAGTATTGTGTACAGTTCTGGTCGCCGTATTATAGGAAGGATGTGGAAGTGTTGGAAAGGGTGCAGAGGAGATTTACCAGGATGTTGCCTGGTATGGTGGGAAAATCGTATGAGGAAAGGCTGAGGGGCTTGAGGTTGTTTTCGTTAGAGAGAAGAAGGTTAAGAGGTGATTTAATAGAAGCATACAAGATGATCAGAGGATTAGATAGGGTGGATAGTGAGAGCCTTTTTCCACGGATGGTGATGGCTAGCTTTAAATTGAGGGGTGAGAGATATAGGACAGATGTTAGAGGTAGGTTCTTTACTCAGAGAGTAGTAAGGGCGTGGAATGCCCTGCCTGCAGCAGTGGTGGACTCGTCAACATTAAGAGCATTCAAATGGTTATTGGATAAACATATGGATGATATTGGAATCGTGTAGATTAGAGGGGCTTTAGATTGGTACCACTGGTCGGCGCAACATCGAGTGCCGAAGGGCCTGTACTGCGCTGTAATGTTCTATGTTCAAACCCGACTCTGAAACTCCAGGGGGCAACCCAAAAATAAACCAATCTGCACGAACCCAGAATAAAACAAACTCTCCAATAAGTAGGAGCAGTTATTCTTCTGCATGCTCAGTATGTGGTCTGCCGGTTGTAGACAATTGGCACCGTAATCAGAGGTGAATTATAAAACTATCCCCTCACAAGAAACATCATATTTTAACGTGGAATTTGGAGGGCTGAAAGGGGCCATGAAATGTCTTGGGCACGGTTTTGTATGGGGAAGGTCACGTCTCACCAACTTGATTGAGTTTTTTGAAGAGCTGACAAAGATATTTGCTGAGGGAAGGGCTGTGGATGTAGTTTATATGGACTTTAGTAAGGCTTTTGACAAGGTCCCTGTGGCAGGCTGGTACAAAAACTAAAATCACATGGGATTCGGGGTGGGCTGGCTAGGAGGATACAGAACTGACTTGGTTAAAGAAGATAAGAAGTTTAACAACACCAGGTTAAAGTCCAACAGGTTTATTTGGTAGCAAAAGCCACACAAGCTTTCAGAGCTCCAAACCCCTTCTTCAGGTGAGTGGGAATTCTGTTCACAAACAGGGTATATAAAGACACAGACTCAATTTACATGAATAATGGTTGGAATGCGAATACTTACAGCTAATCAAGTCTTTAAGATACACACAAGGTGAGTGGAGAGAGCATCAAGACAGGCTAAAAAGATGTGTATTGTCTCCAGACAAGATAGCCAGTGAGACTCTGCAGGTCCAGGCAGGCTGTGGGGGTTACAGATAGTGGGACATGAACCCAATATCCCGGTTGAGGCCGTCCTCGTGTGTGCAGAACTTGGCTATCAGTTTCTGCTCAGCGACTCTGCACCGTTGTGTGTCGTGAAGGCCGCCTTGGAGAACGCTCTCCTGGAGGTTTAAGGTGCAAGGGGCAAGGTTTAAAGGAGATGTATGAGGCAGATTTTTTACACAGAGAGTAGTGGGTGCCTGGAACTCGTTACCAGGGGAGGTAGTGGAAGCGGATACGGTAGTGACTTTTAAGGGGCGTCTTGACAAGTACATGAATAGGATGGGAATAGAGGGATATGGTCCCTGGGATGGTAGGGGGCTTTAGTTCAGTCAGGCAGCATAGTTGGTGCAGGCTTGGAGGGCCGAAGGGCCTGTTCCTGTGCTGTAATTTTCTTTGTTCTTTGTTCTTTGACTCCCACCAACTTTTAGAGATGCACCATAGAAAGCATTCTTTCTGGTTGTATCACAGCTTGGTATGGCTCCTGCTCTGCCCAAGACCGCAAGGAACTCCAAAAGGTCGTGAATGTAGCCCAATCCATCACGTAAACCAACCTCCCATCCATTGACTCTGTCTATACTTCCCGCTGCCTGGGCAAAGCAGCCAGCATAGTTAAGGACCCCACGCACCCCGGACATTCTCTCTTCCACCTCCTTCCATCAGGAAAAACATACAAAAGTCTGAGGTCACGTAGCAACCAACTCGAGAACAGCTTCTTCCCTGCTGCCATCAGACGTTTGAATGGACTTCCCTTGCATTAAGTTGATCTTTCTCTACATCCTGCACTCTCTCCTTTCCTTCTCCATGAATGGTATGCTTTGTCTGTATAGCACGCAAGAAACAATACTTTTCACTGTGTGTTAATACATGTGACAATAATAAATCAAATCAAAATGCTGCTGTTTCTACTCTGACCAGCATGTGGCACTGGTCGTAATCCCACCTCTGAGATCACTACCTCTGAGGTCCTACTTTTCAACTTACTTCCCAGCTCCCTCTGTTCTGCTTTTAGGATGTCATCCCTTTTTGTACCTATGTGGTTTTTTTCAATGTGCACCACCACAATTGGCTGTTCACCCTCCCTCTTTGGAATGTCCTGTAGCCGCCCTGAGACATCCTTGACCCTCACATCAGGGAGGCGACATAGCATCCTGGAGTCTGGTTTCAGGCCACAATAACACCTATTGTGCGGAGTCTGCACGTTCTCCCCGTATCTGCGTGGGTTTCCTCTGGGTGTTCCGGTTTCCTCCCATAGTCTGAAAGATGAGCCGGTTAGGATGCATTGGCCATGCTAAATTCTTCCTCAGTGTACCCGAACAGCACCGAGTGTGGTGACTAGGGAATTTCACAGTAACTTCATTGCAGTGTTAATGTAAGCCTACTTGTGACACTAATAAAAAATAAGCTATCTATTCCCCATAGTCTTGTAAATTGTCCTTTTCAAATATATTTTTTCTATTGACCTTTGAAAGTTGCTGCTGAATTTAATTCCACTGAAGCAAATTCCGAATAATAACTTGTTGTATTTTATTTAAAAGAATTCTCATTTCCTGCTGCTTCTCTCACCAGTATTTTCAATCTTTGTCCCTCTGGCTATCCACCCTCCTGCCACTGAGAGCACTTTCTCATCAATTGCTTCATCAAAAATCCTTCCTGAATTTTAAACAACACAATTAAATCTCACCTTAATCTCTGCTCAAAGGAGAACAATTCTGAACTTTACCCGAGTGAAGTGGCAGATCCCTGTTCCTGTTGCCATCAATCTGAACATGGGGGACTTTGTGACAATTGAATTTCCATAGCCTGGGACGGGAAGCTCTTGCCTCAATTGAGAACCTCAAGTGACCAAGTAAAGGCTGCTTAAGGGTCGTTACCTGCTCAGCCTCAACTTTTAGGTTGGTGGGTAGGATGTTGGGCGGGTGGGCGGGGGGGGGGGAGAGTCTGGAGGAGGAAGGGGGGAGGGGGGGAGGGATGGGGCAGTGGGGGGATTGAGGCAGTGGGGGGAATAGGAGGGGTAGGGAGGAATTGGGGAAAATAGGAGGGGGTGAGGGGGATTGGGGGCGGTGGGGGGATGGGGGGTGGTGGGGATGTGTGGGGAAACGCCTTCATGAGAAGCTTTCTCCTGATTGGGAATGCTCTCCCAAAGAACAAAGAAAATTACAGCACAGGAACAGGCCCATCGGCCCTCCAAGCCTGCACCGACTGTGCTGCCCGACTGAACTAAAACCCCCTACCCTTCCAGGGACCATATCCCCCTATTCCCATCCTATTCATGTATTTGTCAAGATGCCCCTTGAAACTCACTATCGTATCTGCTTTCCCTTAAGGCTTCCCCCACACACCCAACACCTGAGAACCTCATGACACCCCCTCCCTGTCCGGGAACCCCTCATCCTTCACTGAGTCTTCTGTTCCCGGGATTTAGCCTCAGGCAGTTCCATGCAATTCCTCTTCCAGCCAGTGCAGCGCTGTTGCTGCATGGACTGGACCGTGGTCGGCCAATCAGATTGGATAGCCGCTCTCTCGGGTGGTGCTTTCTCCTGGGTGAGAATCACAATTCCCACCTGAAGCCAGTCAGCACTCACGGGAGTGTCGACATGTGGCAAAGGGAAGAGACATGTTCCCCACCAACTCGTCAGGAAAATTCTGCTCCCAGCCAGTGCGGCACTCCCTCAGTACTGACCCTCTGACAGTGCGGCACTCCCTCAGTACTGACCCTCTGACAGTGCAGCACTCCCTCAGTACTGACCCTCTGACAGTGCAGCACTCCCTCAGTACTGACCCTCTGACAGTGCGGCACTCCCTCAGTACTGACCCTCTGACAGTGCGGCACTCCCTCAGCACTGACCCTCTGACAGTGCGGCACTCCCTCAGTACTGACCCGCTGACAGTGCGACACTCCCTCAGTACTGACCCTCTGACAGTGCGGCACTCCCTCAGTACTGACCCTCTGATAGTGCGGCACTCCCTCAGTACTGACCCTCTGACAGAGCGGCACTCCCTCAGTACTGACCCTCTGACCGTGCAGCACTCCCTCAGTACTGACCCTCTGACAGTGCGGCGCTCCTTCAGCACTGACCCTCTGACAGTGCGGCACTCCCTCAGTACTGACCCTCTGACAGTGCGGCACTCCCTCAGCACTGACCCTCTGACAGTGCGGCACTCCCTCAGTACTGACCCTCTGACAGTGCAGCACTCCCTCAGTACTGACCCTCTGACAGTGCGGCACTCCTTCAGCACTGACCCTCTGACAGTGCAGCACTCCCTCAGTACTGACCCTCTGACAGTGCGGCACTCCCTCAGAACTGACCCTCTGACAGTGCGGCACTCCCTCAGTACTGACCCTCTGACAGTGCAGCACTCCCTCAGTACTGACCCTCTGACAGTGCGGCACTCCCTCAGTACTGACCCTCTGACAGTGCGGCACTCCCTCAGCACTGACCCTCTGACAGTGCGGCACTCCTTCAGTACTGACCCTCTGACAGTGCGGCACTCCCTCAGTACTGACCCTCTGACAGTGCGGCACTCCCTCAGCACTGACCCTCTGACAGTGCGGCACTCCCTCAGTACTGACCCTCTGACAGTGCGGCACTCCCTCAGCACTGACCCTCTGACAGTGCGGCACTCCCTCAGCACTGACCCTCTGACAGTGCGGCACTCTCTCAGCACTGACCCTCTGACAGTGCGGCACTCCCTCAACACTGACCCTCTGACAGTGCAGCACTCCCTCAGTACTGACCCTCTGACAGAGCGGCACTCCCTCAGTACTGACCCTCTGACAGTGCGGCACTCCCTCAGTACTGACCCGCTGACAGTGCAGCACTCCCTCAGTACTGACCCTCTGACAGTGCAGCACTCCCTCAGTACTGACCCTCTGACAGTGCGGCACTCCCTCAGTACTGACCCTCTGACAGTGCGGCACTCTCTCAGTACTGACCCTCTGACAGTGCGGCACTCTCTCAGCACTGACCCTCTGACAGTGCGGCACTCCCTCAGTACTGACCCTCTGACAGTGTGGCACTCTCTCAGTACTGACCCTCTGACAGTGCGGCACTCTCTCAGCACTGACCCTCTGACAGTGTGGCACTCCCTCAGTACTGCATTATAATAATGGGAGCCAAATGATGGTAAAAATGAGAACACATGAAATAGGAGCAGGAGGAAACCTTTCAGAGCCTGAAGCATCTTCCCCTTTCCTGCCTCTCCCCTTGTCTTCCTGGTAGACTGACAATCTCTCTAACTCAGCCTTGAATAGATTCAATGATCCACTGCTCTCTGTGGGAGGGAATTCCAAATACTCAGTCCTCCTGATAGAAAGAGTTGCTCCTCATCTCTATCCTAAATGGAAAACCGCTAATTTTTAAACTGTGTTCATTAGTTGATGGAAAATGATGTATTTTCTGTCATTTATAAGTCCAACCCCCCGCACACACAACGTACAACAGCCCCCGCGTATTCCTGGTATCTGTGTCTGCTCTGGGCTGTTCAGTGTATTCCAGATCCATGTTCATTGTTCATCTCCGTATCTCTTGTTCTCCGGCCCATTGTCGCAATGTTTATTTGAGATTTTGCAATTTCTTTCTCCTTTCTGAATGATTCAGTAATGTGAGAATTTCAGGATAATGAAGGATTTCCGATGTACCCGTCTCTAAATGTGTTTGTTATTTCCGTAGGCACTGGGCAGCGTTCCACTGTGGATCCTTCAATAACTTAGAAAGGAAAGGAATGAGAGATGGAGCTACATGGGTGTGCGGTAATTAAATTGGATTTCTGTTGGATCTGCCTGTGACACAAGTGTTTTTATGAAGAATTTGGAAGAAAGCTGCAGCGATATTCATGTTTTTTCTCCCTGATGGAGCTGAAGAGACTCAAGGGAGTGATCTAAAGTTGGGCGGGATTGGATCAGGGTCGTTGTATACCGGCCAGTGACAGTGAGAACACCTTCAGCAGCTGCAGCACCGTGAGGGGTGATGGTTAGACAAGGTAAGGGCTGCTCAAAGTGGTGTCCTCTGGAATCTGGGATTGAGTGACATTCCTGAGGTGTTCCCGGAATTATCCTGATTTTCAGACACAGGAAATCTTTAAACTGCAAAGCCACTAAGAGTGATGACATTGATCACCTCAGTGTAACGTGGGATTGGAGACTGGGCCTGAAATTTAACTCAATCATCAGTTTGTAATTAGCGTTTTGTTGTGGAGAGATTTATATAAAATTCAGTTTGTATCAGCACTCGCTGTTTGAAATATTGAGAAGAGCAAAACCATGGGTCTCATATTTGTGTCTTCACTCAGACAGACAATTTCCACCATCACAATACAACCCAAATATCAACTTTCAGCTCAGCAGCTGCTAAACTTTCACTCCTGCACCCGTAACCTCCGTTACCTGACTATCCCATCTCTCACTCATCTCTGTAAACATAGAAACACAGAGACTAGAAGCAGGAGGAGGCCATTTGGCCCTTCGAGTCTGCTCCGCCATTCATTTTGATCATTGCTGATCATCAAATTCAATATCCTGATCCCCCCTTCCCCCCATATCCCTTGATCCCTTTAGCCCCAAGAGCGAAATCTAATTTCTTCTTGAAATCACACAACGTTTTGGCCTCAACTACTTTCTGTGGCAGTGAATTCCACACATTCACCACCCTCTGGGTGAAGAAATTTCTCCTCACCTCAGTTCAAAAAGGTTTACCCCTTATCCTCAAACTATGACCCCTAGTTCTGGACTCCCCCACCATTGGGAACATTCTTTCTGAATCTACCCTGTCTAACCCTATTGGAATTTTATAAGTTTCTATAATCGCGCTCATCTCTGTACTTTCCTCCAGCCCCACACTCTCCGAGATCTCTGCTCTCCTCTGATTCTGCCGTTTGAAGAATTCCTGATTTTAATCGCTGCACCATTGGTGGCCGTTCTTTTAGCTGCCTGGACCCCAAGCTCTGTAATTCCCTCCCTAAACCTCTCCACCTCCTGATCTTTCTCTCCTCCTTAAAGGCACTCCTTTGTTCAACTGACTGAATATCACCTCATGCAGCTCAGTGCCATAATGTGAAAGTGTTTTGGATGTTTTGTTCCTAAGGGAGCTACATGAGTACATGTTCTGTTGTTGCACTTCCTGTCTGCTGCACTCCACTTCCTGTTGTCAACATTTTTTAAATGAGAAATTCCAGTGACCAGATTTTGGATGCTGGAAAGTCGTTACTCTCTGAACCATCTGGCCTCTGGGGCTCCTACAAACCTCTCAAATAATCCCATGGACCTTGGACTGGCCCCTTGATGTTGCAACCTAAAACCAGCTGAGCAACACAACCAGGACACCAGATACAATATTCCTTTTGTTGTATTTCCCCAAAGATATGCAAACAATATCTTTTACGCTGAATTTTTGTGGAAAATATTGGATTATTGAGAAATACCAACCGCTGCTGGCCACACTCGGTTGGTTCACTTTCGGAAAAGTTCATTAATTCTGGGTGTGGAGTCACGGTTTCTCCATTGTTACCGGGTCAACATCCGGGAATCCATTCCCGCAGAATATCAGCAGCATGGATCGCAAACCTCTGGAAAGGACAGATTGTAAATGTTTCTATCGGTATGTAAACAGGAAGAGATTAAAGTTAAACCTGGGCCTATTAGAGCCTCAGACAGGCCTAACCAATGGAGGTGACTTGTCTGCTAGGACAAAGGACCCTGCACCTTCGCTTTCAAATTATTTTGAGTTGAACATTAATAATCTCAAGTATCCAGACAAAGGATACTTCCTTTATCAAAGGTGAAATGCACATGTGGGAGCCATGCGACATGGCCTCCTAGCTAATGAACCTGTAATATTGCTTTGTGGAGATGCAAACCAGTCTGCCATCTTCAATCAACCAAGCAGCAGCTCAGAGCAATGGCTCAGGAGAAAGCCCGGCCCCCATCCACACTGTTTCTGCTGGAACCTCTGAGTTTCTGTCCCAGGACGTACATGAGTAATTCATCTCTACATGCCTATCCGCTCGTGGAAGTCATCGCTACTGGAAAAGTGAATTATCCAGCATCATTCTTCAGCCTGCTGACCTTTGTTATAGGATACACAGACAGACTTTGATAATTCTTGATTTGAGTCTTTTCCCTTTAAACTCTTTCTTTCTCTATCCCACTCTTTTATTGTATGAGTAAAAAAGGAAAGCTCACTAAATTAGTCCCTGGGGTGAGGGGGTTGCTCTATGATGAGAGGCTGAGAAAATTGGGTTGATATTCTCTGGAGTTTAGAAGAATGAAAGGCAATCTCAGTGAAATGTACAGAATCCTGAAGGAGTTTGGAAGGGTGGATGCTGAGAGATTGTTTCCACTGGTTGCAGAATCTAAACACGGGGGCACAGTTTCAGGATCGGGGGGTGACCATTTAGGACTGGAAAAATTAATTCACGCAAAGGCTGTGAATCTTTGGAATTCTCTACCTCAGAGGGACGTGGATGCTCCAACGTTGGAAACATTTAATGCTGCGGGAACGAGAAATGTTTGGGTCTCTGGGTTATTATGGGATATGGGGAGAGGATGAGAAAATGGAGTTAAAGCCCAAGATCTGCCATGATCATATTAAATGATGGAGCAGGGTCAAAGGTCAAATCCCCAATTCCGGTTCCTTTACCTTATGTGATGACGGTAGCGGTAGAAGAAGGTAGCTGAATCCAGCTTCTCTGGGCAACTAGGAAACGACAATAAATCAAACTCTGACTGATCCTAAGGAATGTCAAACCAATAAAGGATTGATATAACTGAATGTCTCACTTGGCCTTTTCAGAGGGCAGTTGAGAGTCAAAGAACAAGGAAAATTACAGCACAGGAACAGGCCCTTCGGCCCTCCAAGCCTGCACCGACCATGCTGCCCGACTGAACTAAAACCCCCTTCCCTTTCGGGGACCATATCCCTCTATTTTCATCCTATTCATGTCCTTGTCAAGACGCCCCTTAAAAGTCACTACCATATCCGCTTCCACTACCTCCCCCGGCAACTAGTTTCAGGCACCCACTACTCTCTGTGTAAACAATCTGCCTCGTACATCTCCTTTAAACCTTGCCCCTCACACCTTAAACCTGTGCCCCTAGTAATTGACTCTTCCACCCTGGGAAAAAGCTTTTGACTATCCACTCTGTCCATGCCTCTCATAATCTTGTAGGCTTCTGTCAGGTCTCCCCTCAACCTCCGTCGTTCCAGTGAGAACAAACCAAGTTTCTCCAACCTCTCCTCATAGCTAATGCCCTCCATACCAGGCAACATCCTGGTAAATCTTTTCTGTACCCTCTCCAAAGCCTCCACATCCTTCTGGTAGTGTGGCGACCAGAATTGAACACTATATTCCAAGTGCGGTCTAACTAAAGTTCTATAAAGCTGCAACATGACTTGCCAATTTTTAAATTCAATGCCCCGGCCAATGAAAGCAAGCATGCCGTATGCCTTCTTGACTACCTTCTCCACCTGTGTTGCCATTTTCAATGACCTGTGTACCCGTACACCCAGATCCCTTTGCCTATCAATATTCTTAAGGGATCTGCCATTTACTGTATATTTCCTATCTGTATTGCTGTGGCTCTGGAGTCGCGTGTAGGCCAGACCAGTTAAGGATGGCAGATTTCCTCCCCTAAAGGACATTACTGAATGGTAGTGGTTTCATGGTCATCAGTAGATTCTTAATTCCAGATTTTTGTTATAGAATTAAAATTCTACCATCTGCCGTCGTGGGATTCAAACCCCGGTCCCCATACTGAGTTTCTGGATTAATAGTTTAGCGATAATACCACTAGGCCACCGCCTCTCCCTCCAAGCCACTCACCATCCTGACTTGGAAGTATATCGCCGTTCCTTCACTGTCACTGGATCAAAACCCTGGAATTCCCTCCCTAACGGCATTGTGGGGCAACCCACAGAACATGGACTGCAGCGATTCAAGAAGGCAGCTCACCATCACCTTCTCAAGGACAACTAGGGATGGGCAATAAATACTGATGTGGAAAGGCCGGCGTTGGACGGGGTAAACACAGTAAGAAGTCTAACAACACCAGGTTAAAGTTAAACCTGTTGGACCTACTTACAATAAATACTGGCCAGCCAAAGACACACATGTCCCATGAATGAATAAAAAAAAGTAGGATGATTCTTAAATATATAGTTGGATTTAAGCAGCTCAAACTAGCATAATGAAGCATAGTTATTAATCTATGGACAGCTATTTAATTAAATCCTATGTTTTAATTTAATAATTTTAATTAACTTGTAATTAAAGAATCTCCTGTGGTGTTGCTGCTGATGCTAACTCGGAGATGGCGTGGTTTTACAATGATGGGAATGTTACGTTATGAATGTACGAATGTAGTTATGAATGTAGCTCCCAGTCTATTGGGTATAATCCGTGTTGTTCAGGGACAGTGTCTCTCTCTGTGATATTCACTGCTCAGGACGGGAGGAAGTTATTCAGCCCAGAAACTGAGCTACAATTCAGTCAGATCGTGATTGGTTTGTATGTTTGCTCCATCCACCCACCTTGGATCCAGAATCCTTAAAACCCTTAACCAATGAAAATCCAGCAGTCTCAGTTTGGGAATACAATTGCTCCCCCTCCCCCCCAACCCCCCCCCTCCCCCCCAACCCCCCCCTCTCCCCAACCCCCCCTCTCCCCAACCCCCCCTCTCCCCTACCCCCATCTCCCCTACCCCCCCTCTCCCCTACCCCCCCTCTCCCCTACCCCCCTCTCCCCTACCCCCCCTCTCCCCTACCCCCCCTCTCCCCTACCCCCCCTCTCCCCTATCCCCCCTCTCCCCTACCCCCTCTCCCCTACCCCCCTCTCCCCTACCCCCCCTCTCCCCTACCCCCAGCTTCAGCAGCTTTCTGGGGGAAAGGGTTCCACTCCCCGTTGTGTGAAAGGTCTGCCCCGCCCACTGCCGCACCAAGGAGATATCTGTGGCCCCGCCTTCCCTCTCCCCCCGCCCCCCCCCCCCCCGCACCCCCCACCCCCACCAGGGGGCAGAGACATCACATCGGCGGAGTTTGAAAATTTTGTGAGGGGGAACATCTGTTGAGGGGCGTGCTTAATTATATTGAAATTTATTAAAATGAATGTAAATCAGGTTCTCTTCCATTATGGGCCTGAACTGGATAATGTCACCAGCAGGACCCGCCATTTCCAGCTTTCACTGGGTCTTGATCCCCTGCCATCGACCTGGGAGACAGAGAGTGGACAGGTCAAAATCCTGCTCCATATTAAACACATCGGTTATATCTTGGAGATTGTTTCTCTATGTCTTCCTGATGTTTTTATTATCGGGATGTGGGTGTCGCTGGCTAGGCCAGCTTTTATTACCCATCCCTAATTGCCCTCGAGAAATTGGTGGTGAGGGTTTTTTATGACTGTCCTTTTTGAGTTTTGTATTTCTGTTTCTCTGACCATTTTCTTGCATTGATGGTACTTTACTGGACACAGCCAAAGATCTGAAAATATACTCAGAAAATGAAGCATGAGTGTACACAGAGATCCAGGGGAAAGAAATCTCGCGATTGATTTGAAACCGTGGAGGTGGATCCTTGTTGAAACCGTGCTGATAGGAGCAATGTTTGAAGTGAATTCCAAGGCAGGTTCTTCAAACATAGAGATTGGAAACCCTCCTGAGAAAAACATAGTTTCAGTGAGATCGGGTTGGTTCAGAGGGTGACAAGCGTCTGTGTGGATTGTTGGAAAATCCACACAATCTGCTTTGGTCACCTCTCTCATGTACTTTAGAGTGTGGTGTGTCTGACTGCAGTTCAACAGTTGATTCACACGTACTGCATACTTACCCTGAATTATCGAGTATAAAATAAATATAAGAAATTGTATTATCTTTCCAAATTTGTATGTGTCTGCAATGATTCAACACCCTGGGGCTTACCATTGATCAGAAACTGAACCGGACTAGCCATATAAATACTGTGGCTATGAGAGCAAGTCAGAGGCTGGGAATCCTGCAGCGAGTAACTCACCTCCTGACTCCCCAAAGCCTGTCCACCATCTACAAGGCACAAGTCAGGAGTGTGATGGAATACTCCCCACTTGCCTGGATGGGTGCAGCTCCAACAACACTCAAGAAGCTCAACATCATCCAGGGCAAAACAGCCCGCTGATTGGCACCACATCCACAAATAGTCACTCACTCCACCATCAATGTACAGTAGCAGCAGTGTGTACCATTGACAAGATGCACTGCAGCAACTCACCAAGGCTCCTTAGGCAGCACCTTGCAAACCCACAACCTCTACCACCTAGAAGGACAAGGCAGCAGATACCTGGGAACACCACCACCTGGAGGTTCTCCCCCAATCACTCACCATCCTGCCTTGGAAATATATCGCCATTCCTTCACTGTCACTGGGTGAAAATCCTGGAACTCCCTCCCTAACAGCACTCTGGATGTACCTACACCTCACAGACTGCAACAGTTCAAGAAGGCTACTCGGGATGGACAATACATGCTGGCCAGCCAGTGACACCCACATCCCATAAATGAATTAAAAGATATATGAGTGTCTTTAAGACAGAGATAGATAGGTTCTTGATTAATAAGGGGATCAGGGGTTATGGGGAAAGGGCAGGGGAATGGAGATGAGAAAAATATTGATTGAATGGCGGAGCAGACTCGATGGGCCGAGTGGCCTAATTCTGCTCCTATGTCTTATGGTCTTATAGCTGGGATGAAGAAATCGTGAATATTTGAATCATTTTCTTGTGTTTGTACTGAGATCTTTCCAACCTTTTTATCTGGTGTAAAATAGCTCATTTTTATTGTTTAATAAATATTTTTTTTGTGTGTTTAAAGTTCCTCAGCAGACTCCTGTGAATCTGTTCAGTAACTTCCCTCCATCGTTTCGAAAACAAACTGAAATGAGGATCTATCCGGCCCAGTTTCACTCTGGGATCTGATTTGTCCAGAATTAACGTCAGTTGATCCTCTCTCTGTCTCTCTCTTTCTCTCCCTGTCCGTCTCTCTCTCTCTCCCTGTCTGTCTTTCTCTCTCTCTCTCTCTCTGTCTCTCTCTCTCTCTCTGTCTCTGTCTCTCTCTCTGTCTCTCTCTCTCTCTCTGTCTCTGTCTTGCTCTCTCTCTGTCTCTCTCTCTCTCTCTCTGTCTCTCTCTCTCTGTCTCTGTCTCTCTCTCTCTCTGTCTCTCTCTGTCTCTGTCTCTCTCTCTCTCTGTCTCTCTCTCTCTCTCTCTCTCTGTCTCTGTCTCTCTCTCTCTGTCTCTCTCTCTCTCTCTGTCTCTCTGTCTCTCTCTCCTCTCACAGGAATATGTAACACTCAGTATCTCTCATTTCCTGCTGTGAGATAGTATTGCGCTGATATGTTACAGGGTCAGTAATCCAGATTACTAAATTCAAAATTCAATCACTGAATTCAAATTCCAAACTAGATTTAATAATGGCAGCTATGAATTGGTCAGGTGATAGAATATAAAAATTGGCAACTCATGTTGTAGCTGTGAGGAAAGTCAGTGAGGCCATATTTGGAACGTTGCGTCCAGTTCTGGTGGCCACACTACCAGAAGGATGTGGAGCTTTAGAGAGGGTGCAGAAAAGATTTACCAGGATATTGCCTGGCTTGGAGGGTATTAGCTATGAGGAGAGATTGAATCATCTGGGATTGTTTATAAAGATGTCATGTGTCAGTGCAGGCTTGGTGGGCCAAAGGGCCTGTTCTTGTGCTGCACTGTTCTTTGTTCTTGAAACTATTGTTGTAAAAGCTCACCTGGTTCACTGAAGTCTTGAATGAATTTGAAATTCTCTCTCCTTACCTGGTCTGGCCTACATGTGAATCCAGACCCACAACAGTGTGGGCAACTCTTAACTGCGTCTGGAATGGCCGAGCGAGACACTGGGATTAGTAACTGCTGTGAGAAACACAGACTGCAATGGGTTGAGAGTCAGTCTGCCACAACCTTCACAAGGGCAAACTGGAGATGGGCAACAGGTGCTGGCCGTGTCCACATGCCTGTGAACGATAAAACTGAAATCACTTGTCTCCTCCCTGGTCTTTGTGCTGTGTGCTTGGGGCTTTTTTATTCGGGATGATCTGAATGTGATGCAGGATATTATGCAGAGAAATGCAAATGAAAATGTATGACCTGTAGCTGTGAGAACGAGCTGTCAGTGTGGAGCTCCTGGGAAGGATGTTATTTATAACCACGTCGCTTCAGTGACAGTCACAATAGAAAGTGTCCAATACATTGTGTTGTTGGTCAGAAAAGTGTTTTCTTTCTTGTAAAGTCGAAGCAGCAGGTCTCAGGAGAATCAAAGTACAACCATTCAGAGAAACGCCACACAATGTGACTGAAAGAGGAGGATGTAAATACTGAAAGGTGTTGGAGATCTGAAATACAAACAAGGCTGCGTCAGCAGCCCAGAGACTGGACATCCTGCGGCGAGGAATTCACCCCCAATCCTTCAGACACCTCCACCATCTACAAGGCACAAGCCAGGGGTGTGATGGAATGCTCCCCACTTGCCTGGATGGGTGCAGCTCCAACAACACTCGAGAAGCTCAACACCATCCAGGGCAAAGCAACCCGCTTGATTGACACCCCATCTCCAAACATTCTTGTAGCCCAAGACACTCCGCCTCACTGTTAATCACCCGTCCAATCTTTGTGTCATCGGCAAACTTACTAATCCTACCCCCGACATTGTCATCAATTCATTTATGTAAATGATGAATAATAGGGGGCCCAGCACGGATCCCTGTGGCACGCCACTGGACACTGGCTTCCAATCACTAAATTAAACCAGTTCTATTTCCAAGCAGTTTGTGTTTTTCTGTGACTAATCTCTCTTTATATAAAGAGTCAGGTTCTTGTTTAAACTGAACCTGGGGACAGAGCAAAGCGATGAGGAATGAATGCAAAAGGCTGTGTGGAGAGAGGGGAACATTTCTAACAGTTCCACATTTATACAAACACTAAAGAAATTGACATGTCATTTCCACAAATATGAAATGGGCAGCACGGTGGCACAGCACCAGGGACCCGGGGCGGCACGGTGGCACAGTGTTTACACTGCTGCCTCACAGTGCCAGGGACCCGGGGCGGCACGGTGACACAGTGTTTACACTGCTGCCTCACAGCGCCAGGGACCCGGGGCGGCACGGTGACACAGTGTTTACACTGCTGCCTCACAGTGCCAGGGACCCGGGGCAGCACGGTGACACAGTGGTTAGCGCTGCTGCCTCACAGCGCCAGGGACCCGGGGCAGCACGGTGACACAGTGTTTACACTGCTGCCTCACAGCGCCAGGGACCCGGGGCGGCACGGTGACACAGTGTTTACACTGCTGCCTCACAGCGCCAGGGACCCGGGGCGGCACGGTGACACAGTGTTTACACTGCTGCCTCACAGCACCAGGGACCCGGGGCGGCACTGCTCCCTCACAGTGCCAGGGACCCGGGGCGGCGCTGCTGCCTCACAGCGCCAGGGACCCGGGGCGGCGCTGCTGCCTCACAGCGCCAGGGACCCGGGGCAGCACTGCTGTCCCACTGTGCCAGGGACCCTGGGTGGCACGGTAGCACAGTGTTTAGCACTGCTGCTTCACAGCGCCAGGGACCCGGGGCGGCACTGCTACTTCACTGCGCCAGGGACCCGGGGCAGCACGGTGGCACAGTGGTTCGCACTGCTGCCTCACAGCGCCAGGGACCAGGGGCGGCACGGTGACACAGTGATTAGCACTGCTGCCTCACAGCACCAGGGACCCGGGGCAGCACGGTGGCACAGTGGTTAGCACTGCTGCCTCACAGCGCCAGGGACCCGGGCCAGCACGGTGGCACAGTGGTTAGCACTGCTGCCTCACAGCACCAGGGACCCGGGGCGGCACGGTAGCACAGTGGTTAGCACTGCTGCTTCACTGCACTAGGGACCTGGGTTCGATTCCCGGCTTGGGGCACTGTCTGTGTGGAGTTTGCACATTCTCCCCGTGTCTGTGTGGGTTTCCTCCGGGTGCTCCGGCTTCCTCCCACAGTCCAAAGATATGCGGGTTAGGTTGATTGGCCATGCTAAATTGCTCCTTAGTGTTCCGGGATGCGTAGGTTAGAGGGATTAGTGGGGTAAATATGTGGGGTTATGGGAATATAGCCTGGGTGGGATTGTGGTCGGTGCAGACTCGATGGGCCGAATGGCCTCCTTGTGCACTTTAAAGTTTCTATGATTCTATGAAATTATAATATTGAAGCAGATCCAGACACAATATATAAAAAACACAGAAACATTTTTCAGGAGTGTGGCTTATTTCATTCGTACTGTCCACAGAGCTTTATCTGTGTTGGTTCAACTTTGGAAATAAATGGAATATGTCCAGGACCAGAAGCAGCTTGTGCTGTCGGAGCAGTTTCATGTTCAGTGGGACCTTTGTGTCTGTACATGTCCTGCCTCTGATATCACGGAAAGTACTGACAAAGGGCCATCCAGACTCGAAACGTTGGCTCGATTCTCTCTCCACAGATGCTGTCAGACCTGCTGAGATTTTCCAGCGATTTCTGTTTTTATCATGGAAAGTGCTGACTGGCATTTGGAAGCAAATTCCGATGTTTCTTTTCTTGTGGGTGGTAAACGTGGAAAATCCCTTTGAAGCTTTTTGTTAAAGCAGCAATTATATTTGTTTGACAATGTTGTTTTCACTGAATCTCAAATCTTGCTTATTCTACATCATATAACATTCACTCAGCTATGGTAACAGCAATAGTTCCGTGCCTGTATTATAGTGAATAGCAATAATAGAAAGGTTCCGGATATTTCTCTCGAATCTATTTAATTTGATTATTAAGACATTTAGCAGACATCCATATTTGAGCTGACTCGATATTCTTTGCTGTACTCACTTCTGTCATATTCTGACAGAAGAAATTGAGTTCATTCTGGTATTTTGTAGAGATTTAGTGGTGATTAGATGTTGTTTTTGTGTATATATAAAATGGTGAATTCAATACTCATTGATTTGTTGGAGATTTAAAATTTCCTCAGTATTCGCTTAACGTTGTCGCAAACTTCACCCAAAAGACAAAGCTATCTGATCAAATGTTTGGGGGGAAGGTAAATCTTAATCATTTTTCTGAGTTTCTTTAGCAAGATGGATATCACCACCAAGTTACAATTTCATAGAAACCACAAACTGATTGGAAATTGCCGGCTGTTTCTGCAGTCAAGCTGCTGTAATATTAGCAGCAAACTGGTGAAACATTTGGACTGAGGTTTCTGCAGATTTTCCAGTGAAATTGAGAGAGCCAATTGGATGAATCCTGGAGAAAATTCCCAGTGAACATATTTACTGGTCAATCTCGGATGGATTTGGAAAGAATTGATAAACTTCAGCTGAATCAAGGTTCGAGGCTGGAGGACCATTGGCATCCGGATCCAACTCAATCCTCATTTTACAAAGAACAAAGAACAGTACAGCGCAGGAACAGGCCCTTCGGCCCTCCAATCCTGTGCCAATCATGATGCCCTAACTAAAGTAAAAAAAATCTTCTGTCCTTACTCGGTCTGTATCCCTCTATTCCCTCCCTATTCATGGACCCATCCAGCTGCCTCTTAAATGTTGCTAATGTGCCTGCTTCCCCCACCTCCTCTGGCAGCGCGTTCCAGGCACCCACCACTCTCTGCGTGAAAAACGTTCCCCGCACATCTCCCTTAAACTTTCCCCCTCTCACCTTGAACCTGTGCCTCCTTGTAATTGACACTTCCACCCTGGGAAAAAGCCTCTGACTACCCACCCTGTCTGTGCCTCTCATCATTTTGTAGACCTCTATCAGGTCTCCCCTCAGCCTCCGTCTTTCCAGTGAAAACAATCCTAGTTTATTCAACCTCTCCTCATAGCCAACACCCTCGAGACCAGGCAACATCCTGGTGAACCTTGCACTCTCTTCAAAACTTCCACTTCTGATAATGTGGTGACCAAAACTGCACGCAATATTCCAAATGCAGCCTAACCAAGGTTTTATATAGCTGCACCATGATTTCCCAACTCTTGTACTCAGTGCCCCAGCTGATGAAGGCAAGCATGCCATATGCCTTCTTAATCACCTTGACCATCTGTGTTGCCACTTTTAGGGAACTGTGGACCTGCACGCCCAGATCCCTCTGTATGTTAATGTTCCTAAAGGTTCTGCCACTTACAGCATAATTCACACCTAAATTTGATCCTCCACAATGCATCACCTCGCATTTGTCTGGATTAAACTCCATCTGCCATTTCTGTGCCCAAGTCTCCAATCTATCGATATCCTGTTGTATCCTCTGACAATCCCCGGCACTATCAGCAACTCCACCAATCTTCGTGTCATCCACAAACTTACTAATCAGACCACCCACATTTTCCTCCAGATCATTTATATATCCTACAAACAACAGAGGTCCCAGCGCTGATCCCTGTGGAACACCACTAGCTACAGATCTCCATTCTGAAAAATACCTTTCCACCGCTCCTGTAACCAAGCCAGTTCTGTATCCATCGAGCCAGCCCACATCGAATCCCATGTGATTTTAGTTTTTGTACCAGTCTGCCATGTGAGACCTTGTCAAATGCCTTACTAAAGTCCATATAAACTACATTCACTGTCCTTCCCTCAGCAATTATCTTTGTCACCTCTTCAAAAAACTCATTCAGGTTGGGGAGACGTGACCTTCCCCGTGTAAAACTATGCTGCCTGTCCATTTACTTCCAAATGTGCGTATATATTTTAGTTTATTCTGTCCTTAATTTTCTATCACCATTATATTACTGGGCCAACACTGGGGGAGGTGGTGGCCTAATGGTATTATCACTAGACTATTAATCCAGAAACTCAGCTAATGTTCTGGGGACTCGGGTTCGAATCCCGCCACAACAGATGGTGGAATTTGAATTCAATAAAAATATTTGGAATTAAGAATTTACTGATGACCATGAAACCATTGTCGATTGTCGGAAAAACCAATCTGGTTCACGAATGTCCTTTAGGGAAGGAAATCTGCCGCCCTTCCCTGGTCTGGCCCTCATGTGACTCCAGAGTCACAGCAATGTGGTGGACTCTCAACTGCCCTCTGAACAAGGGGGGATGGGCAATAAATGCTGGCCCAGCCAGTGACGCCCATGTCCCACAATGAATTTTTTAAAAAGTCCACATTTAGCCAGTGAGAATAGCCCATATAAAGTTGTCACACTGAAATTCCAGCTGCCTCATGGCCTGTGGCAGAGCTGCTGTGTTTGTACTGGTAGGAGGATGCCATTACTGTGTGACAAGTTTACATGGTGAATTTACATTGTAAATGTGACTGTGTGGACACTATCTTGCAAAGAGAAGATCAGTTAGTCGGCTGCACATACGGCGAGAGCATCATTGCTTTTCCTCCCTATTCCTTCTTCTCCTGTTCTATCTCAGGGACCTTTTTGCCGTTCCATCTCTTGCTTGGTGTGACTCAGTGGCCACCTCTCTCTCACCTCTGAGTCAGAAGGTTTCTGACCAATCCAGTGCCTTTGGGCAGCACAGTGGCACAGTGGTTAGCGCTGCTGCCTCACAGCAGCAGGGACCTGGGTTTGATTCCCGGTCACTGTCTGTGTGGAGTTTGCACGTTCTTCTCGTGTCTGCGTGGGTTTCCTCCGGGTGCTCCGGTTTTCTCCCACATTCTGAAAGACGTGCTGGTTAAGTGCATTGACCCGAACAGGCGCCGCCAGAGTGTGATGACTAGGGGAATTTCACAGTAACTTCATTGCAATGTTAATGTAAGCCTTACTTGTGACTAATAAATAAACTACTTTACTCATAGGCCAGGCTGACACTCCTAGTGCAGTATTGAGGGAATGCTACACTGTTGGCGGTGTCACCGTTACGATGGGATGTTAAACTTCGGGCAGATTCCACAGCCATTCTCGCTGGTTCCTTGAAAAATATTTAACACAACCCACATCATTGGTTGATACCTCATTGCAGTTTGTGGAATCTTGCTGTGTACAAATTAGCGCTGTGTTTCCTGCAATGGATTGTGACCACACTTCCAAAGCATTTATTGGCTATAAAGCAGTGGGGGATGTCCAGGCGGATGTGAAAGGCACTATATAAATGCAGGCTCTCCTTTATCTTACTCTCCCTTGCTTTCTGTCTCATTAAAAGAGAGTTTTTGGCTTTAAAATAAACGGTATTAAATGTGAAATCAAATTGTCATTTTAAAAAATGCCGGTCTGATTTTTTCACTCCATTTTCCCATCATTAAAGCTGCAATGAATCTGTCTCACGGGGTGTCAGACATCAACATCAAGCCCGTCTGTCAGAAAGCAATCGTTTCCCACATGTCAATATCTTTTCCCAAAGGTAGGGGAGTCTAAAACTAGAGGGCATAGGTTTAAGGTGAGAGGGGAGAGATACAAAAGTGTCCAGAGGGGCAATTTGTTCACACAGAGGGTGGTGAGTGTCTGGAACAAGCTGCCAGAGGTAATAGTAGAGGCGGGTACAATTTTGTCTTTTAACAAGTATTTAGATAGTTACATGGGTAAGATGGGTATAGACAGATATGGGCCAAATGCGGGCAATTGGGACGAGCTTAGTGGTTAAAAACTGGGCGGCATGGACAAGTTGGGCTGAAGGGCCTGTTTCCATGCTGTAAACCTTTATGACTCTCTGACCAACCAGCAAATCCACCGTGTTAACATAAAGAATCCACCCTCAGTTCAGAAAGAGTTTGTTTTGTTAATGGGCTGATGGATAATCATTTTTAAAATATATGGAGTTTATATGGAGTAAGGGGAAATATGAAGACATAAGGCAGCAAATTAGAGGAGTAAATTGGAAGGAGGTATTCTCGGGGAAATGTACTGAAGAGTTTTTCAAGGAATGTCTGTCTAGAGTTCTACAGGACAACGTTCCGAGCAGACAGGGAGGTGTTGGTAGGTTAAAGGAACCGTGGTGCACGAAAGCTGTGCGGGACCTAGTCGAGAAGAAAAGGAAAGCATACAAAAGGTTCAGAGAGCTTGGCAAAGATAGGGATCTAGATGAGTATACGGCTTGTAGGAAGGGACTAAAGAAGGAAATTAGGAGAGCCAGAAGGGGTCACGAGAAGGCCTTGGCAGGTAAGGCGTTCTATAAATATGTGAAGAGTAAAAGGATGAGATGTGAAGGAATAGCGCCTATAAAAGGTGAAGGCGGGAAAGTCTGTACGGAACCAGTAGAAATGTCAGAGGTGCTTAATGAGTATTTTGCCTCGGTTTTCACAGAGGAGAAGGACCTGGGTGGATATACTGCGGGCTTGCGGTGGACTGAAAAGATTGAATATGTGGACTTTAAGAAAGAGGTTGTGCTGGAATCTTTGAATGGCATCAAGATAGATAAGTCACCGGGTCCGGATGGGATCTACCCCAGGTTACTTGATTTCTTGATTTCTCGAGGAATTAAGGGCTATGGGGAGAGAGCGGGTAAATGGAGTTGAAATCAACCATGATTGAATGGTGGAGTGGACTCGATGGGCCGAATGGCCTTACTTCCGCTCCTATGTCTTATGGTCTTATGGTCTTACTGTGCAGAGGGACCTGGGGGTCCTTTTGCACGAATCGCAAAAACTCAGTCTGCAGGTGCAGCAGGTGATCAAGAAGGCGAATGGAATGTTGGCCTTTATCGCGAGGGGGATAGAATATAAAAGCAGGGAGGTCTTGCTGCAACTATACAAGGCACTGGTGAGGCCGCAACTGGAGTACTGTGTGCAGTTTTGGTCCCCTTATTTGCGAAAGGATATATTGGCCTTGGAGGGAGTACAGAGAAGGTTCACTAGGTTGATACCGGAGATAAGGGGTGTAGGTTATGAGGAGAGATTGAACAGATTGGGTCTGTACTCATTGGAGTTTAGAAGACTGAGGGGTGAACTTATAGAGACATATAAGATAATGAAGGAGCTGGATAGGGTAGAGGTAGAGAGATTCTTTACACTTAGAAGGGAAACCAGAACTAGAGGGCACAGCCTCAAAATAAGTGGGGGCCGGTTCAGAACAGAGTTGAGGGGGAACTTCTTCTCTCAGAGGGTAGTGAATCTCTGGAATTCTCTGCTCATTGAAGCGGTGGAGGCTACCTCATTGGATATGTTTAAATCACGTGTAGATAGATTTCTGATCGATAAGGGAATTAAGGGATATGGGGAGCAGGCGGGTAACTGGAACTGATTCGCCTCAGATCAGCCATGATCTTGTTGAATGGCGGGGCAGGCCCAAGGGGCTAGATGGCCTACTCCTGCTCCTATTTCTTATGTTCTTACTGTGGGAGGCGAGGGAAGAGATTGCAGAGCCTCTGACGATGACCTTTGAGTTGTCGATGGAGACGGGAGAGGTGCCAGAGGATTGGAGGATTGCGGATGTGGTTCCTATTTTCAAGAAGGGGAATAGGGATAGCCCAGGAAATTACCGACCGGTGAGTCTAACCTCAGTGGTTGGTAAGCTGATGGAGAAAATCCTGAGGGACAAGATTTAGAGAGGTTTAGTATGCTCAAGAATACTCAGCATGGCTTTGTCAAAGGCAGATCGTGCCTTACGAGCCTGGTGGAGTTCTTCGAAAATGTGACTAAACACATTGACGAAGGGAAAGCGGTAGATGTGGTTTATATGGATTTTAGCAAGGCGTTCGATAAGGTCCCCCATGCAAGGCTTCTAGAAAAAGTGAGAGGGCATGGGATCCAAGGGGCTGCTGCCCTGTGGATCCAGAACTGGCTTGCCCAAAGGAGGCAGAGAGTGGGTATAGATGGGTCTTTATCTAAATGGAGGTCGGTTACTAGTGGTGTGCCCCAGGGATCTGTTCTGGGACCCTTGCTGTTTGTCATTTTCATAAATGACCTGGATGAGGAAGTGGAGGGATGGGTTGGTAAGTTTGCCGATGACACGAAGGTTGGTGGGGTTGTGGATAGTCTGAAGGGATGTCAGAAGTTACAGAGGGACATAGATAGGATGCAAGACTGGGCGGAGAAGTGGCAGATGGACTTCAACCCAGATAAATGCGTAGTGGTCCATTTTGGCAGGTCAAATGGGATGAAGGAGTACAATATAAAGGGAAAGACTCTTAGTACTGTAGAGGATCAGAAGGACCTTGGGGACTGACTCTAAAATCGGCCCCGCAGGTGGAGGAGGTGGTTAAGAAGGCCTATGGTGTGCTGGCCTTTATCAATCGAGGGATTGAGTTTAGAAGTCCGGGGATAATGATGCAGCTATATAAGACCCTCGTCAGACCACACTTGGAGTACTGTGCTCAGTTCTGGTCGCCTCATTACAGGAAGGATGTGGAAAAGATTGAAAGGGTGCAGAGGAGATTTCCAAGGAGGTTGCCTGGATTGAGTGGCATGCCTTATGAGGATAGGATGAGGGAGGTCGGTCTTTTCTCCTTGGAGAGACGTAGGATGAGAGGAGACCTAATAGAGGTATATAAGATGTTGAGAGGCATAGATCGGGTGGACTCTCAGAGGCTTTATCCCAGGGTGGAAATGGCTGCTACGAGAGGACACAGGTTTAGGGTGCTGGGGAGTAGGTACAGAGGAGATGTCAGGGGTAAGTTTTTCTCACAGAGGGTGGTGGGCGAGTGGAATCGGCTGCCATCAGTGGTGGTGGAGGCAAACTCAATAGGGTCTTTTAAGAGACTCCTGGATGAGTACATGGGACTTAATAGGATGGAGGGTTATAGGTAGGCCTAAAAGGCAGAGATATGTTCGGTACAACTTGTGGGGCCGAAGGGCCTGTTTTGTGCTGTAGGTTTTCCATGTTTCTATGTTTCTAAAATAAACTTCTGGTGTTTTGGAGTCTGTGACAGTGATGTAACTTAGAGAGAATGTGTAAGAATGGAAAATCGGGAGCCCTCAGCCCACTTTACATCTCTCCTCATTTTCATTTTCACAATGGACCAACAATTCCCTCTCAACCATCACAAAATGTTCAATCACACACTGGCTTTTGGTTGCAAATCAAATTGAGGAACGAATCCATTTCACATCAGCTATCACCTCGCATTGTATTTGCAGCACCATTCAGCAGGTAAGCTGCTACTTCTGAGGTCCAATGAATTTAATTTTAAATTGTTGCCTCTCCCTTGTTGCTGCTGCATTCTGTTTCACAATTGTCTGCAGCTGGAAAATATAAACAGGGTTTAGCAATGCCAAAGACTGCATTCGAAAGAAGAGACAGTTTCTGATTGGAAAACTGAACAAACAGCTCAAAAAGCAACTCGTAGACGGGGGTTGGTTTGGAATGTTTTGTGTTTGGATTTGAAACTTTGACCTGATGGGAGGTGGAAACTAACTTGATGACTTGCTTTGAAATAGAATGGGTCAGTTTGACAGAGAAAGTAACAGGTGATGAAGCTTGAGGGGAGGGAACTTGCTGAACGTAATGGGGGAAAGGCAAGGGACTTGGTAAAGTGTCTCTCCAGAGGAAATGGATTTGGAAGAGATTCTATGAAAGGGAGGATGTCAGAGATAAAGAGCAAGAGGAAAGAAGAGAAATTCGGCGCTGGATGGATTGGCAAATGAATGGATTGGCACAAGATGGAGAGACAATGAAAAGCCTTTGGGCAGGAGTTTCTGCCCCTTCCTCGCAGTGGCACCATTGGCCGGTGTCAGAATTGTCCAGCAGCACTGCTGTCAATGGGTTTTCCCATTGTCCATTGCCAGGGAACCGGCAGCGGGGCTGCTGTCAGCGGGACTGGAAAATCCCACCGGCGGGAACAGCCGGAAAATTACAGCCTATGAATTAAGGACCTGCCTTTGAGCAGAGCACATAGGATAATGATGATGAGATGAATCTTTGAATCCAGACTCTATCCAGCCTTTTCATTATTCTATATCAGCTCACATCAGAGCCTACACTGCTCAAGTGTATAAAGACCGAGGGCTTCATTGGAGCCTCTCTGAGTATCTGGGGTGCTTTAAACTTGTAACCAATGGGTTATAACTTCCAAACTCCAGGGTGTCATATCTGGGGAATACCCATAACAACCCCCACGGGACTCCCCCACACCAATCCCCGCAGGACTCCGCCACACTTAAGACCACCCAGGGACTCCCCACCCCCCGGACAACTCTTCTCAACACCCTGACCCCTCAGGGGTCTTGCCCAACCAGTGGACTACTCCCCCCATGGGTCTTCCTACACCTCCAAGGGACAACACCCCTTGACATGAACTCCCCAACCTATGAGATTTCCCCAACCCTGAGGGGAACTCAGGCACTCTCCCCCCTCACCCCCTCCCACAAGGCCCATCTCCTACTCCCATCCTCGCCAGACCTGATCCCTGTCCCCATTCGCAAGGGCAGCTATCGACCATTACCGTCTGTTTCCTGTTACTAAGCTAACTTTAGATCCAATTTGCCACATGACCCTGTATCCCGATTACCTTTTTGACCAGTCTGCCATGTGGGTGGGACCTATCAAATGCCTGACTGAAATCCATGTAAACTAACAATTTGTCCACCACCAAAGGAAGAATATCTGGCCTATAATTGTTTGGCAATTCTTTCGTACCCTTTTTACACAACAGAACCACATTTGAATTCCTCCAGTCCTCCAACCCCTCCCCTGTGTTTAGTAAAGATTGGAAAATAATGCTCAGAGCACCTGCTGTTTCTTCAATTGCCAGGAGAACCCTCCATCCGGCCCTGGCAACTTTTCCAACATCCAGGATTCCAACTCCTCTGACATTCTCTCGTTCTGATTATTTTATCCAATATTTCACACCGTTCCTCTTGGATTACTGTATCCGAATCATCCCTTTCCTTTGTGAATAAGGAGAAAATAAATTTTTTCCCATATCCTCTGCATCCTCACACAAGTTCCCCTCTTCACCTCTGATAGGCCCCCCCCCCCCCCACTTTTTCCTTAACCCTCCTTTCGGTCTTTATATACACGAGTAAAATACCTTTGGGTTTTCCTTAATCGTGCTTGCTGATATTTTTTCATGCCCTCTCTTTGATTTCCTTATTTCTTTTTTTATGTGATCCCTGCACTCTCAATACTCCTCTAGGCTGTCTGCAGTGTTGAGTTTTTGAAATGATCATGAGCTTTCTTTTTCTGTTTAATCTTCCCCTGTATTTTTCTAGACAGCCATTGGGCTGTGGATTTGGCAGAACCATTCTTATTTTTGGAGGGGACACGTCTGCTTTATACCCAAAGGATCTCACTTATTCGTGCCTCCCACTGGTTTAGCACTGATCTCTCCTGTAGCCGTCTTGTCCAGTCTACCTCAGCCAAATCACTTCTTAGTTTTGTAAAGTTTGCGTTCTCCTCGTGTAAAACTTTTACTCCTGACTTCTCTCTGCCCTTTTCCATAATAATCCTAAATCTAACTGAACTGTGGTCACAATCCCTGATATGATCGCCCGCTGCCATTTCACCTACTTTCCCATCTCCATTCCCAAGATTAAATCCAGAATTGTTCTCTTGTTGGGTTTGTCACTGATTGTTTTAAAACAAACTGAGAGGTATCGTGGGGAGAACTCTCAGAACTCTTCTTCAGTGGAGCTGTAGGCTATCGAGGCCCCACCGGGTAAGCCGGGTGCAAGGCGGGGCCTTGGGCAGTGCCACAAGGTGGGGCCAATGGGGAGTGGGGCCTGTGGTGGCGGTGTCCGTGAGGAGGGGACAATGGGGGGGTGGTGCCTGTGGGAGGGAAGGGGCCCGCTGTCACTCGATTTGCAATTAATGGGGGAGGGAGGGGTCCGCAATCGCTGGGAGGGGAATGGAGGGACCGGGATGCAATAGGTCTGGGTGGAGAGGGCTGCATCTCGGGCCACGGGCCTCTGTGATTGTTTGGGAGGTGGGGGGTGGGGGGGTGGGGGGGGGAGCTACTTGAGGCTGCCTGCAGTAGCAGAGGCCTGACAGCTTTCTCTCTTTCTGTCAGGCCCCTGCTGCTGTTAATGCGCATGTGCACTACCTCCCTCTGCAGGCTGTCGGGCATGTTAAGCCCCGCCCACAGCCTTCTGTATCAAGACACGGACTCGCCCAAAATTTTAAAGACAGGGTGCTTAAGATTGGGCCTGAAATCACATCCAAAAAACATATCTGGAACTCTCCCAGTTTCATACCCGCCCGACACTTAGAAAAACTTTATAAAATTCCGCCATAGCCTTTTTAAAAATAACTGTGCTGCGAGTGACAGCGCAATTGGTGGAAACCCACCTTCCAAGTAATCAGAATGAGGTCCCAGGACCTCAAGCTCAGCCAATTGGACCGCAGATTCCATGACCAAATGCAGCAAGACCTGGTCAGCATCCAGGCTCGGGTGGCGAGTAACATTCACACCACACAAGTGCCAGGCAATGACCATCCCCAACAAGAGAGGATTTAACCATCGCTCCTTGACATTCAATGGCATTACTGAACCCCCACTATCAGCATCCTGGGGGTTACCATTGACCAGAAACTGAACTGGGCTGGCCATATAAATACTGTGGCTATCAGAGCAGGTCAAAGGTTAGGAATCCTGCAACAAATAACTCACCTCCTGACTCCACAAAGCCTGTCCACCATCTACAAGGCAGGAGTGTGATGGAATATTGTCTACTTGCCTGGATGGGTGCAGGTCCAACAACACTCAAGAAGCTCGACACCATCCAGGACAAAGCAGCCCCACTTTATTGGCACCACATCTACAAACATCCACTCCCTCCACCACTGACGCTCAGTAGCAGCAGTGTGTACTATCTACAAGATGCACTGCAGCAATTCACCAAAGATCCTTAGACAGCACCTTCCAAACCCACGACCCCTTCCATCTAGAAGCACAAGGAGAGCAGATACCTGGGAACACCACCCCTTGGGGGTTCCCCTCCAAGCCACTCACCATCCTGACTTGGAAATATATCTTTTTAAAAATTTATTATTATCACATGTGTTAACACACAGTGAAAAGTATTGTTTCTTGTGCGCTATACAGACAAAACATACCATTCATAGAGAAGGAAACGAGAGAGTGCAAAATGTAGTGTTATACTCATAGCTAGGGTGTAGAGAAAGATCAACTTAATGCAAGGTAAGTCCATTCAAAAGTCTGATAGCAGCAGGGAAAAAGCTGCTTTTGTGTCGGTTGGTACGTGACCTCAGACTTTTGTATCTTTTTCCCGAAGGAAGAAAGTGGAAGAGGGAACGTCCGGGGTGTGTGGGGTCTTTAATTATGCTGGCTGCTTTGCCAGGGCAGCGGGAAGTGTAGACAGAGTCAATGGATGGGAGGCTGGTTTGCGTGATGGATTGGGCTACATTCACGACCTTTTGTAGGTCCTTGCGGTCTTGGGCAGAGCAGGAGCCATACCAAGCTGTGATACAACCAGAAAGAATGCTTTCTATGGTGCATCTGTAAAAGTTGGTGAGAATTGTAGCTGACATGCTAAATTTCCTTCACTGTCGATGATCCAAAGTCCTGGAACTCAGCCCCTAACAGCACTGTGGATGTACCTACACCTCAGGGACTGCAGCAGTTCAAGAAGACAGCTCACCATCACCTTCTCAAGGGCAATAAATGGAGGCCCAGCCTGCGACACCCTCATCTCATAAATGTATTTCAGAATTCAGCACAATTGGGCTTGGAAATGGGCCTAAACGAATTTCTGCTCCCTTGTCCACATACTTTTATTCATCTTTGTAATGTTCCTTCGATCCCTCTAAGATTCTTACATTTTTCAGCTATTCCAGGATGGAAGACTGACAATGATTTGTTGAGAAATGGGAATAGTGGCAGTTGAACTGTGAAGAGGTGTGTGTCCTTGCGGCCTAGTAAGAGACTATTAAGAAGTAATAAAATTTAGAAGCTATTACATTCAATCAGTGAAGCGAATGCTGTCAAATTATGTGGTTAAAATATTGCTCATTTTCAGACAGTGTTGTTAACTGGTAGGAGCTGCGATCTGTTCCAGTCAACTGTGTTTCCTGCTCGCAGAGAATCACCTGACATTCCAGCAAACAGTCAAAGTCACTGTGCCTGTGATGGATTTTTGAAAGAGGTTTCTAATTAGTCGCACTTTCCTAACTTTTTCCTTGAAGGCCCTACACTAGAAATCATTGGCAGGATTTTCCGGCTTCGCTCGAGCGAAACTGGAAATTCCCGCACAAGGTTAATGGGATTTCCGTTGTTGGCCACTCGCCCGCTCCGATTCCATGGCAGGAAAGGTCGTAGAGTTCCGGCACTAATTTCCAGTTGTAATTTCCAGGCAGATTATAATAACTTCTGCTTTGTGCTTTTGCCAATTAATATTTATTTCAGATTTGCAATTTATTTGTTTCTTTTTATTAATGTACTTGATCCTCCCAAGACGCAATGGATGCTATGCAACAATTGGAGATTTCAAAATTGAGAGGGATTTTTGTTGGAATCACAGAATACTACAGTGCAGAAGAGGCCCTTCAGCCCATCGAGTCTGCACCGATGCATGGAAGGCCCTGACCTGCCCACCTAATCCCCCTTACCAGCACTTGGCCCATAGCCCTGAATGTTATAATGTGCCAAGTGCTCATCCAGGTACTTGTTAAAGGATGTGAGACAACCCACCTCCACCACCCTCCCAGGCAGCGCATTCCAGACCATCACCACCCTCTGGGTAAAAACGATTTTCCGCACATCTCCCTAAACCTCCCATTCCTCACTTTTAACTTGTGTCCCCTTGTAACTGACCTTTCAACTAAGGGGAAAAGCTGCACCCTGACCATGCCCCTCATAATCTAGAACACCTCAATCAGGTCACCCTTCTGACTTCTCTGCTCCAATGAAAAGAACCCAAGCCTATCCAACCTCGCTTCATAACAAATTAAGAATAAGATTGTCAAAAGATGTTGAACAGGAAAATGGATGCAATGTAGGGAAACCATGACCTAATAGAATGGTAGAGCAGGTTTGAGGGACAGAATGGCCTCCTACCATTCCAATTGTGTTAGTTTATGAAGAAAGCTAAGCAGTCTGATATGTTGGAACCCTCCAAACCACCTGGGAATTATATTATGAAGCTACCCTGGAACTGTCAGCATCAATGGACTAAAATCGGACAGAACCCAAATAGAAATGGAGATCTGACTACAAATGAGGCTCTTAATACAACATGGGCCAGAAGATTTAATTAAAGTCATACAATGTTCGGAATGCTCAGCGGGTCAGGCGGCATGTGTGGAGAGAGCAGCATTAGGCCTGGATTTTCACTCCCAGGTCATGTGCTCAGAGATGAGACAATCGCTGGCATTGTGAATCCGCCCTGGAATGGTGGCACGGTGGTTAGCACTGCTGCCTCACAGCGCCAGGGACCCAGGTTCAATTCCCGGCTTGGGTCACTGTCTGTGTGGAGTTTGCACATTCTCCCTGTGTCTGCGTGGGTTTCCTCTGGGTGCTCCGGTTTCCTCCCACAGTCCAAAGATGTGCGGGTTAGGTTGATTGGCCATGGTAAATTGCCCCTTAGTGTCCTGGGATGTGTAGGTTAGAGGGATTAGTGGAGTAAATGTGTGGGGTAGTCCGGGTAAGGCTTTGGTGGGATTGTTGTTACTGCAGACTCGATGGGCCGAATGGCCTCCTTCTGCACTGTAGGGTTTCCATGATTCTGTGATTCTAAGAGACCCAAACGGTTGGAGTTTTGTTCTGGAGGTGATGGAGTTGGGCAGGTGGGTAGCCCCCAGGATGAATGCGGAGTCTGGGGAAGGTAGAGAGGCAGGCTGGGGGAAAGTCCTGCCTCTCTGCACAAGGCACTTTGTTGAAGATATTTAAAAGATCATTAAAACTGTTAAGGACCAGATCAGAAACTCCAAGCTTTATTATGGAGTTAACCTTTTGATTTTGGCATTAGGGTGAGCATAACATGTTTCTTTCCAGGTATGATTCAAGTGACCCACTAGGAAGCTTTTACCAAACAAAGTTTATTTAAGAACACAGTTAAAATATAGCAAAAACAATTAGCCTAACGTTTACAATTAACAGTTTAAATCTTAATCATGGTAAATTATAATTCTTAACAGCTGGGTATCTTGATCGTTTCAATTGTAAGCGGCCCCTATAGATATAAATCCCTTCTTCAGAACCAGTTAGCACCAAAAACCAACATGCTCACGTGGTTGCTCGATTTCCAGCCTTTTAACATCTCTGGACAGAGATCCAGACACTTGTCTCCTGACTCTGAAAAGCAACCTCCAGAGACTAAAACAATCCTGCAGAAGATTCACAGCTCAAATACATTTTTAAAGGCATAGCGTCATCACAAAACAAAAACCAGCTGTTGGCCATCAGTCCTCACACCCCCTCACACAGCCACACACTCCCCGTGCTGCATCCAAGACAGCCTATTGCCCCTGTACCCACCCACTATGGGCTCCTTAGTCCCCTAATGCCACTCTATTCCCTTCCAACCTCTATGACTATGACTTTGTTTAAAAAGGGCTGCAGGGAAAAGCTTGGGAACTACAGGCCAGTGAGCCTCACATCTGTGGTGGGTTAAATTTTGGAAGGTATTTTGAGAGACAGGATCTACAGGCATTTAGAGATGCAAGTACTGATTAGGGACAGTCAGCATGGCTCTGTGAGTGGAAAATCATGTCTCACAAATTTGATTGAGTTTTTTGAAGGGGTAACCAAGAAGGTAGATGAGGGCAAATGCAGTTGATGTTGTCTACATGGACTTTAGCAAGGTCTTTGACAGGTACCGCATGGTAGGTTGTTGCATAAAGTTAAATCTCCAGCATTTAGTCTGTGTCTCTACTGGTTGCGGCACTCAAGGTGCGAATACAGATTCTTTTTTAACGATCTGAGAGTTTCTGCTTCTTTCTAGAAAGTGAATTCCAGACCCACACAACCCATAGAACCATAGAAAATTACAGCTCAGGTACAGGCCTTTTGGCCCTTCTTGTCTGTGCCGAACCATTTTTTGCCCAGTCCCACTGACCTGCACTTGGACCATATCCCTCCACACCCCTCTCATCCATGAACCCATCCAAGTTTTTCTTAAATGTTAAAAGTGACCCCGCATTTACCACTTTATCTGGCAGCTCATTCCACACTCCCACCACTCTCTGCATGAAGAAGCCCCCCCTAATATTCCCTTTAAACTTTTCTCCTTTCACCCTTAACCCATGCCCTCTGGTTTTTTTCTCCCCTAGCCTCAGCGGAAAAAGCCTGCTTGCATTCACTCTATCTATACCCATCAAAATCTTATACACCTCCATCAAATCTCCCCTCAATCTTCTACGCTCCAGGGAATAAAGTCCCAACCTATTCAATCTCTCTCTGTAACTCAGCTTCTCAAGTCCCGGCAACATCCTTGTGAACCTTCTCTGCACTCTTTCAATCTTATTTACATCCTTCCTGTAACTAGTTGACCAAAACTGTACACAATACTCCAAATTCGGCCTCACCAATGCCTTATATAACCTTACCATAACACTCCAACTTTTATACTCGATACTCTGATTTATAAAGGCCAATGTACCAAAGGCACTCTTTACGACCCTATCCACCTGTGACGTCACTTTTAGGGAATTCTGTACCTGTATTCCCAGATCCCTCTGTTCAACTGCACTCTTCAGAGTCCTACCATTTACCCTGTACGTTCTACTTTGGTTTGTCCTTCCAAAGTGCAATATCTCACACTTGTCTGCGTTAAATTTCATTTGCCATTTTTCAGCCCATTTTTCTAGTTGGTCCAAATCCCTCTGCAAGCTTTGAAAACCTTCCTCACTGTCCATGACACCTCCAATCTTTGTATGATCAGCAAACTTGCTGATCCAATTGACCACATTATCATCCAGATCATTGATATAGATGACAAACAACAATGGACCCAACACCAATCCCTGCGGCACACCACTAGTCACAGGCCTCCACTCAGAGAAGCAATCCTCCACAACCACTCTCTGGCTTCTTCCATTGAGCCAGTGTCTTATCCAATTTACTACCTCCCCATGTATACCTAGCGACTGAACCTTCCTAACTAACCTCCCATGAGGGACCTTGTCAAAGGCCTTGCTGAAATCCAGGTAGACAACATCCACCGCCTTCCCTTCATCCACTTTCCTGGTAACCTCCTCGAAAAACTCTAATAGATTGGTCAAACATGACCTACCACGTACAAAGCCATGTTGACTCTCCCTAATAAGTCCCTGTCTATCCAAATATTTGTAGATCCTATCCCGTATCACACCTTCCAATAACTTGCCCACCACCGACGTCAAACTTACTGGCCGATAATTTCCCGGATTTCTTTTGGAACCTTTTTTAGACAACGGAACAACATGAGCCACCCTCCAATCATCCGGCACCTCCCCCATGAATACTGACATTTTAAATATGTCTGCCAGGGCCCCTGCAAGTTCAACACTAGCTTCCCTCAAGGTCCGTGGGAATACCCTGTCCGGTCCTGGGGATTTATCCACTCTGATTTGCCTCAAGACAGCGAGCACCTCCTCCCCTTTAATCTATAAAGGTTCCACGGCCTCCCTACCTGTTTGCCCTATTTCCGTAGACTCCATGCCCGTTTCCTCAGTAAATACAGATGCAAAAAAACCATTTAGTATCTCCCCCATCTCTTTTGATTCCATACACAGTCTACCACTCTGGTCTTCAAGAGGACCAATTTTATCCCTCACTATCCTTTTGCTCCTAACATACCTATAGAAGCTCTTTGGACTTTCCTTCACTCTGTCTGCCAAAGCAACCTCATGTCTTCTTTTAGCCCTCCTGATTTCCCTCTTAAGTAGCTTCTTGCACTTTTTATACTCCTCGAGCATCTGATGTGTTCCTTGCTGCCTGTACATTTCATACAACTCTCTCTTCCTTTTAATCAGTGTTACAATCTCCCTCGAGGATGAAATTTCATCCAATCAACCCTTTGGATGAAAAAATCTTTTCTCATGTCCCCTTGAATCTATAAACCGATGCCCCTGAGTCACTGACCTCCCCGTCAAAGGCAAATAAACTGTTCCCGTCCACTCTATCCAAGCCTCTCACCCGAGTGGAGGCAGCTACTGATTTACGTGGACAGCTGTCTCCATGAACCATGGATTTGTGATTTATATCCCACCCCTGTTCCACCCCCACGCACCTCCCCCTGAACATGGCCGGATCTGTGATCCACCAGATCTATGGTTGGAATTTCCGGATTCTTTACCAGCAGGCAGAGAGTCTCATCCATGTGAAAATCTGAGCAAGAGTTAATGTTTTAGGTTAATGTTCCATCAGAATTAGAAAAAGTTAGATTTGTCACAGGTTTGGAGTAAATGCAGAGGAAGAGAAAGAAGCCGGGGAGGAAAAGTGTGATGACTTCAGCCAGGCTGATGAGGTTGGCTTGCTAGAGTATGAACTCCTGATGAGTTCTAATTGATGGCTAAATCAGGGAGCCTCATGCTCCCTATTTAAAACAGGTGTGTCAGACTCCCAGCCTGCATTATGAGGAGAGGCTGAGGAGATTGGGTTTGTACTCGTTGGAGTTTAGAAGGATGAGGGGGGATCTTATGGAGACTTATAAGATAATGCGGGGGCTGGATAGGGTGGAGGCGGAGAGATTCTTTCCACTTAGTAAGGAAGTTAAAACTAGAGGACAGAGCCTCAAAATAAAGGGGGGTCGGTTTAAGACAGAGTTGAGGAGGAACTTCTTCTCCCAGAGGGTGGTGAATCTCTGGAATTCTCTGCCCACTGAGGTGGTGGAGGCTACCTCGTTGAATATGTTTAAAGCGCGGATGGATGGATTCCTGATCGGTAAGGGAATTAAGGGTTATGGGGATCAGGCGGGTAAGTGGTACTGATCCACGTCAGATCAGCCATGATCTTATTGAATGGTGGGGCAGGCTCGAGGGGCTAGATGGCCTACTCCTGCTCCTATTTCTTATGTTCTTATGTTCTTATTCAGCAGGGAGAAACTGGAGAGCTGGCTGTGTACAGATATATGGTGTAAATAAAGTAACTTGGTGACGGGAGTTATTACAGAAAGACAGAAGAGAATATCAGTAGTAAAGTGAAAGAGAGAAGGGATGAAATGTGAAAAGGGAATGAGCCAAGTGGCTCATGAGTCAGTACGGTGGCAGAGAAAATCCACAATAAATAGATTCTGAGAGGTGTAGAGGAAGTGAGGGACCCTGGAGTAAATGCCCGTAGACCCCTGAAAGTAGCAGGACAGGCTGATAAGGGTTGAGATATAGAATATCAGAGCAGGAAGGCTACGCTGTATCTGTATAGACACTAGTTAGAGCACAGCTAGAGTACCGTGTACATTTCTACTCTGAGATCACAGGAAGGATGTGGCCTCGAGAATTTGTACTCGAGGTGCCTTAACCTAATGGGCTTATAGACCAGGAGCTGGGAAAT
This sequence comes from Mustelus asterias, assembly GCF_964213995.1. NCBI lineage: Eukaryota > Metazoa > Chordata > Chondrichthyes > Carcharhiniformes > Triakidae > Mustelus > Mustelus asterias. The sequence goes on from NC_135809.1 coordinate 1,280,202, forward strand.
GGGTTACACTGATGTCTCTTTTTCAGGTGGTACAGAGACGGTGGGCTGAATGGTCTCCTCTTGCCGCATAAACTTTTAAGTGTTTTGAACACAGCTACAGAAACGCTAACCTTCCCATCCACAACACCACACCAGGCATCACCTCCCAATGTCAGAGTGATGGAGGGAGGGAGAGATGGAGGGAGGGAGAGAGTTAGGAATAGAAAGGGAGGTGAAAGAGACAGAAAAGTTAGAGAATTTATACTCTAACCTGTGAGAAATAACACCATTGGAGACTCACTGGTAATATATTCAGAATCTGTAGTGTGGGAGATACTTGCTGCAGGGGCCAGACTTATTCTCAGTTTGTATTTCCTGTCAAACATAGTTAACAACGATTGTTCAATCAGCGGAAATTCTCCCACTGACTCCGAGTATTGTCAGAGTGATCTGCTCATCAGAATGGAAATGGTATCTGTGAGATCCTTTATGACACATCCGCCTCTAAAATACTCCTGCAATATCAACATTTGTTGGTTGTTTTACTGAGTTTGGAAGATATTGTTCAGCTTCTGTCTGTTCTCCTGAGACAGAGAGGGAGAGAATCTCCGGGTTTTAAATAATATCATTTGTAATCTTTATTGCTGTGCAGCCTGAATCATTTTCTCTTCACTCTCTCGTGAAGGATGTTCCTGAAAAGCCTGGTTGACTCCCTGTAGCTTTCAAACCCTATTTCATTTGTCGTTTTCAATACCTGAATTGCCCAAGGCCAGATCTATTATTCTCGCTTTCAAAGCATCAGAAGGGATGGTGGAAATCCTCTTCTCTGAATATTCTTCAAATATTTCTGCGAGTTCTTGAATTATGAAGATTCCGTGCAGAGAATTGCCGCTGGGTCAGATTCCAGCGGCCGAATTGGACAGAGCCGCTTCTGCTGTTTGGATGATGAACCCAGTACCCACTTACTGCACCCACTTAGAGAGAGGGGGCCCACTCCTCAACTTCTTAAAGCTCACATTTAACTGGGGTTTTGCAGCCATAAGACCAAAAGATATAGAAGCAGATGAAGTAGGCCATTCGGCCCATTGAGTCAGCTCCACAATTCAATCACATCATGAATGATCTGATTTGATAATTCTCAACTCCACCTCCCCACCTTATCCCCATACCCAGTGTAGTGACTTCAGTGAGGTCCATGAGGTTGACCTCTTGGCATTTGAGCTCCTTGATTGAGGTAAGGCTTGCCTTCCCATTCAGGGAGCTCATTCTCCAAGAGGCCAACCTCATTGCCTCGTTCAAGTTATTACACCCAGCCAGCCCAACATAGTGCACAGCGTCCCACTCTACAGAGTTAGGGTTAGGGTTAGGGTTCAGGTTCGGGTTAGGGTTAGGGTTAGAATTAGAGTTAGGGTTAGGGTTCGAATCAGCTTGAAGAATAAACTAAACAGCAGCTGGATAAAGGATGAAGTTGTGTAAACATCTGCACAATTCCGTTGTGGGTAAATCGATTTTAGTGCACGTTGGCTGCATTAACATTGCAAAAGGATTGAACTGGAAATATCACTTCAGTTTTGTGTTGGGTGGATAAGACATTCAATATATTTTACGTAGCTGATTATCGAGTTGATGCTGCAATCTATTTGCTGCCATATTGGAATTTGCATAGCTGGGTTGGGGTGGAGATGTTTGTGATGATATATACTCTTGAAGCATTGAATGTGTTTGTGTTCAGTAGACTTGCAACTTAAATTGCTGATTATGTTTTGCTTTTGAACTTAAGTATCCTTAATGTCAAGTTCTTAATTTGTCATGGTGCTTGAGGAGAAAGAAGAGCATTTATCTCAGTCTGCCTGTCGACCAACCGTTCCAGCACTGAGATAAAAGCAAAATACTGCAGATGCTGGAGATCTGGAATTCAGATTGGAAGGTTGGACATACTCAGTGCCTATAGAGTGGAAACAGGATTAACGGACAGAATATTCCTGGTGGGGGATACACTCTCATGGAACCAAGGTTGGCATGGAGGTGTCCCTCACCACACCAAACCACCCTGTAGCCATTACACTGTGGGCGGTCTAACCGGGACAGTGAGGGTGGGGAGGGGGCTTTGTCCCCTCACCGGGGAGGAGATCCCACTCTTGGAAACCGCCAGCCAATCTGACTGATCAGCTGCTCCATCAGCCCCAGCAGTGCCAAGAACGCGGTGGCCATTACTGGGACTGCAACCAGGAAGCAGATGAAAACCCAAGGATCTCTGGGAACAGGCAGATCGGGGTCTTGGGAAGGGAGCGGGGGGAGGGGGCTGTGGGAATTAGGGTGGTGGATTTAATGCAGCAGGTGGATGGGAAGATAGGGGGATTCTACTATGGGACCTGTTCCCAGATTTACAATGTCAGAGACTAGGAATCCTGCGGTGAGTAACTCACCTCCTGACTCCCCAGAGACTGTCCACCATTGACAAGACACAAGTCAGGAGCGTGATGGAATACCTTAGTTTTAGTTTAGTTTATTTATTAGTGTCATAGAATCATAGATTCTATGACACTACAGTGTAGAAGGAAGCTATTCGGTCTGCACCGACCACAATCCCACCCAGACCCTATCCCCATAACCCCATGCATTTACCCTAGCTAGTCTCCCTGGCTCCAAGGGGCAATTTAGCATGGCCAATCCACCTAACCCGCACATCTTTGGTCACAAGCAGACTTACATTAACACTTCAATGAAGTTATTGTGAAAATCCCCTTACCTGCCTGGATGGGTGCAGCTCCAACAACACCCAAGAAGCTTGACACCATCCAGGGCAAAGCAGCCCCGCTTGATTGGCACCACATCTACAAACATCCATCCCCCCCACCATCGATGCTCAGTAGCAGCAGTGTGTACTATCTACAAGATGCACTGCAGCAATTCACCAAAGATCCTTAGGCAGCACCTTCCAAACCCATGACCACTTCCATCTAGAAGGACAAGGGCAGCAGATACCTGGGAACACCCTCATCTGGAGGCTCCCCTCCAAGTCACTCACCATCCTGACTTGGAAATATATCGCCGTTCCTTCACTGTTGCTGGGTCAAAACCTGGAACTCCCTCCCTAACAGCACTGTAGGTGTACCTACACCTCAGGGACTGCAGCGGTTCAAGAAGGCAGCTCACCACCACCTTCTCAAGGGCAACTAGGGATGGGCAATAAATGCTGGCCAACCAGCGACGCCCATGTCCCACGAATTAATTTTAAAAAGTGATCGGACATATTGAAAGAATGATTAGCAAATCACATGGGATCTTGGACTTCATAAATGAATGGGGTGCAAATGCAAGGAGGTTCTGCTGAATCTCATGGTTAGGCCCCAACTAGATTATTGTGTCCAATTCTGATTGTCACAGTTCTGGACAGATGTGGGTGTATGCAAGAGAAGATTCCCAGAATGCTCCCAGGAATGGGAAGGTTTGAGTTCCAAGGTTGGGTTGGAACAGCTGGATCTCCTTGGAGCGAAGGAGGTTGCGGGGAGATTTGATTGAGATAGATAAGGCAGATAAAGAAAAGCTGCTTCTATTGGCTGATGGTTCAAGGACTTGGGGACACAAGACATCGGGCAGAATTCCAGAGGGAATGTGAGGAAGAAGGTTGTTTAAGCAGTAACTGGTAATGAGCTGGAATTCACTGGCCTGGGATAGGATGGAAATGAAGATGATCAATGATTTCAAACAGGAAATGAAAAGGAATTTGAGTAATAAACTGGCAGGATGACAGGGTAGGTGGAGGAATTTGACTAACTGTTGCTCCATGGGGAGCCAACATAGACCCGATGGGCCAAATAGCCTCCTTCTTTGCTGTAATGACTCCATGACTGTTATATGGTGACTTTTATCTTATCCCAAAGTGTTTCAAATTCAATGATTGATTTTGAAGTGTCTAAGCAGACTTGATAGTGAAACTTTGCCCATCAGAATCTGACAGAGATCAGCTAGATAAATATATAATGAATCTGATTTAATCAGTCTGTGTGCAGCCGAAAGGTTTATTTGTGTTGCGGTGGTTTTTTGACTGTTGATTGGCGTGAAATGTCTTGAAACTGTTCTTTGGATGAGGTCATCAGCACAAAGACTCTTTGGATACGTTGGCTGACTGCCTACAGTCAGTGTCTCCTCTCCAGCTCAGTGGCAGCGGGTCAGTCACTGCTGGTAGCAGCGGCCTTACCTGGGGCAACCGAACTTCTCCAGATGCGTGTGGCTCCATCCGAGTGGATAAAAGTCAAGCGCTGACAGGGTACTGTCAAACTTGTCAAAGCAACAACACGGCTACCTTTCACTGCCTGTCTGTTGTGTTCATTGGCCCTTCCAGCCAGACACTGATAGAGCCTGACTGCATGCTAACCTCACTCTGATATCTCCTGGGGACATCCTGGATCCCGATGGTGTGCAGTCTGGAATGAGCTGAATTTGTTGCAGACAGGCTGCATATTGTGCATCAAGGTGTGTGTGATTCTGATCAGGATAGGAAAAAACCCTGAATTTACCTTGTCCCTTTCCTGACCTCTGGATATTCGAACACACTTTCTAGCGAATGAATTGTAATGTTGGGTAACAGCAGCAGATTTGCACAGAGCTCCCGTTAACAGCAATCAAATAAACCAGCCAATACTCGTCTTACTGAAGGGAAAGTCACTGTTTACCTCGTCCATTATAAAAGCCAATTCAGTTTATACAAAAACCAACTCACTGACTAACCCAGGTTCTCTCCCAGAATTGCCTAACAAAAGGTCAAAGGTGAACACGGCCCACGGATTTGTCAAGCGGGCTGTCCCCATACATCTATCCTATACATCCCTATACATCCCCACACATCTATACATCCCTATACATCCCCATACATCTATATATCCCTATACATCTATACACCCCCATACATCTATACATCCCTATACATCTATACATCCCTATACATCCCTATACATCTATACATCCCCATACATCCCTATACATCTATGCATCCCTATACATCCCCATACATCTATACATCCCTATACATCCCTATACATCCCTATACATCCCTATACATCTATACATCCCTATACATCTATGCATCCCTATACATCCCCATACATCTATACATCCCTATACATCCCTATACATCTATACATCCCCATACATCCCTATACATCTATACATCCCTATACATCCCTATACATCTATACATCCCTATACATCCCTATACATCCCCATACATCTATACATCCCTATACATCCCTATACATCTATACATCCCCATACATCTATACATCCCTATACATCTATATATCCCCATATATCTATTCATCCCTATACACCTATACATCCCTATACATCTCTATAAATTGCTATACATCTAGACATCCCTATACATCTATACACCCCTATACATCCCCATTAATCTATATATCCCCATTAATCTATACATCTATACTTTCCTATACATCCCTATACATCCCCACACATCAATACATCCCTATATATCTATACATGCCCATACACCTATACATCCCTAGACATCTATACATCCCTATACATCTATACATCCTTATACACCCCTATACATCCTCATACATCTATACGTCCCTATACATCCATACATCCCTAGACACCTCTACATCCCTAGACATCTATACATCCCCATACATCCGTATACATCTATACAACCCTATACATCTATACATCCATCCTATACATCCCCATACATCCCTATACATCGCTATACATCTATACATCCATCCTATACATCGCTATATATCCATCCTATACACCCCCATACATCATCATACATCCCTATACATCCCCATACATCACTATAGATCCCTATACATCTATACATCCCTATACATCCCGATACATCACTATACATTCCTATAAATCCCTATACATATATATATCCCTATACATCCCCATACATCCCTATACACCCCCATACATCCCTATACAACCCGATACATCTATACATCCCTATACATCCCCATACATCCCTATACATCCCAATACATCTATGCATCCCTACACATCCCTATACATCCCCATACATCTCCATACATCCTCATACATCTATACATCCATCCTCTCCCAACTCTCCATGTTTGATTTGCGCCATACTCTCCCACTTGAAATAAAACCATCGCCTTGCATTTATATAGCACCTTTCACAACCTCAGCATGTTCCCGAGTACGTCACAGCCAATTAGATCTTGTTGAAGTGTAGCCACTTTGTTATGTAGGAAACACATCAGCCAATAAGTGCACAGCAAGATCCCACAAACCGCACAGTGAAATGCTGGCCAGATAATCTTCATTTTGCAGCAATTTTGACTGAGGTATTTGGATGAACACTCGAAGTATCATAACATTCAAGGATCTGGGGCAAGCACAGGGAAATGAGATTAGCGCACCTTTAGTGGTAGTTATTGTCGGTACAGACTCGATGGGCTGAAGGGTCTTTTCTGCGCTGTATGACTCTATGCTTCTATGAAGGATGACTATTAGCCGGGGCACTGGGGAGAGTTCCCCCGCTCTCCTTCACAGTCACCCTGTTGGATCCATGACACCTCCACGTCTGACACCTCCGATTGGCTGCTATTTCAATGTATTTGGGGTTCCATTGATTTCTTGTTGGGAAATCAAGACAGATGTTATTTTAAATGTGGTTTGCATTTAGATTTATCCCCCACTGGGCCTGGATTCCTAAAGTGTGTGGAATCTCACCCTGCTGGATTAGAGATTGTGATCTTGCTCACTCTCACTGCTGTCCTGCAAAGTCAGTGGTTGTCGGATCATTGAGACTGTTCCAGTTCTGTGGGCCCAGTGTGTGTGATTCAGTTGTGGGGCACACCATTCAGAACATAGAATCACACAGTGTAGAAGGAGGCCATTTGACCCATCATTCCCATACTGACTCTTTGGTAGAGTTATCCAATTAGTTCCACTCCCTTGTCCTCTCTCCCTGGCTCTCAAATATTTCCTTGTCACGTATTTCTCCTTTTGAAAGTTCTTTCTGAATCCGCCTCTGCTGCCTTTTCAGGCAGCGTCTTCCAGATCACAACTCGCTGTGTAAAAAAGGATTCTCATCTCCCCGTGTAATTCTTGTGCCAGCTATCTTCAATCTGTGCCCCCCCCCCCCCCCCTCTGGTTAGTGAACCCTCCCTCTTCACATTGGAAACGGCTTCTCTTTATTTGCTTCATCAACCCTTTCACCCTCGTTGCCATCTTCACATTCTGATCAGGCGAAGCTTGTCTTTTTGCGCTGTGGTTCGCTGGAAAGACTGAGCTGACATTACATTCGCTGTGGTTTCTGTGGGAGATCTCGGGGGACAAGACGATTTATTATGTTTCCTGCAAAAGAACATTAAATTTTAATCAGTGAAATGTGATCTTTTTCTTGGTTAAGATGGCTGTTCCTGCACAGGCACCGTGCACAGAATTAGGATGACATTCCACTGGAACGGAGTCATATTTTAACTCCAGAGAATTTGCCAGCAGAAGGCGGACAATTTGCTTATGTTTATAATGCAAGGTGAAATGAGATTTTAATTCTCTATCCAGTCTATCAATCAGTCTCATAGAATCAGCGAATCACTACAGTGCAGAAGGAGGCCCATTGAGTCTGCAAAAACCAATCCCACCCAGGCCCTATCCTCGTAACCCCATGTATTTTACCCTGCTAATCTCCTAACACTAGGGTTAATTTAGCATAGCCAATCAACCTAACCCGCATCTCTTTGGACTGTGTGAGGAAACCGGAGCACCCGGAGTAAACCCACGCAGACACGGGGAGAACGTGCAGACTCTGCACAGATAGTGACCCAAGCCGGGAATCAAACCGGGGTTGCTGGCGCTGTGAGGCAGCAGTGCTAACCCATTGTGCCGCCGTGCCGCCTGTCTCTATATTTATCTGCCTACATTATCCATTACCTCTCGAGTCACCACATGGTTAGGATTGCTACTTCTAGTTGGACATATTCCTCATGATTTCATTGCATTGATTGGCCCATGGGATCAGAGGCAGACGAGACCGGGATCATATTCTCTGGAGTTTAGAAGAATGAGAAGCAATCTCATTGGAACATACAAGATTATGAGATGACTTGTTCAGATAGATACTGAGAGATTGTTTCCACTGGTGGGATTAGAAAGGGCATCTGGGTATACTCGGGCTGGCATGGACAAGATCGGCCAAATGGCCTTCTTCTGTGTTGTAATTTTTTTATGGCTGTATGGTCGGGGAATCTAAAAAACACAGGAGCACAGTCTCAGGAAAAGGCGATCGATCATTTGGGACTGAGGTGAGGAGAAATTTCTTCACTCAGAACGTTGTGAATCTTTGGAATTCTCTATCTCAGAGGGCTATGGATGCTCCATCGCTGAATCTATTCAAGGCTGGGTTAGATGGATTTTGGGCCTCTCAGGGAATTAAGGGACCTGGGGAGTGGGTGGGTAAATGGAGTTGAACAAAGAACAAAGAAAATTACAGCACAGGAACAGGTCCTTCGGGCCCTCCAACCCTGCACCGACCATGCTGCCCGACTGAACTAAACCCCCTACCCTTCTGGGGACCATATCCGTCTATTCCCATTCTACTCATGTATTTGTCCAGACGCCCCTTAAAAGTCACTATCGTATCTGCTTCCACTACCTCCCCCTGCAGCGAGTTCCAGGCACCCACCACCCTCCGTGTAAAAAACTTGCCTCGTACATCTCCTTTAAATTTTGCCCCTCGCATCTTAAACCTCTGCCCTCTAGTATTTGACTCTTCCACCCTGGGAAAAAGCTTCTGACTATCCACTCTGTCCATGCCCCTCATAACCTTGCAGACTTCTATCAGGTCGCCTCTCAACCTCCGTCATTCCAGTGAGAACAAACCAGGTTTCTCCAACCTCTCCTCATAGGTAGGGTTCTGAAGACTGTGGAGGAACAGAGAGATCTTGGGGTCCATATCCACAGATCTCTAAAGGTTGCCACTCAAGTGGATAGAGCGGTGAAGAAGGCCTATAGTGTGTTAGCTTTTATTAACAGGGGGTTGGAGTTTAAGAGCCGTGGGGTTATGCTGCAGCTGTACAGGACCTTGGTGAGACCACATTTGGAATATTGTGTGCAGTTCTGGTCACCTCACTATAAGAAGGATGTGGAAGCACTGGAAAGAGTGCAGAGGAGATTTACCAGGATGCTGCCTGGTTTGGAGGGTAGGTCTTATGAGGAAAGGTTGAGGGAGCTCAGGCTGTTCTCTCTGGAGCGGAGGAGGCTGAGGGGAGACTTAATAGAGGTTTATAAAATGATGAAGGGGATAGATAGAGTGAACGTTCAAAGACTATTTCCTCGGGTAGATGGAGCTATTACAAGGGGGCATAACTATAGGGTTCATGGTGGGAGATATAGGAAGGATATCAGAGGTAGGTTCTTTACGCAGAGAGTGGTTGGGGTGTGGAATGGACTGCCTGCAGTGATAGTGGAGTCAGACACTTTAGGAACATTTAAGCGGTTATTGGATAGGCACATGGAGCACACCAGGATGATAGGGAGTGGGATAGCTTGATCTTGGTTTCAGATAAAGCTCGGCACAACATCGTGGGCCGAAGGGCCTGTTCTGTGCTGTACTGTTCTATGTTCTATAGCTAATGCCCTCCATACCAGGCAACATCCTGGTAAATCTTTTCTGTACCCTCTCCAAAGCCTCCACATCCTTCTGGTAGTGTGGCGACCAGAATTGAACATTATATTCCAAGTGTGGCCTAACTATAAAGGTTCTATAACGCTGCAACATGACTTGCCAATTTTGAAACTCAGTTCCCTGGCCGAAGAAGGCAAGCATGCCATATGCCTTCCTGACTACCTTCTCGACCTGCGTTGCCACTTTCAGTGACCTGTGCACCTGTACACCCAGATCCCTTTGTCTATCAATACTCTTAAGGGTTCTGCCATTTACTGTACATTTCCTATCTGTATTAGACCTTCCAAAATGCATTACCTCACATTTGTCCGGATTAAACTCCATCTGCTATCTCTCCGCCCAAGTTTCCCACCGACCTATATCCTGCTGTATCCTCTGATGGTCCTCATCGCTATCCGCAAATCCACCAACCTTTCTGTCGTCCGCAAACTTACTAATCAAACCAGTTACATTTTCCTCCAAATCATTTATATATATTACAAACAGCAAAGGTCCCAGCACTGATCCCTGAGGAACGCCACTTGTCACAATCCTCCATTCAGAAACACACCCTTCCACTGCTACCCTCTGTCTTCTATGATTGAGCCAGTTCTGTATCCATGTAGCCAGCTCACTTCTGATCCCACGTGACTTCACCTCCTGCACCAGTCTGCCATGAGGGACCTTGTCAAAGGCCTTACTGAAGTCCATGTAGACAACATCCATTGCCCTACCCTTATCAATCATCTTCGTCACTGATGCGCGATAAATCACACGGGAGGCAGGATGTACCCGGGAAATAAGGGCTTTTATTGCCAACAATAACAGAGCTACTATATACAGTACACGATCCCAGACTAAAGGGTCACCAGGCAGAGCAGTGACCTTTATACCTCTCCCAGAAGGCGGAGCCAACTGGGGTGTACCATAGGACTATATTAACAGATAGAACAGCCCAACCCTAACCCCAACAGTAACATATCTACAGACTCATAGTACTGGCCAGACCATGGCTCAGCACTCCTGGTGGTAACCAACAATGGTTCACCACAGTCACTTCCTCGAAAACCTCAATCAAGTTCGTGAGACCCGACCTCCCCTTCACAAAACCATGTTGCCTCTCACTAATACGTCCACTTATTTCCAAGTGGGAGTAAATCCTGTCTCGAAGAATCCTCTCCAATAATTTCCCTACCACTGATGTCAGGCTCACCGGCCTGTAATTACCTGGATTATTCTTGCTACCCTTCTTAAACAAAGGAACAACATTGACTATTCTCCAATCCTCTGGGACCTCCCCTGTAGCCAGTGAGGATACAAAGATTTCGCTCAAGGCTCCAGCAATTTCCTTCCTTACCTCTCTCAGCCAGAGATCGGCCATGATCATATTGAATGGCGGAGCAAGCTGGAAAACTCTTTCTCCAGCTGTCTGAGTGCTGAGTTTGTGATGAGCGCTCAGCTCTCTGGATTAGTTCTGTGATGGCCGTGTGGATTCCATGCTTCTACTGAGGTCATTATGCCGTCTTCTGTAGTTCCTAAACCAGACTGGGAAGGTAGCAAGTCCTGAACAAAGGTGCGTAACCTTAAACTTAGAGCCAGAGAGTTCAGGGGTGATGTTTTCTTTCTGAATGACACAAGAAGCTGTTGAGGCTGGGAGACAAAATTGAAATTAGTCGATTATTGTTGGACAGCGGGGATCAAGCAGCAAAGAGCGTCTCCAATACTCGGGATATTGTGTAGTCGGCTGGTTAGTCATGCAGAATAGAGGTGGGTGAGCATTACAGAGGATTCATTCTGAGTCAAGGAATATTGACTCAATCTCTGCAGCCTGGAGTAAGGAAGGCTGTGTTACAGAATGTTACTGCAAAATAGGGGAGGCAGATAGCAACAAGCTCCATCAATGTTTTACAGTGAAAAATAAATTTCAAACCAACAGTCACTGCAATTTTATACAAAACGTGATAGATGTCTGCAATAATTTATCTGCCAGAGCATGCGAGAGGCAGAGTTTCATTGTTCATAAAACACAATTTATAGGCAGAGGGTTGAGAATAAAATCAAAGCACTGATGCTAAGCCTTTGTAAATCTTGGGTAAGGCCTCAGCTGGTTTATTGTGTCTAATTCTGGGCTCCACACTATTGGAAAGATGTCAAGGCCTTGGACAGGGTGAAAAGAAGATTTACACAAAAGATAAGAGGGAAAAGGGACTTCAGTTCATGTGCAGAGACTGGAGGAACTGGGATTGTTCTCTCTGGAGCAGACAAGGTTCAGGGGAAATTTAATCACTGTGTTCAAAATCACAAATGGTTTGATAATGTAAACAAAATACAGAGATGGTAAAATGGGCGGATAAGTGGCAGATGGAATTTAACCCTGAAAAGTGTGAGGTGATGCATTTTGGAAGGAGTAATTTGACAAGGAAGTATTCTATGAAAGGTCTGACACTGGGAAGCTCTATGAAACAAAGGGACTCTTGGCGTGTTTATCCATAGATCTCTGAAGGTGGAAACTCAGGTTAATAGGATGGTGAAAAAGACATACTGCACACTCGCCTTTATCAATCGGGGGATAGATTACAAAAGCAGAGAGGTCATGATGGAGTTGTATAGAACTTTGGTGAGGCCACAGCTGGAGTAATGTGTGCAGTTCCGGTCACCACATTATAGGAGAGACGTGATTGCACTGGAAGGGGTGCAGAGGAGATTCACCAGGATGCTGCCTGGGACGAAACATTTAAATTATGAAGAGAGGTTGGATAGGCTTGGGTTGTTTTCATTGGAGCAGAGAAGAATGAGGGGCGACCTGATTGAGGTCTTCAAGAATTTGAGGGACATGGACAGTGTGGTTAAGGAACAGTTGTTCCTTTCAGTTGAAGGGTCAGTTACGAGGTGACACAAGTTGAAAATGAGGGCTTAGGGGGGATTTAGAGTCATAGAGTCATAGAGATTTACAGCATGGAAACAGGCCCTTCAGCCCAACTTGTCCATGCCGTCCTTTTTTTTAAACCCCTAAGCTAATCCCAATTGCCTGCATTTGGCCCATATCCCTCTATACCCATCTTACCCATGTAACTGGCTGAACGCTTTTTAAAAGACAAAATTGTACCCGCCTCTACTACTACCTCTGGCAGCTTGTTCCAGACACTCACCACCCTCTGTGTGAAAAAATTGCCCCTCTGGACACTTTTGTATCTCTCCCCACTCACCTTAAACCTATGCCCTCTAGTTTTAGACACCTCTACCTTTGGGAAAAGATATTGACAATCTAGCTGATCTGTGCCCCTCATTATTTTATAGACCTCTAAAAGATCACCCCTCAGCCTCCTACACTCCAGAGAAAAAAGTCCCAGTCTATCCAGCCTCTCCTTGTAACTCAAACCATCAAGTCCCAGTAGCATCCTAGTAAATCTTTTCTGCACTCCTTCTAGTTTAATAATATCCTTTCTATAATAGGGTGACCAGAATTGTACACAGTATTCCAAGTGTGGCCTTACCAATGTCTTGTACAATTTCAACAAGATGTCCCAACTCCTGTATTCAATGTTCTGACCAATGAAACCAAGCATGCCGAATGCCTTCTTCACCACTCTGTCCACCTGTGACTCCACTTTCAAGGAGCTATGAACATGTACCCCTCGATCTCTTTGTTCTGTAACTCTCCCCAACACCCTACCATTAACTAACTCCTGCCCTTGTTCAATCTACCAAAATGCATCACCTCGCATTTGTCTAAATTAAACTCCATCTGCCATTCGTCAGCCCACTGGCCCAATTGATCAAGATCCCATTGCAATCCTAGATAACTTTCTTCACTGTCCACTACGCCACCAATCTTGGTGTCATCTGCAAACTTACTAACCATGCCTCCTATATTCTCATCCAAATCATTAATATAAATGACAAATAACAGTGGACCCAGCACTGATCCCTGAGGCACACTGCTGGTCACAGGCCTCCAATTTGAAAAACAACTCTCTACAACCACCCTCTGGCTTCTGTCAAGAAGCCAATTTTGTATCCATTTAGATACCTCACCCTGGATCCCGTGAGATTGAACCTTATGCAACAACCTATCATGCGGTACCTTGTCAAAGACCTTGCTAAAGTCCATGTAGACAACATCAACTGCACTGCCCTCATCTACCTTCTTGGTTACCTTGAGGAAAAACCTTTTTACCCAGAGGGTGGTGAGGGTCTGGAATGCACTGCCTGGGAGGGTGGTGGAGACGGGATGCCTCACATCCTTTGAAAAGCACCTGGATGAGTACTAGGCGATGACCTAGTGATATTCTCACTGGACTCAACTAATGTTCTGGGGATCCAGGTTCGAATCCTGCTATGGCAGATTGTGGAATTTTACTTCAAAAAAACTGGAATTAAGAATCCACTGATGACCATGAAACTATTGTCGGAAAATCCATCTGGTTCACTAATGTCCTTTAGGTAAGGAAATCTGCTGTCCTTACCTGGTCTGGCGTAACATAGACTCCAGAGCCCCAGCAATGTGGTTGACTCTCAATTGCACTCCAAGGGCAATAAATGCTGGCCAGCCAGCAACATCCATGTCCCATGAATGAATTTTCAAAAAGTTGGTATGCCATAACATTCAGGGCTATGGGCCAAGTGCTGGTAAATGAGATCAGGTGGGAGGTCAGGTGTTTCTTATGTGTTGGTACAGACTCGATGGGCCGAAGGACCTCTTCTGCACTGTAGTATTCTGTGATATAAATATTGGCCAGGATACCAGAAAGAACTCCGTTACTGTCCAATCGATCTGGCCATGGGATCTTTAACACCTACCTGAGAGGGCACCTGATAACTCAGGTTAACATTTCATCCAAATATAACACAGTCGCCACTTTCCCGGCACTGCACAACATCCTCAGCAGGGGGATCTGAACCCATAACCTTTTGGCCTTAAGATAAGAACGATGGCCAACCAAGCCACAGCAACAATCTGCACTTATATAGCACCTTTAACACAATCAAATGCTCCAAGGTGCTGCACAGGAACTTTATAAATACCTTACATTGTAGAGAAAAATTACTCAGGAGGCAACATAGAGTCAGATCAAAACAGAAGGAGGCCATTCAGGCCATTAAGTCCATGCCAGCTCTCTGTAGAGAAATCCAGTCAGTCCCACACACCCCTTGCTCCCCCCCACTCTCCCCTCCCCACTCTATCCCCGTCCACCTGCAATTTCATTTCACTTCAGTTGCCTTTTGAAATCATTGCCTTTCTCTGCCCCATTGGCAGTCCCATTCCTGGTTGTTGTCATTTAGTGTAAACAGTGTTTAGATAAAGGAGGATTTTCCCAGCTGAGGATCGTTATGTTTTGGATTTAAATCCACGGCCTCATTGTGACTGAAATTCATTCTTTTTTTATGATGAAACAGGTGTCCGGGTGGGGTTGAACGACCAATCAGAATGGACGCTTGTGCAGAAGGGAGGAGAAGCTAGCTGGAGTTGAGAGCTGTCCAGATGTTGATATGCTGCTTTGGAACATTCCCACGATGGGCAGCAAACAGTCGTCTTCTTTACAATCCACAAGGCTTTTAAATACCATCTGGAGTTGGTGAAACCAAACAACTAGGTCCGTCGAGGAAACACTAGCATGGCCCCATCCTGCTAGCAATCCAACCTTTGCAAAGGGATCCTGCAATCATAGGGACGGAGTTAGTGTGATGGATTTCTCACCAGACAAGAACAAACATGAGAGGAAACCAACAAGCCACAAGGTAGAAGATCAAAAGAAGGTAAGAGGCATGAGAATGATCGTACAGAGTAAATGTACAATGACCTGATTCAGATTGTCCCTCAAAGGATCATTTTTGTTAAAGTCAAGTTAACAGAAGTGAGAGTGAAGTGGATTTAGAATGCGGTTTACAAAACTGTCAGGTGTTATCCTGTACTGTCACAGACAGAAGAATGAGTCATACACAGCGGAGAAGAATCAATTTGTTTAAGGGTAAAGAAGGGTGTAGACGCCGGCCTTTCTGTTTGTGTCTGGGCTGTGTGTTACTCTGTGACTGTGTTGTGTCTGGGCTGTGTGTTACTCTGTGACTGTGTTGTGTCTGGGCTGTGTGTTACTCTGTGACTGTGTTGTGTCTGGGCTGTGTGTTACTCTGTGACTGTGTTGTGTCTGGGTTGTGTGTTACTCAGTGACTGTGTTATGTCTGGGCTGTGTGTTACTGAGTGGGGTCCTTGATTATGCTGGCTGCTTTGCCGAGGCAGCGGGAAGTATAGACAGAGTCAATGGACGCGAGGCTGGTTTGTGTGATGGATTGGGCTACATTCACAACCTTTTGTAGTTTCTTGTGGTCTTGGGCAGAGCAGGAGCCAAACCAAGCTGAGATACAACCAGAAAGAATATTTTCTATGGTGCATCTGTAAAAGTTGGTGAGAGTTGCAGCTGACATGCCAAATTTACTTCGCCTTCTGAGAAAGTAGAGGCGTTGGTGGGCTTTCTTAACTGTAATGTCGGCATGGAGGGACCAGGACAGGCTGTTGGTGATCTGGACACCTAAAAACTTGAAGCTCTCGACCCTTTCTACTTCATCCCCATTGAAGTAGACAGGGGTATGTTCTCCTTTACACTTCTTGAAGTCGATGACAATCTCCTTCATTTTGTTGACATTGAGGGAGAGATTATTGTTGCCGCACCAGTTCACCAGATTCTCTATCTCATTCCTGTACTCTGTCTCATCATTGTTTGAGATCTGACCCACAACGAATCAAGTTGGAGGGGAATTTGGCCACACAGCCATAGGTGTATAAGGAGTATAATAGGGGGCTGAAGACACAGCCTTGTGGGACACTGGTGTCGAGGATGATCGTGGAGGAGGTGTTGTTGCCTCTCCTTATTGATTGTGGTCTGTGGGTTAGGAAGCTCAGGATCCAGTCGCAGAGGGAGGTGCTGAGGCCCAGGCCACAGAGTTTGGAGATGAATTTCGTGGGAATAATAGTGTTGAAGGCTGAGCTGTCACCGATGAGTCGGAGTCTGACATAGGCGGTCATCTTATTAAGGACAGATGTAAATGCATTGGAAGCATTTCAGAGAAGGGTTACTAGATTATTAATGGCAATGGGTGGATTGCCTAATGAAAAACGTTTGGACAGGCTTGGCTTGCATCCACTGGAGTTGAGCAGAGTAAGAGGTGATTTGAATGAAGCAGACAAGATCCTGAGGGGGTATTGATAGAGTAGATGTGGAGAGGATGCTTTCTCTTGTGGGAGAATCTAGAACTAGGGGTCACTGTTTGGAAATAAGAGGTTGCTCAGTTAAAATGAAG
The DNA here is from genome assembly GCF_964213995.1 of Mustelus asterias. Taxonomy (NCBI): domain Eukaryota; kingdom Metazoa; phylum Chordata; class Chondrichthyes; order Carcharhiniformes; family Triakidae; genus Mustelus; species Mustelus asterias. The sequence goes on from NC_135809.1 coordinate 1,297,141, forward strand.
ATGAGGAGAAATATTTTCTCGCAGAGGGTGCGAGTTTCTGGAATTTTCTTGCTTTGTGTTTTGAGGAAGAGAATCTTCGACTATTCTGAAGGCCGAGGTCGATCGTCCTTGATTAACGAGGAGTGAAAGGTTATCGGGGGAGGGCAGGATTGTGGGGTTGAGTTTCCAATCAGACCAGTCATGATCTTATTGGATGTTGTATTGGATATTGGATATCTTGATGTTCACTCACTCCTTGGGTGGGACAGACAGTTTTGTTTAGTCTCAAGTGGTGAGTGTCTGGAACGAGCTGCCAGAGGCAGTAGTAGAGGCGGGTACAATTTTGTCTTTTAAAAAGCGTTTAGACAGTTACGTGGGTAAGATGGGTATAGAGGGATATGAGCCAAACGCGGGCAATTGAGTTAAAAAAGGGGCTGCATGCGCAAGTTGGGCCGAAGGGTCTGTTTCCATGCTGTAAATCTCTATAGCTCTATGCCTCTAAGCCTCCTTGTGTGACTGTGGTGATGTTGTAAAATATTCACTCAAAGGAAAAGCAAGTGGAACCGGCTTGAAGGGCCGAATGGCCTACTCCTGCTCCTAATGTGTATGTTCATAGTCTATCCCCTGTAAACCTGAGGTTCTCTGCTCACCGTGTCCTAACTCTCAGCAAGCCCTGTTGACCCAGCAGCCTCGGTGCTCTCTGACCTACACTGGTTCCTGGTTCAGCAATTTTAAAATTCTCATCCTTTTTCAAACCTCACCGTGGCCCCGCCTCTCCCTCAGACAGTTCCAGATTTACACTCCCTCTGTATGGAGAAGCTCCCCTTTCTTCTGGACCAGAGGAAGGAACTTCTCTGAATTTATCTGATCAAACCCTTTCATCACTCCTCACTCTGAAATGAGTCGCTTCTTGTTCTCCTGCTGGGGACAGAGGCTCAGCCTGTGCAAACTGTCCTCAAGGTTTAACCTTCTAGACCTTGGATGTTCAGGTAAGTGCTGAGAGGCCGATGGTTGGAATGTGCGCATCATTTAGAATGTGTAACCATTGTCGAAGGTGACCACAAAGTAGACCCTGTTCGGAATGAGTTAACTTGTGAGCAAAGCACACAAGTAGCAGAGCAATTTTGGAATCAGAAATCTCGGAAAGAATTCGCAGAGTTTAAAGGTACAATGTACGGCCACCAAACACCACTTTTCAGCAAGGAGACATAGTATACTATCAGAGACAATTTTAATGAATGGAAATGCCCAGGGAAGGTTATAGGCAGAGATGGCAAAACAATTATTTTGCAACATGGTAATTAGACTGTTAGGGCACATTCATCAAAGACACTGGGTACAGATTACAAACTCGCAAATTTAGAAAGAGTATACGAACATGAGGAACCAGAGTCATGCGATACTTGTGTGTTACAGAATGATGAGGACCGGTTAACTGAAATAGACAGGACATCTGTAGAGGAACACAATACATCTGATGAACTAGAACAGGTTATTTTTCCAAAAGGACAACTGCCAAAGGTTGGTACAAAGGTGACATACTTGCCTGAAGGGTTCAGTCAATGGCAGGATGCAGCTGTCATTAGTAGAGCAGGGAAAGTATAAACCCTCGTTGAATTTACAGAACACATGGAAGGATGTCAGGTCCATGAATTGGGAACACAAAGTTCCAAAATGGAGGGCACAGAAATGTAGCATCAGTTCAGACAGTAAGTCCGATAGTGAAGGTGATCACAGGAAGACATGGAGAACTATTGAAAGAACATCCCACAGCAGGAGGGAAAGATCAAGCAGTGTGTGGTGGACCTCAGTTGTGCCTTTGTCCTATATGGACCACCGTTGTGTGTGTTTGTCATACCTGGACACATCCCCTCCCGGTTTGGTTCCTCCCCTCGGCACCTAGTATAAAGGTGGCTGTCTCCTCCCCCTTGTTCAGTCCAGGTTGGTTATTTGTTGGGATCTGCTCCTGATTCTGTTGTGAATAAAAGCCTACATTTGTATTGGCATACCGGTAGTCTTTCGCCTCATTGATAGCGCATCACAGTGGCAGTTCAGAACGAGACATCAGGTGGGATAAGGGTGTAGTTTGACAAGGTCTCAGAATACGGGTAAGACTACGAACAATACTAGGAGTAGAAGCCCACATGCTCATGAGGTTTTGGCAGCTTCCAATAAATTAGATGAAAAAGTTATAAAAGATGCCAAACAGCAAGAACTGCATAGTTGGAGTGAATTTGGGGAGTACGCGGAGGTACCAGATAGGGGACAAAGACCTCTATCTCACAGATTGATTTGCATGGAAAAGATGCTTCCTGATGGAGTTTATAAGGCAAAGGCCAGGCTTGTGCCAAGAGGATTTGAAGAAAATTCAGGAGATCAGGATGTAAGGATGGATTCACCTATGGCAGGAAAGATTATTTTGAAGGTTTTCTTGGCTCTGTCAGCTACAAAGGCCTGGGAATGCAAATCTATTGAAATTAAAGCTGTCTTTTTGCAGGGGCATCAGCTTCAGAGAGACATCTTTCTCTGTCCTCCCGAAGAGGCAGTGAACACAGGAGTACTTTGAAAGTTAAATAAATGTGTATATGGGCTGAATGATGTGTCTAGAGTTTGATATTTTTTGCTAAGGTCGGTTTTGTTAAAGTTAGGCTGTTGCCAGTTGAAAGCAGATCCTGCGATGTTTTACTGGCACTATGGAGGAAATCTTTCTGGTATCTTTATGATGCATGTCGATGATCCCAAAGGATCGGTGGGTGATCCTTTTGGGTTTTAGTCTGTGACAGCGCTGCATCGATTCAAAGGTCAGAATTCCGTTACCCAAATGTCAGAATTGCCCCCCCCGGCCCCCTCTCCCCAGCCCCCGCCCTCCCCCCAACTCGCCCCTGCCCCCCTCTCCTCAGCCCCTGCCCTCCCCGCCCCTCCCCCTCTCCTCAGCCCCGCCCTCCCCCGCCCCTCCCCCCTCTCCTCAGCCCCCGCCCTCCCCCGCCCCTCCCCTCCCCCCTCCCCCCTCTGACAATGTCCCCTCTCACCCTTGCTCACTGTATGAACCAGCTTCTGCTGTCTCTCTGAGTCCCAGTGACACAGCCTGGACTGGTGAGGTTGGACAGTGTGATTGTCCTCCGTTTTCCCTGGGGTTTTTATGAATATTGACAGGTTTCACAGTGAAAAGCTGAATTCTGTGAAAAGCAAAAAGAAAAGAAATCCTTTGTACGTCTCGCGCCATCCAGGACTTTGAAAATTCCCATTGAGCTTTCGAGCTAATCGATGAATTTTTTTGAAGATGTGTAATCACTGTCAAAGTGCCGCAGGCAATTTGTGCAGAGCAAGCTCCCACACACAGAAATGGGATGATGCTCAGATTAACTGATTGAGTTTGAGGGGACTGTGAGCTCACAGGAAGAGTTTTAACAACACCAGGTTAAAGTCCAACAGGTTTATTTGGTAACAAATACCATTAGCTTTCGGAGCGCTGCTCCTTCGTCAGATGGAGTGGAAATCTGCTCTCAAACAGGGCACAGAGCTCACAGGAACACAGACTGACTACAGATCCATCTCCAGTGGGACAGTTTGAGCCTGGGAGCTGCTCAGGAAAGGACAGTGGGGAAAATACTGATGCCCGCACCGTCTGGGAATGAAGCAACATCTCAGACGGCTGGAATCCACAACACGTCCTGGGCTTTTTCTTCTTTGTTCCTTTGAGAAAGGAGTTTCACTGCCACATTTAAAAAAAACATCTCTTCCTGTTTACTCCAGCTGGCTGAGTTATTACAAGCTGCTTAGTTGGATAATTGGTTTCTCTCATTGGTGGAGTCACTGCCAACTGTTTATTGAATTAGAAATGAAACTTTGGAAGTTACACAGCTCCCTTATCACTGATTGGCCAATGCTCCCCACTCCTCATTCAGTGAAAGGAATCTGGGCCTTTAGAAATAGACGCACAAGATCACAAAAGCAGGAAGCGATTGCCAAACTTGTTTAAAACCCTAATTCACCCTCAACTGGAGGATTGCATCTCATTCTTTAGGAAGAATGTGAGGGCATTAGAGAGAACGCAGAAGTGAATTACTGGAGTGGTCCTGGAGACGAGGAATTGGAACACAAGCTGTCACAACTGTGGTGAGAGTTCTGAGGAGGTTCTGTAGACGGCACAGGAATCATAGGATGGTCACTGAACTTGATGGAAGTGTACAAAATTATCATGGGAAGAGATAGAGTGGACGGGATAAAACTGTTTCCCTTGGGGGAGAATTCTAGAAGCAGGAGACATGGATTCAAGGTAAGTGCAGGGGGGACATGAGCAAAATGTTTTTACGCAGAGGGTGCTGGGTGTTTGGAATTTGCTGCCTGAGTTGGTGGTGGAGAAGGAAGGTGAGATTAGAAAGGGAACCTTGTGAGCTTTTTCCTCACATTACATTTGCTTTTTTGGCAAACCACTTTAAATCTGTGCCCTCTCGTTCTTGATCCACTATTTTGAACGTCTCGTTCAAATCTCCTCTTAGCCTTCCTCTCTCCAAGGAGAACAGTCTCAACCTTTCCAATCTATCCTCATGACTGAAGTTTCTCATCCCTGGAACCATTCTTGTAAGCCTCTTCTACACTCTCTCCAATCTGTTCACATCCTTCCTATCGTGTGGGGCCCAGAACTGTACAGGATATTCCAGCTGAGATCTAACTAGTGCCCTGTACATGGAATCAATGAGGTCAGAGCACGCTGAAGTTCAGTGCACGTTGAAGGAAACAAAGGCTGGATCCAGAAGCTGGCCGTGGACAAACCCAGAGTCACTGTAGCTGTTTCTGTTTGCTTAAAGTGGTTGACTGCCTAGACATGGCTGTATGGAACACAGGGTGGTCGCTGAGTATTCAGACAAAAGCCCTGGTAGATACATGACATCACGAGTGCTGAGGGCGTTCTGTAGAAGTGCGCCATTTTGGTGAAGATCTTGCTGTTGAATTGTGGGTTGGTTTCTGCTGAATCCTCGGCAGTGGCTAAATCCTTGAAGAAAAGGAGCTGGAATTCTCCCTGAGGAAGCTCAGAGCTTTGAAGAATGTTAGGGCTGAATTTAGGGCCATCCATGCTGGGACTGCCCTGTAAATCAGACGGATTTGTTTTGTTGTATGTTAATTCATTTTGAATTTTACATTGATTTTGCTTTGACCGCTAAAGTAGAATTAAAAGGTGAAAACATGTCTATTGGTTTTCTCGTTGAGATTGATTGATTATATTGGTTTGTTGGCCTCCACACATCATAACAGCAAGAAGGACAACGATCGCACAGGAGGATGGGGCTTCTATATTTCTATTTAAACCTTTGATCACCTGTCATAATACCTCATCATGTGACTTGGCGTTAATCATGTTTACAACATGAAAGGCGCTATATAAATGTAATTTGCGGTTGACGATGCAATAAACAAAAGGTATTTTTAATAAAAGATACAGGATTCTGGCCTTTGTAAATGGAGACAATAGAGTGCAATAGCAAGCGCAATTGGTGTTGTCGACATGGACTTTAGCAAGGCCTTTGACAAGGTACCGCATGGTAGGTTGTTGCATAAGGTTAAATCTCACGGAATCTAGGGTGAGGGATCGAAATGGATACAAAATTGGCTTCTTGACAGAAGCCAGAGGGTGGTTGTAGAGGGTTATTTTTCAAACTGGAGGCCTGTGACCAGCGGTGTGCCTCAGGGATCAGTACTGGGTCCACTTTGTTTGTCATTTATATTAATGATTTGGTTGAGAATGTAGGAGGCATGGTTAGTAAGTTTGCAGATGACACCAAGATTGGTGGCATAGTGGACAGTGAGGAAGGTTATCTCGGATTGCAACGAGATCTTGATCAATTGGACCAGTGGGCTGATGAATGGCAGATGGAGTTTAATTTAGATAAATGTGAGGTAATGCATTTTGGTAGATTGAACCAGGGCAGGACTTACTCAGTTAATGGTAGGGCACTGGGGAGAGTTACAGAACAAAGAGATCTAGGGGTAAGGGTCATAGCTCCTTGAAAGTGGAGTCACAGGTGGACAGAGTGGTGAAGAATGCATTCGGCATGCTTGGTTCCATTGGTCAGAACATTGAATACAGGAGTTGGGACATCTTGTTGAAATTGTACAAGACATTGGTAAGGCCACACTTGGAATACTGTGTGCAATTCTGGTCACCTATTATAGAAAGGATATTATTAAACTAGAAAGAGTGCAGAAAAGATTTACTGGGATGCTACTGGGACTTGATGGTTTGAGCGATAAGGAGTGGCTGGATAGACTGGGACTTTTTTCTCTGGAGCGTAGGAGGCTAAGGGGTGATCTTATAGAGGTCTATAAAATAATGAGGGATCAGCTAGATAGTCAACATCTTTTCCCAAAGGTAGGGGAGTCTAAAACTAGAGGGCATAGGTTTAAGGTGAGAGGGGAGAGATACAAAAATGTCCAGAGGGGCAATTTTTTCTCAGAGGGTGGTGAGTGTCTGGAACAAGCTGCCAGAGGTAGTAGTAGAGGTGGGTACAATTTTGTCTTTTAAAAAACTTTTAGGCAGTTACATGGGTAAGATGGGTATAGAGGGATATGGACCAAATGCGGGCAATTGGGACTAGCTTAGGGGTTTAAAAAAAAGGGCAGCATGGACAAGTTGAACCAAAGGGCCTGTTTCCATGCTATAAACCTCTATGACTCTAAGGAGGTTACTTTAATCAAACATTGGTTCAGCTTCAGTGGGAGTATTGTGAGTATTCTGACCATCGCTATTGGATAAGGATGTTGTGAATATCTCATTTCATAATTTATGGATTTGAAAATATAACATAAGAATTAATATTAAATGTTGATAAGTGGAAACATCTGATTGAGAAACTGATAAACAATCGGAAAATAAATGCAAAGTAACCACTTGGGATACTTGGTGTTGAATGTGCTTTTTTTTTAATGAGGTCAGCATTTGACATGAGAACTTCAGCAATGGACTTCCCATTTCTGAGCTTGTGATGGAGACGGGAGGTTTACAGTTACTGCAGTGCAGGATTTGGGTTATACGTGTAATTCTTAGATCCAAGGAGTTCAAGTCACTTTTGTAAGTAAGAGAATTCCTTGATGATCTCAGGGAATCTGGAGATAAGAGTCGCTAATTCCATCATCGATATAAATTATTCAGATTGGTCCCGGAATCAAAGGGGTTGTTTTGAAGGTAAAGATAATGGGGGAATTTTACCATTTTGAGTCTAAGTGCCGGATCTGGGCGTCAAATAGATCAACGCCTGGAATCCTCTTTCCAGCGCGCCCATACGCGTTTTGCTGGCTCCGGTCCGATCCGTGCTGTGGGCGGGGCTTAGCGCTGGCGGACCGATCGGAGCTCTGAACTGCGTATGCGCAGTTCGAAAAAAATCTGACAGTGCGCCCGAGCACGAAAAAAATGCAGAAAACGAAGAGAGCGGCTCTCTGACGGTCATTCTCTGGGGAGGGGGTGGGGGGGGCGTCTCATCCCCTGGGGGGGGTGGGAGGGGAGGAGAGGGGAGGGGTGTGACGTCTCATCCCCTGGGGGGGGGGGGGAGAAGAGGGGGTGTGACGTCTCATCCCCTGGGGGGGGGGGGGGTGGGTGGGGAGGAGAGGGGGTGTGACGTCACATCCTCTGGTCGGGGGGGTTCCGCTGCCAGTCTGCGGCCGATCCCTCCTGGCACCATCACTGGTTCACTACCAGCCACAGCATCTCTCCCGCTCTCTCGCACCTGCAGGGAAGAGTAATCTGTGGCTGGTAGTGAACCAGTGATGGTGCCAGGAGGGATCGGCCGCAGACACGCAGCGGAACCCCCCCGACCAGAGGATGAGACGTCACACCCCCTCTCCTCCCACCCCCCCCCCCCACCCCCCCAGGGGATGAGACGTCACACCCCCTCTCCTTCTCCCACCCCCCTCCCGACCAGAGGATGACCTGGGTCAAAGAGCCATTGGAGGCTGCAGCGGTGACTTCAGACTTTATTTTGCAGGTCGGTAACAGCGCGGATGCGGATCGGGCCAGAAGACGGTAAAGTGGGATTTGGCGGTAGAGTTGGGCGCGCGGTTCATTAAGTCGATTTAAATGGCCCAATTAGCTTACATTTCTGTTGGAACATCCCAAGTACCCCACGTTGCCATGGAGATGCTTCGTGTGGGTTACAAATTTCCTTTGTTTTAATTGATGTGTTTTACTCATAGCGAATAAGCAGCTTCGTAGACAGGTTGGAGAGAGATTGCCAGGAGCTGAGTCTGTTCAGGATGAGAAGTATAAAAGCCATTACGAACAGGAGTATTCCTCATTTTTAAATCACTGAGCACAAGCACCTGAGAACTCCACGGTCATGCCTGTTTTGAAGAAAATTTGAAGGATCACCTGCCCAAGGATTCCCACGAAATGTCATACTTCAAAGAATAGCTGGAACACTGAGGAGAAATTAAAGTGAATTCTGAAGAGCTGTGGCATACCTAGTGTGAATTTCAAAAGAGAAGTGAATGAATCCTCAAGATGTTGTATTGTGTACAGGAAACCTTAGGAAGTAAAAGGGGAACTGGATTTACATTCTTGACAAATTTGTGTTAAGTTGCTTATTTCATGTACAGTAAATTTTAGTTTTGTTTGAAAAACTTGGGGTGGCGGGGGGGGAATTCTCCCAGACAGAATTCTAAGCGTCAAATTCACGTAAAAACTGGAGTAAATTCCATTGGCTTTTTCAGTGGAAGCTTCAAAAAGAATCTCCCGCAGTCTCTGGAGCACAGAGTGCACCAGCGTGGATCAGTCCAGAGATCAGGGTGCAGGGCCTATTCCTGCCGGAGAGGCTGGCAAGCGGGCCACTGCGCATGCGCCGATCTGTCGGCACTGAGATCGGCACTGCGCAGAAGGCCGCACTGCCGGCCTTCCGATTGCTGGCGACGCAAACATGTCTGGGCCAGCCTCGACCCACCCCCAGCCTGCCTCGATCACCCCCAGCCTGCCTCGATCACCCCCACCGATTTCTGGCGCAGAGCTGACGGCTCTGGAAATCTGGCATCCGGAGATGCGCAGAGGCCGTGGCGCTCAGCAGGGAACCCGCAAAACGGCCTCCGCTCGAGTCTCCCGACTTGTTGTGCTCCAAAAGCTGAAGAGCAGGATGGGGGAATTACCCCATGGGTTTCCTGCTGGGTGGGGTTCTCTCAGTAAATGACCGGGTTTTTGAATGACTATTTAAATGTTAATGGTCTCGACAGAAAACCTACCAAAGGCAACAGAGAGGCTGCAGAAAGATTGATGTGAATTGTTGCAGGATGAGGAATTTTGGTTATTGTGAATAGGTTTGAGAAACTGGGACTATTTCTTTGAAAAACAGAAGGTTCAGGTTTTGATCGAGATCTTCAAAATCATGAGGGGCCTGGACAGTGCCGATAGGGAGAAACGGTTCCCATTGGTGAAAGGATGGAGATCCAGAGGGCCCAGATTGAAAGTCATTGGCAACATGAGGAGAAATGTTTTCACACTGCGAGTGGTTAGGATCGAGAATACCCTGCCTGGGAATGTGCTGGGGGCAGTGTCAATCCAGGCTTTTACAAGGGAATTTGACAAATATCTGAAGAACGGACAGGGCACTAACTGGATTCTCCAGAGCTGCAGAGACTCTATGGATTGAATGGCCGCCTTCTGCATGGCAACCATTCATCATTCTATAAATTGCACCTCAGGCTGGTATGAAACTGGCACTGATGCCATTTATTGCCCATCACAGTGACCCACAGAGGGATGGATGACCAATGGTAGGGCTAGGTGATGACATTGAAATGTCCATTGCGCCTGGTAACCAGGTCACCAGAAGGTCAGGCAGTGTGGGGCTTTGTAGCTTCCCCTCTCTGGGGGGTCAGGCAGTGTGGGGCTTCCTCTCTCTGGGGGTCAGGCAGTGTGGGGCTTTCCCCTCCCTGGGGGGTCAGGCAGTGTGGGGCTTTCCCCTCCCTGAGGGGTCAGGCAGTGTGGGGCTTTCCCCTCCCTGGGGGGTCAGGCAGTGTGGGGTTTTCCCCACCCTGGGGGGTCAGGCAGTGTGGGGCTTCCTCTCTCTGGGGATCAGGCAGTGTGGGGCTTCCTCTCTCTGGGGGGTCAGGCAGTGTGGGGCTTCCTCTCTCTGGGGATCAGGCAGTGTGGGGCTTCCTCTCTCTGGGGGTCAGGCAGTGTGGGGCTTCCTCTCTCTGGGGGTCAGGCAGTGTGGGGCTTCCTCTCTCTGGGGGTCAGGCAGTGTGGGGCTTCCTCTGGGGGTCAGGCAGTGTGGGGCTTCCTCTCTCTGGGGGTCAGGCAGTGTTGGGCTTCCTCTCTCTGAGGGTCAGGCAGTGTGGGGCTTTCCCCTCCCTGGGGGGTCAGGCAGTGTGGGGCTTTCCCCTCCCTGGGGGGTCAGGCAGTGTGGGGCTTTCCCCTCCCTGGGGGGTCAGGCCAAGTGGGGCTTTCCCCCCTCTGGGGGAGCCCAGAGAACCCAGCAGGCTTTTCTGACAATCCTGTAGTTTGCAGTTCCTGGCTGCTCGTTGCTCACTCCCATGTCATCACAGCATCATCAAAACTGTGAGAACACCCAGGAGGTCAGCGTACGTCTAGGGAGAGAGAAATCACCATCATCTTGGTTTTGATTTGATTTATTATTGTCACATGTATTAACATACAGTGAAAAGTATTGTTTCTTGCGCGCTATACAGACAAAGCATACCGTTCATAGAGAAGGAAAGGAGAGGGTGCAGAATGTAGTGTTGCAGTCATAGCTAGGGTGTGGAGAAAGATCAACTTAATGCGAGGGAGGTCCATTCAAAAGTCTGACAGCGGCAGGGAAGAAGCTGTTCTTGAGTTGGTTGGTACGTGACCTCAGACTTTTGTATCTTTTTCCCGATGGAAGAAGGTGGAAGAGAGAATGTACGGGGTGCGTGGGGTCCTTAATTATGCTGGCTGCTTTGCCAAGGCAGCGGGAAGTGTAGACACAGTCAATGGATGGGAGGCTGGTTTGCGTGATGGATTGGGCTACATTCACGACCTTTTGTAGTTCCTTGCGGTCTTGTAAATGTAAATATCTTCCCCACAAATCCCCATTTTTCTCAGTCCCTTACATTCTCCCCCCACCAAAAATACAGCATGCCCCCATGCTGAGCTACATGACATAGGACCCAGTTAACCAATTACACCATGTACCTTAAACTGGCCCTCAGTGTGATGACTGGTATAATAGTGGGTGAAAAGAGTGGTACCTTATTCATACATGACAAGCACTGAGCAAAGGAGTTACACCACCATGTATGACAACTATTGCAGTGTTCAGGAAAATGCATAGTGGGTGGCGTAGCTGAGTGAACACTTGTATGTCCGACTACTACAGACTTTGCACACAGCTCTCCCAGCTTTGTATAATGGAAACGGTCTGCTGGCTTTCTCTCTCTCTGTGATCTCCTTATCTCTGGTTCTGGATTGGCTATGTTAGATGTGTCTGTAGTGTAAGTGCCCTCAACAGAACTGTCTGATTCTACTTCCCTTTGCTGAGTTACTATCTCTTCTATCACGACAGGGAGCCCTTCTGAAGATTCTGAGCTTGCTGCGACTTCTGTAGCATTTGTGGGGGGATTGGACCCTGTAAGCATGACATCCTGTTCCAGTTGTTCACAGATTCCCTCCGGATTGTCAATGATCAAGTCCTCTGGGTAATGTCCATACTCTGACTCTGAGTCTGAAGAGTTTTGATCTTCCAGGGGCACATCAGCTGCGGAGTCATCTTTGTGAACCTCAGGAGTTTGATTCCTTTCTTTTGCTTTCCTGCGCCTGAGGGCTCTTGGAGAGGGAGTAGGCTTTGGGTCAACCTCAGTGCTCACATTTTTCTCACGAGCCGGGTATTTGTCCCCACCAGCACGGCAATTATGTCATCTTTCACAGGGTTAGGACATACTAAGGCCAAAGTGTCAACTGTCTGCGGCACTCCGATTACACCAGCAGTGAACTTGAGTTGTATGGACAGGTAGCCATCATATGGGTATTGGTGAGAGCTTAAACCCCATATTCCCAGGTCTTCAAGTGGCTGGAGAGGTAAGTGTTTCAGGTAGTCTTGGCGACCTTTTACCTGAACTGCAAAATGATGAGGACTTAACAGCTTTGATTTAGGGGCAAAGTCAGGGGGCAAGGTGAGGGGGAGGGTCGGGGGCAAGGTGAGGGGGAGGGTCGGGGGCAAGGTGAGGGAGGGGGAATGGTTGGGGAAGGGGTTGGGGTGAGGGAGAGGGAATCAGAGAAAGCACCAGACCAAAGGTCTCTGATGGGGTGAAAGGCCGATACAAACTGTTTCTTGTGTCGCCGCTGAAACTTGAACAACTTGCCCAGATTTCAGAACAGCAACAGCGATGCTGCAATCAAACCTTTCCCCCACTGGATGCTATTGTGTGCATTTCTTCTGGAACCTTCCAATCCCGGAGTTCAGAGAAATGAACAGCGCAGTGTCCCTTGGAGAACTTGGTCAGACTACAGAGAGATGGGGAAAGACAGACATGCCCCCATTCATCACCCTTGCTGCTGATTGGTCAGTTTAATGTCCAGTGTGAAAGGTTAGTGAGCGGGTAGTTGGTGAGCTGGGTCAGGGGGAAGTGTTGGTGGATCGGCTAAGTACTAGGTCACCCAGAGGGGTAATGAGTTTGCTGTGGGGGTAGTCGGCTGGTTGGGGGTAGTCTTGATGTGGAGATGCCGCCCGTTGGACTGGGGTAATCACAGTAAGAAGTCTCACAACATCAGGGACAGTCTTGCCAGATTGGGTGAGGGTTGTCAGGCCGGGGTATAGCTGGCCGGCCAGTGGGTATTTGGGTTGGGGGGAGAGTTGGAGGATTGGTGTAGTCGGGTTGTTGGAGGGTAGTCAGTTCAGATTGTGGGGGGAAGCTGAGGGGTTGGAAGGTTCGTCAGGTGAAGTGATTTTGTGGGGAGGGGTTGGGTTGTGTTGTTGTCCATGTTTGGATCAGGTTTCAATCTGTCTAACATTTTCAGGGTAACTATCCAGGTTAATCCCACGGAATGCCCAAAGCCTCCGGCTCCATCTCAGAGCAGGGGAATGGCCCATCGCACATGGGTCCACACAGCCAGACTTCTGCAGCCACACCCTCAATTGTATCTCTGGTCTCCAACGATCCGAGTATATCCTTAGAACCAGAGGGCATAACCTCAGGCTAAAGGGACGATCCTTTAAAACAGAGATGAGGAGGAATTTCTTCAGTCAGAGAGTGGTGAATCTATGGAACTCTTTGCCGCAGAAGGCTGTGGAGGCCGGGTCATTGAGTGTCTTTAAGACAGAGATAGATAGGTTCTCGATTAATAAGGGGATCAGGGGTTATGGGGAAAAAACAGGAGAATGGGGATGAAAAAAATATCAGCCATGATCGAATGGCGAAGCAGACTCGATGGGCCAAGTGGCCTAATTCTACTCCCATGTCTTATAGCCTGAGGCCTAATATTATTGAGAGTTTCCAGCTGTAAAGAATGCAGTTTCATCCCCAGGCGGCTCTGAAATTAGAGAGTTTGCATTCACACCCTACCTGTAAGGTTGCCTTGGGAGCGTTATTAGTAATAGAAATATATTTTGTGAAGACATGAAGTGGTGTTGTTTTCTAATGGACATTTTCCCTGCAGGTTTGAAGGATGTTTGGTCTGGAAATGCATCTCTCAAATGTCTGCCAAGTAAGTGGTCGGTGTTTAAGTGGAATGCTGCAGTTATTAATTGTCTTTTGAAAGCTGTAAACCGAGAAAGCTAGCCAGAGGAACTGAAGAGAGATTTAATTGTCTTTAGTACCTGATCAAGAGGACTAACGGCTGAAGCCAATAGAATGAGGAGGAACTGATTGTAGACACGCAATGCCTTCTGTCACTGTGCTGGGGAGGAATGTGGGATCAGCATTATTTCATTCAAATGCTAATGAGATAGATTTCCCTCGGCAAAGAACATGAGCATCCAGTATCAGAGAAATGTAAAACATGAGGTGTGGGAGTGGATTGAGTTTGGGAAGAACAGGTGATTCCCAAATCTCCCCTGTTGGGGGATTTTCCTCATCTGGTGCGGACGGGCTCTGTTATAAACTTATTGATCAGGGTTGATCAGTATGATTGGTCAATAACTCCATCATATCATCATGTATATCCGATGGCAGAAAGCGAATTGCATCCATCTTGTTTCTCTTGTAGTTTTAAGAAGGGTAGGAAGGATAACCCGGGTAATTATAGGCCGGTGAGCTTGACGTCCGTGGTGGGCAAGTTGTTGGAGAAGATTCTTAGAGATAGGATGTATGCGCATTTAGAAAGGAATAAACTCATTAACGATAGTCAGCATGGTTTTGTGAGAGGAAGGTCATGCCTCACTAACCTGGTGGAGTTTTTTGAAGAAGTGACTAGAATGGTTGACGAGGGAAGGGCCGTGGATGTCATCCATACAGACTTTAGTAAAGCGTTTGACAAAGTCCCTCATGGTAGGCTGGTGAAAAAGGTTGGATCTCATGGGATAAAAGGGGAGGTGGCTAGATGGGTGGAGAACTGGCTTGGTCACAGAACAGTAAGAAGTCTCACAACACCAGGTTAAAGTCCAACAGGTTTATTTGGTAGCAAATACCATAAGCTTTCGGAGCACAGCTCCTTCATCAGATGGAGTGGATATCTGTTCTCAAACAGTGCAAACAGACACAGAAATCAAGTTACAGAATACTGATTAGAATGCAAATCTCTACAGCCAGCCAGGTCTTAAATGTACAGACAATGTGGGTGGAGGGAGCATTCAACACAGGTTAAAGAGATGTGTATTGTCTCCAGACAGAACAGCTGTGAAATTCTGCAAGTCCAGGAGGCAAGCTGTGGGGGTTACTGATAGTGTGACATAAATCCAACATCCCGGTTGAGGCTGTCCTCATGTGTGCGGAACTTGGCTATCAGTTTCTGCTCAGCGACTCTGCGCTGTCGTGTGTCGTGAAGGCTGCCTTGGAGAACGCTTACCTGAAGATCCAAGGCTGAATGCCCATGACTGCTGAAGTGCTCCCCCACAGGAAGAGAGCAGTCTTGCCTGGTGATTGTCGAGCGGTGTTCATTCATCCGTTGTCGTAGCGTCTGCATGGTTTCCCCAATGTACCATGCCTCGGGACATCCTTTCTTGCAGCGTATCAGGTAGACAACGTTGGCCGCGTTGCAAGAGTAGGTACCGTGTACCTGGTAGATGGTGTTCTCATGTGAGATGATGGCATCCGTGTCGATGATCCGGCATGTCTTGCAGAGGTTGCTGTGGCAGGGTTGTGTGGTGTCGTGGTCACTGTTCTCCTGAAGGCTGGGTAGTTTGCTGCGGCAATGGTCTGTTTGAGGTTGCATGGTTGTTTGAAGGCAAGAAGTGGGGGTGTGGGGATGGCCTTGGCGAGATGTTCGTCTTCATCAATGACATGTTGAAGGCTCCGGAGGAGATGCCGTAGCTTCTCCGCTCCGGGGAAGTACTGGACGACGAAGGGTACTCTGTCCACTGTGTCCCGTGTTTGTCTTCTGAGGAGGTCGGTGCGGTTTTTCGCTGTGGCGCGTCGGAACTGTTGATCGATGAGTCGAGCGCCATATCCTGTTCTTATGAGGGCATCTTTCAGCGTCTGGAGGTGTCTGTTGCGATCCTCCTCATCCGAGCAGATCCTGTGTATACGGAGGGCTTGTCCGTAGGGGATGGCTTCTTTAACGTGTTTAGGGTGGAAGCTGGAGAAGTGGAGCATCATTAACCTGTGTTGAATGCTCCCTCCACCCACATTGTCTGTACATTTAAGACCTGGCTGGCTGTAGAGATTTGCATTCTAATCAGTATTCTGTAATTTGATTTCTGTGTCTGTTTGCACTGTTTGAGAACAGATATCCACTCCATCTGACGAAGGAGCTGTGCTCCGAAAGCTTATAGTATTTGCTACCAAATAAACCTGTTGGACTTTAACCTGGTGTTGTGAGACTTCTTACTGTGCTTACCCCAGTCCAACGCCGGCATCTCCACATCTTGGTCACAGAAGACAGAGGGTCTTTTTCCGGCTGGAGGCCTGTGACTAGTGGTGTTCCGCAGGGCTCTGTATTGGGACCTCTGCTGTTTGTGATTTATATAAACGACCTGGAAGAAGGTGTGACTGGGGTGATCAGTAAGTTTGCGGACAACACAAAATTGGCAGGACTTGCAGATAGTGAGGAGCATTGTCAGAAGCCACAGAAGGATATAGATAGGCTGGAAATTTGGGCAAAGAAATGGCAGATGGAGTTCAATCCTGATAAATGCGAAGTGATGCATTTTGGTAGAAATAATGTAGGGAGGAGCTATACGATAAATGGCAGGACCATAAAGGGTGTAGATACGCAGAAGGACCTGGGTGTGCAAGTCCACAGATCCTTGAAGGTGACGTCACAGGTGGAGAAGGTGGTGAAGAAGGCATATGGCATGCTTGCCTTCATAGGACGGGGCATAGAGTATAAAAGTTGGGGTCTGATGTTGCAGATGTATAGAACGTTGGTTCGGCCGCATTTGGAATACTGAGTCCAGTTCTGGTCGTCACACTACCAGAAGGACGTACATAGAACATAGAACATAGAACATTACAGCGCAGAACAGGCCCTTCGGCCCACGATGTTGCACCGACCAGTTAAAAAAAAAAACTGTGACCCTCCAACCTAAACCAATTTCTTTTCGTCCATGAACCTATCTACGGATCTCTTAAACGCCCCCAAACTAGGCGCATTTACTACTGATGCTGGCAGGGCATTCCAATCCCTCACGTAGAGGCTTTGGAGAGAGTACAGAGGAGGTTTACCAGGATGTTGCCTGGTATGGAGGGGCTTAGTTATGAGGAGAGATTGGGTAAACTGGGGTTGTACTCCCTGGAAAGACGGAGGATGAGGGGAGACTTAATAGAGGTGTATAAAATTATGAAAGGCATAGATAGGGTGAACGGTGGGAAGCTTTTCCCCAGGTCGGTGGTGACGTTCAAGAGGGGTCATAGGTTCAAGGTGAAGGGTGGGAGGTTTAACACAGATATCAGAAGGACATATTTTACACAGAGGGTGGTGGGGGCCTGGAATGCGCTGCTAGGCAAGGTAGTGGAGGCGGACACACTGGGAACATTTAAGACTTATCTAGATAGCCATATGAACGGAGTGGGAATGGAGGGATACAAAAGAATGGTCTAGTTTGGACCAGGGAGCGGCACGGGCTTGGAGGGCCAAAGGGCCTGTTCCTGTGCTGTATTGTTCTTTGTTCCTTCCTGTATTCCCATCCATAACCTTCCTGTATTCCCATCCATAACCTTCCTGTATTCCCATCCATAACCTTCTTGTATTCCCATCCATAACCTCTGTGCAATGTACTGTTCTTATCCAAGAGAATCAGTGTTACCCTGCCATTGAGAAGATGTTTCTATTGGTGGAAGTGTGTTGGTTTAAAGATGGTCATTATTTAATGACTTGCCAGGTTGTGTGTCAGTTGGATTTCCCGCATTGTTGAAGGCAGTCATAACTTTTATTGATATTGTAAACTAAACATTTTATAATGGGTAACGAAGTTTGGGTAACGAAGTTTGGGTAACTTCGTTAGGGTAACGAAGTTTGCAGACGACACAAAGATAAGTGGAAAAGTGAATCGTGTGGAGGACGGAGAAGATCTGCAGAGAGATTTGGACAGGCTGAGTGAGTGGGCGAGGGTATGGCAAATGGAGTATAACGTTGAGAAATGCGAGGTTATACACTTTGGAGGAAATAATAACAAATGGGATTACTATCTCAATGGAAACAAATTAAAACATGCTACCGTGCAAAGGGACCTGGGGGTCCTTGTGCATGAGACGCAAAAGCCCAGTCTGCAGGTACAACAGGTGATCAAGAAGGCAAATGGGATGTTGGCCTATATTGCGAGGGGGATAGAATATAAAAGCAGGGATGTCTTGATGCACCTGTACAGGGCATTGGTGAGGCCACAGCTGGAATACTGTGTGCAGTATTGGTCCCCTTATATGAGGAAGGATATATTGGCATTGGAGGGAGTGCAGAGAAGGTTCACCAGGTTGATACCGGAGATGAGGGGTTTGGATTATGAGGAGAGGCTGAGGAGATTGGGTTTGTACTCGTTGGAGTTTAGAAGGATGAGGGGGGATCTTATGGAGACTTATAAGATAATGCGGGGGCTGGATAGGGTGGAGGCGGAGAGATTCTTTCCACTTAGTAAGGAAGTTAAAACTAGAGGACACAGCCTCAAAATAAAGGGGGGTCGGTTTAAGACAGAGTTGAGGAGGAACTTCTTCTCCCAGAGGGTGGTGAATCTCTGGAATTCTCTGCCCACTGAGGTGGTGGAGGCTACCTCGCTGAATATGTTTAAAGCGCGGATGGATGGATTCCTGAGCGGTAAGGGAATTAAGGGTTATGGGGATCAGGCGGGTAAGTGGTACTGATCCACGTCAGATCAGCCATGATCTTATTGAATGGCGGGGCAGGCTCGAGGGGCTAGATGGCCTACTCCTGCTCCTATTTCTTATGTTCTTATGTTCTTATGTAATGCACTGGAGCAACATCTAAAATGCCATAAACCCAGCCATCAAATGTCTACACACCTATACTCAGAGCTGCTTCACCATCAGAAAGGCCCAATCCAGAGATATCTATCAAATCTTTTCTCTCCGTGGGCGCGGGGCTGGTAACTGCAGCGAGCCTTTCAAAGTAGCATTGACTTTGGCAGGACTGGAAGATTTGACCAGCTGGATGAGCTGTAAAACTTTGCCCTGTTTTTCAATACCTGATCAGATCATTAGGGAATTTTCCTCAGCTGGGGCAAGGGATGAAATCTGGTTTGTGCTGGGCAAGCAGATCAGCCATGATCTAACTGAACAGTGGAACAGCCTCAAGGGACAGAATGGCCTCCTCCTGTTCCAAACAATACGCTGAAATAGAAAAGCAAAATAAAATGATTTGTGTTCTCGACTCAGAAATTGGACAGGCACAGGAACAACCAATGGGACCTAATCTTTCGCTTTCAGTGAATCTATTTATCAGAGGATGGATCTAACAAAGTTAGATTTATGACAGGATTTGTTTAGTCTCTGATGGTTTTCAGTGGTCAGATAAAGCAATTGTGTCAATGTGTTTATGTGAGGGGTGTGCAATATTTAATTATGAAATGATAAATGAGTTCATTGTGATTGGGAACACAGAGAAATTAATCAACTCGGAACAATCTATTGAGGAGAGAAAAGAAAATTGTTTTGGCTGCACAATGAACTTCATTGTATTTAATATTCGGGATTTTCTCCTAGGCGTTTCCAACAAACTGTACATAAACACCAGGCCGTTTGAAAGTAGCCTGTTTTATTGTTATTTATGAGTTGCTGTGAATCTGTGTTGAATAATTCTATTTGCTAAAGTGAATCACAATCTGCCGGTAAGAAAACTTCTTTAACACCTCTCAAACAGCCCATAATCCAATTAAACAGGTTCAGAGGAAAGCTACAATCTCTTTCACACCCTTAGAATGTCCCAGAGCACTTTACAACCAATGAAGTATTTTTTTGACATGTAGCTCATGAGATCATAACAAATAGGAGCAGGAGGAAGCCCTATTGGACGGTTACTCTCTGCTTCCCTATTATTCAGCCGCTTTTGTATCACGTTGCTCCTGTCCCTTTAACTCCATGAGCTGTAACTTTTCTCACAGGTCTGTGTGGTCCCTCATTGAGCCTTTCTGTTACCATCTCAAAAAAACTCCGCATTAGTTAAACTTGATTTTCCCTCAGGAAATCCATGCTGGTTTTTCCTAACCGACCCACATTTTTCATGTGACGACTAATTCTATCCAGAATAATCATTCCTACAATCTTACCCAGCACTGATGTTAAACTGACTGCTCTGTAATTGCTGGCACTATCCATTTTTGAACAAGGGTGTAACATTGTCAATTCTCCAGTCCTCTGACAGCTCCCCTCAGTAAAAAGCTCACCTGATGAAGGAGCAGCGCTCTGAAAGCTTGTGGCTTACTAAATAAACCTGTTGGACTTTAACCTGGTGTTGTGAGACTTCTTACTGTGTTTACCCCAGTTCAACGCCGGCATCTCCACGTCATGACCTCCCCTCAGTCCAGGGGAGACTGGAAGATTATGGCCAGCATCCCCACAATTTCCATTCTCACTTCCTTCAATATTCTTGGCTGTATCTCATTCGTTCCCGGTGCCTTGTCAACTTTCAGCACGGACAGTCTATTCAACGCATCCTCCTTATCAATTTTGAACCCTTCTATGGACAGTGGTTCCTTGCCTGCCACCTTGTTGTTCGGTTTTGCTCCCATTGAGCACTGACCTCTGTTCTCTTATTAGCACATTCTGCTCTCGTACCTTTGCCGCTATTAATACCCTTCAGTCCCTAATGCCACCATTAACAGCCCCTGTGTGTGTAATGCCCATGAGACCATTGTCAATCTCTCCTTAACTCTGACCTTGGGGGAGGCGATGGCCTAGTGGTATTATCGCAAGACTATTAATCCAGAAACTCAGCCAATGTTCGAGGGAACCCCGGTTCGAAACCCGCCACGGCAGATGGTGAAATTTGAATTCAATAAAAATAGCTGGAATTAAGAATCTATGAAACCATTGTCGATTGGGAAAAACCCATCTGGTTCACAAATGTTCCCGATGGTGGGAGAGTCCAGAAATAGGAGTCATAGTTTGAGGATCAGGTGAATTAGAACTGAGGTGAGGAGAAATCTCTTCACCCAGAGGGTGGTGAATGTGTGGAATTCACTCCCACAGAAAGTAGTTGAGGCCAAAACATTGTGTGATTTCAAGAAGAAATTAGATTTCGCTCTTGGGACTAAAGGGATCAAGGGATATGGGGGGAAGGGGGGATCAGGATATTGAATTTGATGATCAACCATGATCAAAATGAATGGCGGAGCAGGCTCGAAGGGCCGAATGGCCTCCTCCTGCTTCTAGTTTCTGTGTTTCTATGTTCTTGCCTGGTCTGGCCTACACATGACTCCAGATCCACAGCAATGTGGTTGACCCTGCAAGGGTGACTAGGGATGGGCAATAAATGCTGGCCAGCCAGTGACACCCATGCCTCATGAATGAATAAAAAAAATCAGGGACTTGCCACACTGTCCCATCACAGTTCAAGATGGGTCCATTTCCGATCCCGAGTGAATATCTTCACTAGGAATCGGAAATGGACCCACATCCCCTAATTTAATAAGAAGAAAGAAGCAGAGGTGGCAACAGAACAACATTTTTGTTAATGTCTGGTTGGGATTTGGAATGCACTGCCTGTTGGGACGGTGGGTACAGATTCACTGCTTACTTTCAAAAGGGAATTGTATAAATAGCTGATGGATAAAAATTGCAGAGGGGATGAAGCACAGGGGAGTGGAGCAAACTGGATTCTCTGAAAAGCACTGAGACAGACTTGATGGGCTGAATGGCCTCCTTCTGTGCATTACAGTTCTATGCATCAGCAAGGATGTAACAATAGTGCAGAAATGAGACTTGCTTTATCCAATCCCCAAGCCTCACTGTCCATAAATTGCTGGCTGTATTTGCCGACATTAAAGAGATTCTAAAGCGAGACCATTGACAGTGTGGCCAGTGGGAATGAGTTGAGGATCTGAAAAGTTGTTTAATGAATGCAGGTTTGTTCTTCCTACTGTTTTTGATCATCACCTCTTTGTAAAATTCGATCGCCAGAATATCTCGTCCTGACAACCCTCGCACGGCAGAAACTGGGAGATAAAAATCAAGCACTCCGTCTTTATAAAACTCTGTAATCCACCATTAGATAGATCACACTGTCAGGGATCTCGATAGTAACTCTTTATTTTGTGACTGATTCTTGGTAGTAGCCCGTATCGACTGTTTCCAGGTATTTATGAAGTTACAAAGTCCTGGGAGGTTTGAGGCGGCAATTCTCTCCTGCCAGACAAATTGCTGAGCTGCTGATTTCAAAGGAGTTCAGCAGGGATTGCATGAATAGTTAATACTGAGGTTGTGACCTCTGCTCTGCCTGCTCATTTTCCAATGGGAGGATATAACTGAGACGTGGCAGAGATAGTTCCCCTCAAGCTTGGAGTGAGTTGACAAAGGGGCAGATTATCAATGATCGTGAGTTTGCAGTTTTAACACAATGAGATTTAACATGCTGCCTTTCCTATCGCACAGAAAACATCTCATTTCTGATTTTACACATAAAACATCACTCTTTTGAAAGCTAATCTTCTTCATTTTTCCACCAATTTTAGCAGCAGGATTTTACACAGGCAGATTGAGGAGTCAGGTCTCACACTCGGGTTCCGTGTAGTTTGGGGGATAGGATTTATTGCCTGGGTTGGAGAATCATCTTCTGAAATATTTATCTCATTGTTTAAATATGATTGGGAGACAGGACGACTCTGGAACTGGTGTCAATATCGCAAATTCTTTGTCCCATATCAGACAACACTACTTACAAAACTGAAACCTGGAGATTTGATTCTTATCTCTAATTGTTTGATTTAATCTAAACTGATTTCAGATTCTTAAATGCTTGAAGGTTAGTCACTACGGATTATCCACCTTGAACCATGTAGACAGGAATTAATTGATTTATAAGCTTCTGCACTGGTCCACAATTGCTTTGAAATTTGCTCTGTGTGCATGACTGGCTGCTCTGCAATGGCATTTTAGTTTAATTTTGGAGATCGTTTTAAATATTAAAACAGCTGAATGAGCAAATTGTTTATTAGCTTCAGTATAACTGTGCTGCTGGGTTTCGCCCACATTGGCAGAATCTTTTCCTGGTTGCACACTTACAGTTCTTGCCCAAATTGATTATTTTTATCTCTGTGGCATTTATCAGGCTAACTGGAAACCATTCTGATTTATTTGGGGGGTAAGAATTAATGGGGCTCCCATACTTGATTCTCAAGCCAATTACAAATGTCAAAGGGCATGTCTCCCATTTTATTTCATGGAGATCGGTTTTGGAGAGATTGGTCGTTCTTTGAGCCGAGGTTAGTAAGTTTGCAGATGACACCAAGATTGGTGGCATAGTGGACAGTGAAGAAAGTTATCTCCGATTGCAATGGGATCTTGATCAATTGGGCCAGTGGGCTGATGAATGGCAGATGGAGTTTAATTTTGACACATGCAAGGTGATGCATTTTGGTAGATCGAACCAGGGCAGGACTTACTCAGTTAATGGTAGGGCGTTGGGGAGAGTTACAGAACAAAGAGATCTAGGGGTACATGTTCATAGCTCCTTGAAAGTGGAGTCACAGGTGGACAGAGTGGTGAAGAAGGCATTCGGCATGCTTGGCTTCATTGGTCAGAACATTGAATACAGGAGTTGGGAGTCACAGTTAGTATGGGATGTGCGAAGCCTTGGGAATGGATGGCATATATGGTTTTTTTTATACCATTGTAGGACATGGGTGTCGCTGGCTGGCCAGCATTTATTGCCCATCCCTAGTTGCCCTTGAGAAGGTGGTGGTGAGCTGCCTTCTTGAATCGCTGCAGTCCATGTGCTGTGGGTTGTCCCACAATGCCATTAGGGAGGGAATTTCAGGATTTTGACCCAGTGACTGTGAAGGCAGGTGGTGGTGTTCCCATGTGCCTGTTGCCCTTGTCCTTCTAGAAGTTGGCATGGGGAGTGTGTTTGAGGGGGTGAGGACTGGAAGGATTTATTTTGTTTTGTTATTTGACTGCAGTGCTGGAGTACAAAGGCAGCCTTGCCCCCCTGGCCCAGCTCTCTTCCCCCCTGGCCCAGCTCTCTCCCCCCCCCCGGCCCAGCTCTCTCCCCCCTGGCCCAGCTCTCTCCCCCCTGGCCCAGCTCTCTCCCCCCTGGCCCAGCTCTCTCTCCCCTGGCCCTGCTCTCTCTCCCCCGGCCCAGCTCTCTCCCCGCTGGCCCAGCTCTCTCCCCCCCGGCCCAGCTCTCTCCCCCCCGGCCCAGCTCTCTCCCCCCTGGCCCAGCTCTCTCCCCCCTGGCCCAGCTCTCTCCCCCCTGGCCCAGCTCTCTCCCCCCTGGCCCAGCTCTCTCCCCCCTGGCCCAGCTCTCTCCCCCCTGGCCCAGCTCTCTCCCCCCTGGCCCAGCTCTCTCCCCCCTGGCCCAGCTCTCTCCCCCCTGGCCCAGCTCTCTCCCCCCTGGCCCAGCTCTCTCCCCCCTGGCCCAGCTCTCTCCCCCCCGGCCCAGCTCTCTCCCCCCTGGCCCAGCTCTCTCCCCCCTGGCCCAGCTCTCTCTCCCCTGGCCCAGCTCTCTCCCCCCCCCGGCCCAGCTCTCTCTCCCCCGGCCCAGCTCTCTCCCCCCCGGCCCAGCTCTCTCCCTCCCAGCCCAGCTCTCTCCCCCCCGGCTCAGCTCTCTCCCCCCTGGCCCACCCCTTGGTTTCAGTTTCTCCTCTGTACAGGCAACAGCTCCTCCAGTAAATATTTTTGTTGCTATTTTGAATCTACGTGTGCAAGCTACAACTTGTTTCTTTTGTTTAAAACCCCTAACACAGTTAGGACATTACATCCCCAATGGAAAACCCGATCTGCAGGTGCACATTTTTAAAAGTCGGGTTCGCCAAGTCACCAGACTTTGCAAACTGGCCGCAGGGGTGAAAATCTGAGCCAGAGAGACTATGAGAGAAATGTCTTTATCCGCAGAGTGGTGAGAATGTGGAACTGGCTCCCACACACAGGGTGTGGTTAATGGGGAAATTATAAATACATTTAAGGGGAAGATGGATTAACACATGGCAGAAAGGGGATAGAAGGTTACACTGTTAGAGTTCGATAAGGATGGATAGTAGAAAGTTTGAACAGAATAAAGAGCCATCAAAAACAGCTTCTGTTGAATGGTCTATTCTGTGCTGTTAACTCAACGTAAGTCTGTGTAATCTCTAAACTGTCAGAGGAATATAAATCACAAAGGATTACAGAGTCTGAACTTCAACAATATGTAAAAACCGTGAATGAAGAACCTTCTATGTATTCTGCTTGATAGATAATGCTTTGCTCTGTTGGGGATCTGATACATAACACATCATAATTTTGTCACAGAATACAGAGGTGGAAGCCTCACCAGATGTGTCTGTCTGTGAGTCCAGTTTCTGTTCCTGGGGTCAGTTCCTGGTGTCCCCCATCCTGACGTTACATTATGGGGAGCATTGTTAACCAATCACTCGGGTATAAAGCTAGTCTGGGCGGCAGCCAATAGGGAACACTGAGGGAGGTTACAAGGCATTCCTGGGTACAGAGCAGCTCAATGCTGTCAATCCAATATTTTCACATTTTGCTTATTTTTTAACATTTTTTGTGGAAAAATAAAATCTAGTTAATAATTGTTGATTTGGTTGGAATGGGTAAGAATAAATATTTACATTTTAGAGACTGATAGACATTCTAATTACACAGGGCAAATTTTAATTAATCTGAATTGTTTTAATTAAATTTAATTTACTGAACATAATTGATATTTAGGAATAATGATTCTCTCATTTAGCGCTAATTAAAGCAGCATTGTTCTGAACATTCGATAACTCGAGTTAAATCTGCACGTGGATTGACCATGCTGTTTGGTTATTAAACCTGTTTTCACACTCACCACGACTCTTTCTGCTTCCGGAGGTTAGAGAGAGTCTGAGGTACAAGTCTCGCAGTAATTATTGGTGTTGTTCCAATACTCTGAACACTACCTCCCCTCCCAGGATGAAGAAAGATATTGGCCGGAATTCTCTGGCTGTTCACGCAGCGCTGCCACTGCCCTGTTACATAGAGACATAGAAACATAGAAAAACTACAGCACAAACAGGCCCTTCGGCCCCACAAGTTGTGCCGAACATATCCCTACCTTCCAGGCCGACCTACAACCCTCCATCCTATTAAGTCCCATGTACTCATCCAGGAGTCTCATAAAAGACCCTATTGAGTTTGCCTCCACCACCACTGACGGCAGCCGATTCCACTCGCCCACCACCCTCTGTGTGAAAAACTTCCCCCGAACATCTCCCTACCCCCCAGCATCTTAAACCAGTGTCCTCTCGCAGCAGCCATTTCCACCCTGGGAAAAAGCCTCTGAGAGTCCACCCGATCTATGCCTCTCAACATCTTATATACCTCTATTAGGTCTCCTCTCATCCTACGTTTCTCCAAGGAGAAAAGACTGAGCTCCCTCAGCCTATCCTCATAAGGCATGCCATTCAATCCAGGCAACATCCTTGTAAATCTCCTCTGCACCCTTTCAATCTTTTCCACATCCTTCCTGTAATGAGGCGACCAGAACTGAGCACAGTACTCCAAGTGGGGTCTGACGAGGGTCTTATATAGCTGCATCATTATCCCCAGACTCCTAAACTCAATCCCTCGATTGATAAAGGCCAGCACACCATACGCCTTCTTAACCACCTCCTCCACCTGCGGGGCTGATTTTAGAGTCCTGTGGACCCGGACCCCAAGGTCCTTCTGATCCTCTACCGTACTAAGAGTCTTTCCCTTTATATTGTACTCCTTCATCCCATTTGACCTGCCAAAATGGACCACTACGCATTTATCTGGGTTGAAGTCCATCTGCCACTTGTCCGCCCAGTCTTGCATCCTATCTATGTCCCTCTGTAACTTCTGACATCCCTCCAGACTATCCACAACCCCACCAACCTTCGTGTCGTCGGCAAACTTACCAACCCATCCCTCCACTTCCTCATCCAGGTCATTTATGAAAATGACAAACAGCAAGGGTCTGAGAACAGATCCCTGGGGCACACCACTGGTGACCGACCTCCATTTAGAAAAAGACCCATCTATACCCACTCTCTGCCTCCTTTGGGCAAGCCAGTTCTGGATCCACAGGGCAGCAGCCCCTTGGATCCCATGCCCTCTCACTTTTTCTAGAAGCCTTGCATGGGGGACCTTATCGAACGCCTTGCTAAAATCCATATAAACCACATCTACCGCTTTTCCTTCGTCAATGTGTTTAGTCATATTTTCGAAGAACTCCACCAGGCTCGTAAGGACGATCTGCCTTTGACAAAGCCATGCTGAGTATTCATGAGCATACTAAACCTCTCTAAATGCTCATAAATCTTGTCCCTCGGGATCTTCTCCATCAGCTTACCAACCACTGAGGTTAGACTCACCGGTCGGTAATTTCCTGGGCTATCCCTATTCCCTTTCTTGAAAGTAGGAACCACATCCGCAATCCGCCAGCACCTCTCCCGTTTCCATCGACGACGCAAAGATCATCGCCAGAGGCTCTGCAATCTCTTCCCTCGCCTCCCACAGTAACCTGGGGTACATCCCATCCGGATCCGGCGACTTATCTATCTTGATGCCATTCAAAAATTCCAGCACAACCTCTTTGTTAAAGTTCACGTACTCAATCTTTTCAGTCCACCGCAAGCCGCAAGTATGTTAGTGTTGGAGTTCAGCCAGTTCTCTGTTCACTGCAGCAAGATGGGAGAATCGGTGGTGTTATGTTGAAGAGAGCAGTGGAGTTCTCCCCAGTTTTTCTGAGCACTGTTTATCCCTTACCCAGGAGTTGAAACCAGATTATTTGGTGATTGTGGGAGCTTGCTGTGTTTATTCTGGCTGCAGATTGGAGAAAATCCCAATCTCCCACATGCCTGGAAAGTGCTTGTGTGTATCTTGTGGTTATGAAAGGCGCTATGTAAATGTGCGTCTTTTTTTTAGCTGCACTCCCAGACTGAGCTGATTTTTTTTATCCACACTGTCCCCAACCTAATGTGGCAGGAGGATGGGAACCGTGCAGGAAGTCAGAGGGAAGTAAAGTGGGACAGAAACAAAAGACAATAAGGGGAAAAGTGGAAGGCAGAGAAACCAAAGACAAAAATCAAAAAGGACCACAGTACAGAGTACAGAGACTGTAGAGAACTCAGTGACCGGGTCCAGTAAGGCTAAGAGAAATAAAACTCAGGGAGAGTGTACAAAACATGACAGGACAGATGGTCTGAGGTGTGTTTGCTTTAACGTAAGGAGTATGACAGGTAAGGCGGATGAATTTAGAGCTTGGATTACTCATAGAGTCATAGAGGTTTACAACATGGAAACAGGCCCTTCGGCCCAACTTGTCCATGCCGCCCTTTTTTTTAAAATCCCTAAACTAATCCCAATTGCCCCCATTTGGCCCATATCCCTCTATACCCACCTTACCCATGTAACTGTCTGAATGCTTTTTAAAAGACAAAATTGTACCCGCCTCTACTACTCCCTCTGGCAGCTTGTTCCTGACATCACCCTCTTTGTGAAAAAATTGCCCCTCTGGACACTTTTGTATCTCTCCCCTCGCACCTTAAACCTATGCCCTCTAGTTTTAGACTCCCCTACCTTTGGGAAAAGATATTGGCTATCTAGCTGATCTCTGCCCCTCATTACTTTATAGACCTTTATAAGATCACTCCTCAGCCTCCTACGCTCCAGAGAAAAAAGTTCAGTCTATCCAGCCTCTCCTTATAACTCAATCCATCAAGTCCCAGTAGCATCCTAGTAAATCTCTTCTGCACTCTTTCTAGTTTAATAATATCCTTTCTATAATAGGGTGACCAGAATTGCACACAGTATCCCAAGTGTGGCCTTACCAATGTCTTGTACAACTTCAACTAGACGTCCCAACTCCTGTATTCAATTTCTGACCAATGAAACCAACCTTGCTGAATGCTTTCTTCACCACCCTGTCCACCTGTGACTCCACTTTTAAGGAGCTATGAACATGCACCCCTAAATCTCTTTGTTCTGTAACTCTCCCCATGGAATCCATGGAATACTCTCATGGAACTATGATGTTGTGGCAATTACGGAGACTTGGATGAAAGAAGGGCAAGACTGGCACCTTAGCATTCCAGGATCTAGATGCTTCAGGTGAGATAGAGAGGGTGACAAAAGAGGTGAGGGTGTTGCTTTATTGATTTGGAGAATGTCACAGCTAAACAGAGGGAGGACACCTTGGTGGGATCATGCATTGAGGCCATATGGGTAGAACTCAGGAACAGGAGCGGTGCAATCACACTGTTGGGGTTGTAATACAGACCTCCCAACAGCCAGCGTGAAGTGGAGGAACTGATATGTCAGCAGATTATGGGAAGATGTAAAAACAACAGGGTTGTTGTGGTGGGCGATTTTAACTTTCCCAACATAGACTGGGATTCCTTTAGTGCCAGGGTCTTGGACATGGCAGAGTTTGTTCAGTGTGTCCAAGAGGCAATATGTAGATTGTCCAACTCGGGAAGGGGCTATCATAGACCTGGTTCTGGGAAACAAGCCCCGACAGGTGATTGGTGTCTCAGTGGGGGACCATTTTGGGAACAGTGATCACAATTCTAGAAGTTTCAAGACACTTGTCAAAAAGGATAGAAGTAGTCCCAGAGTGAAAGTACTAAACTGGGGGAAAGCTAACTACAACCGTATTAGGCAGGAGCTAAGGCATGTAGACTCAGGGCGGCTGTTTGAGGGTAAATCCACATCCGATATTTGGGAGTCTTTTAAAATTCAGGACAAGTATGTCCCTGTAAAAATGAAGGATAAAGATGGCAAGATTCGGGAACCCTGGATGATGAGAGATTGTGAGCTTAGTGAAAAAGAAGGAGGCATACATAAATTTCAGGAAATTGAAAACGGATAAGGCTCTTGAGGAATACAAAGATAGCAGGAAAGAGATTCAGCAGGGACCTGGAAGGGCAAAAAGGACCATGAAATGTCCTTGGCAGGCAGGATTAAGGAGAATCCTAAGGCTTTTTATGCGTATATAAGGAGGAAGAGGGTAGCGAAGGGAAGGGTGGGTCCACTCAAGGACAGTGGAGGGAATTTGTGTGTGGAGCCAGATAAGGTGGACGAGGTCCTTAACGGGTATGAGTATTCACAAAGGAGAAGGATGTGGTGGACGGTGAGTGTAGAAAGGAGGATGTTGACATTCTAAGACATGTTGAGATAAAAAGGGTGGAGGTATTGGAGGTTTTGAAAAACATTGAGCTGAACAAGTCCCCAGGGCCAGATAGGGTCTATCCCAGCATACTGAGAGAGGCAAGGGAAGAAATTGCTGAGGCCTTGGCCAAAATCTTTGTATCCTCTTTAGCCACGGGCGAGGTGCTAGAGGATTGGAGAGTAGCTAACATTGTTCCTCTGTTTCAGAAAGGCAGAAGAGACAATCCGGGAAATTACAGGCCTGTGAGCCTCACATCAGTGATGGGGAAATTATTGGAGAAGATTCTTAGGGACAGGATGTACTCACATCTGGAAGAGAATAGGATTATTAGCGATAGGCAGCATGGTTTTGTGAAGAAGAGGTCGTGTCTCACAAACTTGATTTGAGTTCTTTGAGGAAGTGACAAGAAAAATTGACCAGGGCAGGGCAATGGGTGTTGTATACATGGACATTAGTAAAGCCTTCGATAAGGTTCCTCATGGCAGGCTGATACAGAAGGTGAAGTCATATGGGATCCGAGGTGAGCTGGTAAGATAGATACAAAATTGGCTTGGGCATTCTGTGTTTACCCCAGTCCAACGCCGGCATCTTCACATCATGGGCAAAGATAGCAGAGTAGCAGTGGAACGGTACTTTTCTAACTGGAGGTCTGTGACAAGCGGAGTTCCACAAGGATCAGTGCTGGGGTCTCTGTTGTTTGTGATATATATAAATGATTTGGAGGAAAATGTAGATGGTCTGATTAGTAAATTTGTAGATGATACAAAAATTGGGCGAGGAGCAGATAGTGAGGAGGATTGTCAGAGGATATAGCAGGATATAAATCTGCTGGAGACCTGGGCCGAAAGATGGCAGATGGAATTTAACCCGGACAAATGTGAGGTGATGCGATTTGGAAGGTCTACTGCAGAAGGAAAGTATACAGTAAATGGTGGAGCCCTTAGAAATATTAGCATACAGAGGGATCTAGGCGTGCAGATCCACAGTTCCCTGAAGGTGGTAACTCAGGTGGACAAGGTGGTTGAGAAGGTGTATGGCATGCTGGCCTTCATTGGTTGGGGTGTTGAGTATATGAATTGGAAAATCATGTTGCAGCTGTAAAGACTTTGGTTAGGCCGCATTTGGAGTATTCAGTACAATTCTGGTCACCACACTACCGGAAGGATGTTGATGCATTGGAAAGGGTGTAGAAGAGACTTAGAAACATAGAAAACTACAGCACAAAAACAGGCCCTTCGGCCCCACAAGTTGTGCCGAACATATCCCTACCTTTTATGCCTACCTATAACCCTCCATCCTATTAAGTCCCATGTACTCATCCAGGAGTCTCTTAAAAGACCCCACTCGCCCACCACCCTCTGTGTGAAAAACTTCCCCCTAACATTTCCCCTATACCTACTCCCCAGCACCTTAAACCTGTGTCCTCTCGTAGCAGCCATTTCCACCCTGGGAAAAAGCCTCTGAGAGTCCACCCGATCTACGCCTCTCAACATCTTATATACCTCTATTAGGTCTCCTCTCACCCTACGTCTCTCCAAGGAGAAAAGATCGAGCTCCCTCAGCCTATCCTCATAAGGCATGCCACTCAATCCAGGCAACATCCTTGTAAATCTCCTCTGCACCCTTTCAATCTTTTCCACATCCTTCCTGTAATGAGGCAACCAGAACTGAGCACAGTACTCCAAGTGGGGTCTGGCGAGGGTCTTGTATAGCTGCATCATTATCCCCGGACTCCTAAACTCAATCCCTCGATTGATAAAGGCCAGCACACCATACGCCTTCTTAACCACCTCCTCCACCTGCGGGGCCGATTTTAGAGTCCTGTGGACCTGGACCCCAAGGTCCTTCTGATCCTCTACAGTACTAAGAGTCTTTCCCTTTATATTGTACTCCTTCATCCCATTTGACCTGCCAAAATGGACCACTACGCATTTATCTGGGTTGAAGTCCATCTGCCACTTCTCCGCCCAGTCTTGCATGCTATCTATGTCCCTCTAACTTCTGACATCCCTCCAAACTATCCACAACCCCACCAACCTTCGTGTCGTCGGCAAACTTACCAATCCATCCCTCCACTTCCTCATCCAGGTCATTTATGAAAATGACAAACAGCAAGGGTCCCAGAACATTTACCAGGATGTTGTCTGGTTTGGAGGAAATGGACTATGAAGAAAGGTTGAACAAACTTGGATTGTTTTCATTGGAGCATCGGAGGATGAGGGGGGACCTGATAGAGGTTTATAAGATTATAGTAAGAAGTCTCACAACGCCAGGTTAAAGTCCAACAGGTTTATTTGGTAGCAAAAGCCACTAGCTTTCGGATTTTGCTACCAAATAAACCTGTTGGACTTCAACCTGGTGTTGTGAGACTTCTTACTGTGTTTACCCCAGTCCAACGCCGGCATCTCCTCATTATAAAATTATGACAGGCTTGGATAGAGTGGATAGTCAGAGGCTTTTTCCCAGGGTCGAAGGGTCAATCACTCGGGGCATAAGTTGAAAGTGAGAAGGAGAATGTTTAAAAGAGATGCAAGGGGCAAGTTTCTCACACAGAGGGCGCTGAATGCCTGGAACGCGCTGCCGGAGGTGGTGGTGGAAGCAGATTCTATAACAATGTTCAAGAGGCATCTGGATAGATACATGAATAGGCAGGAATAGAGGGATATGGACCACGTA
Source organism: Mustelus asterias (assembly GCF_964213995.1). NCBI lineage: Eukaryota > Metazoa > Chordata > Chondrichthyes > Carcharhiniformes > Triakidae > Mustelus > Mustelus asterias. The sequence continues at coordinate 1,329,671 of NC_135809.1, forward strand.
GAGGCAAGGAGATATTAGATTAGAGAGGCATCTGTGTCGGCACAGACTTGATGGGCCGAAGGGCCTGTTCCTGTGCTGTACTGTTCTTTGTTCTTTGTTCTGAGATGGGGGATGCTGAAACCAGGGCAGATTGAGAGAGCAGAAGCTTCCTGATCTGTGTCGTAACCACCTGACCCATTTCAAATCACCTTTCCCCTGTTATTCGGTGGCCACTCCTCGTAAATTGTGAACTAAAACTGTGAATAAATCGCTGGAGTTATCATCTTCCCAGCCTCTCCAGGAAAGCAGGTAGAGTTAGTAATAGTCTGCTGGATGGTGAACCATTACAACTGCCCAAAGGGATAAAACTGCTCGAGCATAAAATTAAACATTTAAGTGATAAAAAATAAATGTTTGGGGTGTGTTTGACAGAATGAGTAGCTCTTACCCTCCATTTACTCGTGCGGTAGCACTAATGTCAAGGGCTCACTTAGGAACCTATTGCAGCATATTCCGCTGTCCAATTGCATTTCCATCAGCTGGGGAAACTTGGCTGCCATTCGCTGTCTGTTCCTCAGACACAGGGCAGTGGCACTGTTCCAAATGGAGAGCTTTTTGGCATTTGAAGGTGAGACTCTCATTGGTCAGTTTCAGGGTGAATCAGCGAAAAATCTTCAAACCCCTTGCAATGACTTCAGAGAAATTTGCAAATTTTTGTGAATTTGAGTGAGAATTCGGTGGATATTTACCAAGAGGATTGGGTGTGATCTTACCGGCTCCACTCGCTGCTCGATCAGTGTGGCGAGCCGGGAAGATAGCAGGTGAGGCCAAAAATCCAATTTGCCCCGACCGGATCACTATTTTCCCGGCCCTGTTTTGCCGGCGAGAATTGCTTCACACCCAGGAAGGTCACAAAGCCTATTTACATGGAACTGACTACATTTAAATGTAGTGACCAGATTCGGAATGGCTCCTTCTGCCCTCCTGGCTGCTTCCCCCACCTCCCTGGCAAGACATCACACCGGAGAGAATCACCCCTGCTCTGCCGTAGCGGGAACCTGGCACCATGGCCATGCCAGGGGAATCGGAGCCATTGAAGGTCGGAAGTATGGCCGGGCATTGCCCACCTGACACCCTGGCAGTACCCAATTGGGTACCATAAGTGTGCCAGGGCAGTGTCAAGGGATGGGGCCTGAGTGTGAATGGGGCCTGAGGGGGGGTGGGGCCCAGTACCCCCCCACCCCCAGCGTACTGCACTCCCAGTGTCCCTGGGCAAATCCAACCCGGCCAATTACCGCCCTATCAGTCTACTCTCGATCATCAGTAAAGTGATGGAAGGGGTCATCAACAGCGCTATCAAGCAGCACCTGCTCAGCAATAACCTGCTCAGTGACGCCCAGTTTGGGTTTCGCCAGGGTCACTCAGCTCCTGACCTCATTACAGCCTTGGTTCAAACATGGACAAAAGAGCTGAACTCCAGACGTGAGGTGAGTGACTGCCCTTGACATCAGGGCCGCATTTGGGGCGGCAAGGTGGCACAGTGGTTAGCACTGCTGCCTCACAGCACCAGGTTTGATTCCAGGCATGGGTCACTGTCTGTGGAATTTGCACATTCTCCCCGTGTCTACGTGGGTTTCCTCCAGGTGCTCCGGTTTCTTCCCACGGTCCAAAGTAGTGTGGGTTAGGTGGGTTAGCCACGTTAAATTGCCCCTTTGTGTCAGGGGGACTAGCTAGGGTAAATGCATGGGGTTATGGGGATAGGGTCTGGGTGGGGTTGGGGTGGACTCTATGGACCAAATGGCCTCCTTCTGCACTGTAGGATTCTATGATTTGACTGAGTGTGGCATCAAGGAGCCCTAGTGAAACTGAAATCAATGGATATCAGGGGGCAAACGCTCCGCTGGTTGGAGCCATACCTGCTACATAGGAAGATGGTTGTGGTTGTGGAGGGTCAGTCATCTCAGCTCCATGACATCTCTGCAGGAGCCCCTCAGGGTCAGTGTCCTAGGCCCAACCATCTGCAGCTGCTTCATCAATGACCTTCCCTCCGTCATAAGGTCAGAAGTGTGGATGTTCGCCGATGATTGCACAATGTTCAGCACCATTCGCGACTCCTCAGATACTGAAGCAGTCCATGTCCAAATGCAGCAAGGTCTGGACAATATCCAGGCTTGGGCTGGCAAGTGACAAGTAGCATTCACACCACACAAATGCCAGGCAATGACCATCACCAGTCAGAGACACTCTAACCACCGCCCCTTGATATTCAATGGTGTTACCATCACTGAATCCCCCACTATCAACATCCTTGGGGCTACCATTGACCAGAAGCTCAACTGGACTCACCACATAAACACAGTGGCTACAAGAACGGGTCAGAAGCTAGGAATACTGTGACGAGTAACTCACCTCCTGACTCCCCAAAGCCTATCCATCATCTACAAGGCATAAGTCAGGAGTGTGATGGAATACTCCCCACTTGCCTGGATGGGTGCAGCTCCAACAACACTCGAGAAGCTTGACACCACCCAGGACAAAGCAGCTGCTTGATTGGCATCACATCTACAAACATCCACTCCCTCCACCACCGACGCTCAGTAGCAGCAGTGTGTGTACTATCTACAAGATGCACTGCAGCAACTCACCAAAGATCCTTAGACAGCACCTTCCAAACCCACGGCCACTTCCATCTAGAAGGACAAGGGCAGCAGATACATGGGAACACCACCACCTGCAAGTTCCCCTCCAAGCCACTCACCATTGGAAATATATCACTGTTCCTTCACAGTCACTGGATCAAAATCCTGGAATCCCCTCCTTAATGGCATTGTGGGTCAACCCACAGAACATGGACTGCAGCGATTCAAGAAGGCAGCTCACCACCACCTTCTCAAGGGCAACTAGGGATGGGCAATAAATGCTGGCCAGCCAGCGACGCCCATGGCCCAAGAATGAATAAAAAAACCACTCCCAGTGCCCCTGGCAGTTGGCACTGCTGGAACTATCTTTTGTACCAGATATTAAGCTGAGGTGGCATCTGTCTTCCAGGTGGATGGAAAGATCCCATTATTTTGAAGATGGGGTATGCTGATTATTTATTATCGCTCACCTTGGAAGCCAATCGGAATATTACCGTTCTTCAGATCATCTTGCGAACAAATCTCAGCCGGATTATAATAACCCAGTGTTATCAGAATCCAAGAATCTCCCGGATACATCGCAGCTTTCTATTGGAGAGATTTGGTGCAGGAGGGTTGCAGCTCCAGGTTTTACAATGTTTACACTATGCTTCCAAATCACAGCTTTTCAAAATTCATTTCTGGCTTTGACCAAAAGGCCGACCCTTGCGACCCGCGTCACGTTGGATGTGTAATGAAATCTTGGGGTCAAACTGAGAGCAAGCAATTTGAAATGTTTGAAATCCCTCTGTTATTTTAGCAGAGCTGGGAGCCTGTTTAAAGCCAATGGATTGTAGTCGCTACAAAGAGAGGGGAGAGAGAGGAATGCTGATGGGTTTGTGATGTGTCCACTCTGTAACCGTAGCTTTGCCTGTTCAGATATGAACATTTAACAATGAGTAGGCCGTCCTCCCAATGTCCTGACCAATAATCCAGCCTCAACCAACATCAACCCCCCAAAAAAGAAATCACCTGACTGTTGACCTCAGACGCCTTTGATGGGATCTTGCGAACAAATTCTCTGCCACGTTCCCTTGCACAGCACAGTGCCAGCATTTAACAAAGCAATTCACTGAGTGTGACCCAATCTGTCCTGTTCCAATGATGTGAAAGAGACGAGATCCATTTTCGAAGCAGAATGTGGGGCAGTTTATCAGCATTCAGGTTCTGAAATGTTCGTGGAGGTTTTAAAATAGAATGTCCCGGTATTATTCAATTCTCAGAACGCAGTTAATCTACATGATTGAGGTGGTGAAGGTGTTGGAGAGGTTGTGTTTGTGGCAGTGATTCTGATACGAGTTATTGTTGTCGGAAGAAAATGTCTCAGAGAATGTTTGCAGCCAAACATGAGTGTTTGAATAATTTACTTGTGTCTGGAAAGCTCGATGGATTACAGCATCACGCTGCCGGCAAAAAACAAGAACATTTCCACTCCACTGCGCTTCCCTAATGATCTGAATTAGCACTGAACCCTGTCTATCCCAGAATCCAGCACAAATACCAGGGAATGGACAACCACAAGGCCCACAAAACTCTTCAAGCTCAATCCGATCATTTCCAGAATATTCCCTGCAGCATTTTTGAATGATTGCAGTTGATGCTGTGCAGTGAGGGACAGTAACTGAGCAAATCAGGGGCTTTGATTGGCTGTGAATTCAGAAGAGAGACGGAGTTATACTGTGGGCTGTGCATCTGCCCACTGGGAAATGGTGCTGAGTGTGAGCACATGAGTCCCCCCCCCCACAGTTTATTCCTAAACACTGGATGAGGGGGAATCAGAATCAGGATGTGTTTGTGAGAGACTCACTCAGATTGAAGCAATGTGGGTTATGAAGACGGAATCGCGATGGGTGTTCGTCAAATAACTTGAATAAAACCAGCCCCACCAGCAAGTTTGCGGATGGCGGAGTTGCAGATAGTGATGAAGATTGTCAGAGAATACAGCAGGATAGCTGCAGTGAGCCCTGGAATGAAGAGCTTGTTATATGAGGAGCGGTTGAGGTCTCTGGGTCTGTACTCGTTGGAGTTTAGAAGGATGAGGGGGGATCTTATTGAAACTTACAGGATACTGCGAGGCCTGGATAGAGTGGACACGGAGAGGATGTTTTCACAAGTAGGAAAAACTAGAACCAGAGGGCACAACCTCAGGCTAAAAGGACGATCCTTTAAAACAGGGATGAGGAGGAATTTCTTCAGCTGAAGAGTGGTGAATCTGTGGAACTCTTTGCCACAGAAGGCTATGGAGGCCAGGTCATTGAGTGTCTTTAAGACAGAGATAGATAGGTTCTTGATTGATAAGGGGATCGGGGGTTATGGGGAAAAGGCAGGAGAATGGGGATGAGAAAAATATCAGCTATGATGGAATGGCGGAGCAGAGTTGATGGGCCGAGTGGCCTAATTCTGCTCCTATGTCTTATGGTCTTATGATTTTGATAGGCTAGAAAATTGGGCAGAGAAATGGCAGATGGAATTTAATCCGGACAAATGCGAGGTGATGCATTTTGGTCGATCCAATTCACGTGGGAGCTATAAAATAAATGGTAGAACTATCAGGAGCATCGACACACAGAGAGATCTGGATGTGCAGGTCCACAGATCCTGAAGTATTAGCACAGGTGGAAAAGGTGGTGAAGAAAGCAAATAACATGCTTGTCTTCACCGGACGGGGCATCGAGTATAAAAGTTGGCAAATTATGTTACTGTTGTATAAAATGTTGGTTAGGCCACACTTGGAATACTGTATCCAATTCTGGTCACCAAACTACCAGAAGGACGTGGAGGCTTTGGAAGGAGTACAGGATGTTGCCTGGTATGGAGGGTATTAGCTATGTGGAGAGATTGAATAAACTGGGATTGTTCTTCTTGGAAAGACGGAGACTGAGGGGCGACCTGGTAGAAGGTTATAAAATTATGAGGGGTATAGATAGGGTGAACAGTTGTAAACTTTCTCCCAGGACAGAAATTATAATTACAAGGGGGGGCACAAGTTCAAGGTAAGGGGGAAAGGTTCAGTGGAGATGTGTTTTTTACACAGAGGGTGGTGGGGGCCTGGAATGCGCTGCCAAGTGAGGTGGTTGAGGCAGATGTGTTAGCCACATTTAAGACTTTTCTGGATAGGCACATGAACAGACGAGGAATAGAGGGATACAGGAGGTTGGTTAAGTCTAGATAGGACAATGTGATCGGCACAGGCTTGGAGGGCTGAAGGGCCTGTTCCTGTGCTGTACTGTTCTTTGTTCTTGAAACTGGTGACTTGAGGTGTTAATTTAAAATCATGATTCAAAGAACCAGGAGAGAGGTTGAACAAAAATTATGCAGATGATTGATAGATAACTGAATAAACTACCAGATGGAGCAGAAGTGAAATCTAGAAAATAGCTTTTTTTCAAAAAATACCAGTGCGTTTCTAAACCAATCCTCAACTGACACCATCAGAGAAACTGTCTCTTATCTCGTCATTTATCTGACAGATATTCTCTTCAGGATAACTGCTACCTTTACCCAGATTACAAAAGTGACTGCTCTCCAATCATTGAACTGCAGAATCTCTCCACGTGGGAGATGGCTATTTGGCCCATTGAGGCCGTGTTAGATCTTTGAAAGAGCTATCCAATTATTCCAGTCCCATTGGAAACCGTAGCAGGTGGAGTCCCATCGAGCCTGCTCCACCATTCAAACAGGGAGAAACTGATCCGTCAGACTTTTGAATGGACCTACCTCACATTAAGTTGATCTTTCTCTACACCCTAGCTATGTCTGTAACACTACATTCTGCACTCTCTCCTTTCCTTCTCTATGAACGGTATGTTTTGTTTGTATAGCGCACAAGAAACAATACTTTTCACTGTATGTTAATACATACGACAATAATAGATCAAATTAAATCTCCCTCTACACCTTCTATCCCCATATAGAAACAGAGAAACATAGAAGATAGGAGCAGGAGGAGGCCATTTGGCCCTTCGAGCCTGTTCCACCGTTCATTAAGATCATGGCTGATCATCCAAATCAATGGCCGAATCCTGCTTTCTCCCCATAACCTTTGATCCCATTCGCCCCAAGTGCTCTATCCAGCCGCCACTTCAATACATTCAATGTTTTGGCATCAACTACTTCCTGTCGTAATGCATTCCACAGGCTCACCACTCTTTGGGTGAAGAAATGTCTCCTCATCCCCGTTCTAAATGGTCTACCCTGAATCCTCAGACTGACCCCTGGTTCTGGACTCCCCCACCATCGGGAACATCCTCCCTGCATCTACCCTGTTAGTCCTGTTAGAGTTTTAGAAGTCGCTATGAGATCCCCCCTCATTCATCTGAACTCCAGCAAAAACAATCCTAACCGAGTCAATCTCTCCTCATACATCAGTCCCACCATCCCCGGAATCAGCCTGGTAAACCTTCGCTGCACTCCCTCGAGAGCAAGAACATCCTACCTCAGAAAAGGACACCCAAACAGTACACAATACTCCAGGTGTGGCCTCTGCAAGGCTCTCTGTAATTGCAGCAAAATATATTTATTCCTGTACCCAAACATACTCGCAATAAACAAAACACAAACTGCTGGAAAATCTCAGCAGGTCTGACAGCATCTGTGGAGAGAGAGTAGAGAAACATTGGCTCAAATGTAACTTACTGGTTCTAAAGTGGGAAAGGCCCTGTTGCAATGGAAGGAGGTCAGGGGTTGGGTGGGGCGGGGGGGGGGGGGGGGTTCTGTTTTATTGCAAAGCATAGTTTGAGGATGAGGTAAATCTTTTAGGACTGAGGTGAGGAGAAATTTCTTCACCCAGAGGGTGGTGAATGTGTGGAATTCACTCCCACAGAATATAATTGACAACAAATGTTGTCTGATTTCAAGAAGAAATTAGATTTCGCTCTTGGGGCGAAAGGAATCAAGGGATATGGGGGGGAAGGAGAGGATCAGGATATTGAATTTGATGATCAAATGAATGGCAGAGCTGGATTGAAGGGTCGAATGGCCTCATCCTGCTTCTAGTTTCTATGTTTCTAATGGCTTTTTCACTGCAGTTCCAAAATATTGCAACACCAACCAATCCCACTCTCAAAACTGGCCACACCGCCAGAGAGAATTAATCTTCACGTTCTGCTATTTGTGACTGTTTACAGATTCTCCAGATTAAACTGCTTTTTAAGATGCAAGGGCATTAACTTTTTAAAGTTTTAAAATATTATATAAAAGTTAATGATGCACTATCAATCAAGCAAAGACTAGTTTGTATGCAAGAACAAATAGGCTTTTATTCGCAAAAGACTTGGAGCACACCCATGCTGATGAACTGGTACAGAGACTGAGGCAGGGGGTGGGGAGCAGTCACCTTTATACCTGGACCGGGGGGAGGAGTATCAGGCAGGGCCGGCAGGGGCATGTCCAGGCATGTCACATACACACAGGCAATAAGCTTAACAGTGGTTTACCACAGTTAATTTCCTAAGGAACTGAGAAACAGCTTGCAATTGGCTCGATACAGGATTTGAAAGCCAGTTTAATTGTTTAAAATGGAGTTAGTCAGGTTGTCGACAGAACACTCTGATTAAAATGATTACTTTGATGATAAACCCATTTTCAGTTGCATTCATAAAACTGCACCAAGGAATGATTTTCTTTAATACAACAAGGTGTTCTGAAACACTGTGCAGTGGCATGGTTATCGTGTCCAGCAACATGCAAAACCAACGCACCTTTCAGTGCAAATTGTGTCCCAGTTTGTGGATTGGACCCAAACCAGAAACTCTATCCTAAAATCCTTTCCAAACAGCAGCAAGCTGTCATGGGATTATCTGAAGAAACAGTGAAGTGAGAAAAATAAAGCAGAGAGAAGGTTCCAGGGTGTGAGGTGAGCGACTGGCTTTTTAAAGTTTTTCGTGGGCTTTGTGTGTGGTAAAATTACTTTAGCTTTAACCTTAAATAACGTTAAAATTTTAGCGGAAATGGGCCGCGGGGTGTGTCGGGAAAGTGTGTAGTTTTTTAAGCGCACGGGAGGTTTAAAATGGAGGCCGCGGTGTACAGCGGGCAGTGTCGGGAGTGGGCAGCGTTTATATGGAGTAAGGGGAAATATGAAGACATAAGGCAGCAAATTAGAGGAGTAAATTGGAAGGAGGTATTCTCGGGGAAATGTACTGAAGAGAGGTGGCAGTTTTTCAAGGAATGTCTGTCTAGAGTTCTACAGGACAATGTTCCGAGCAGACAGGGAGGAGTTGGTAGGTTAAAGGAACCGTGGTGCACGAAAGCTGTGCGGGACCTAGTCGAGAAGAAAAGAAAAGCATACAATAGGTTCAGAGAGCTTGGCGAAGATAGGGATCTAGATGAGTATACGGCTTGTAGGAAGGGACTAAAGAATGAAATTAGGAGAGCCAGAAGGGGTCACGAGAAGGCCTTGGCAGGTAGGATTAAGGGAAACCCTAAGGCGTTCTATAAATATGTGAAGAGTAAAAGGATGAGACGTGAAGGAATCGGGCCTATAAAAGGTAAAGGGGGGAAAGTCTGTACGGAACCAGTAGAAATGGCAGAGGTGCTTAATGAGTATTTTGCCTCTGTTTTCACAGAGGAGAAGGACCTGGGTGGATGTACTGGGGGCTTGCGGTGGACTGAAAAGATTGAGTATGTGGACTTTAAGAAAGAGGTTGTGCTGGAATCTTTGAATGGCATCAAGATAGATAGGTCGCTGGGTCCGGATGGGATGTACCCCAGGTTACTGTCGGAGGCGAGGGAAGAGATTGCAGAGCCTCTGGCGATGATCTTTGCGTCGTCGATGGAGACGGGAGAGGTGCCAGAGGATTGGAGGATTGCGGATGTGGTTCCTATTTTCAAGAAGGGGAATAGGGATAGCCCAGGAAATTACCGACCGGTGAGTCTAACCTCAGTGGTTGGTAAGCTGATGGAGAAGATCCTGAGGGACAAGATTTATGAGCATTTAGAGAGGTTTAGTATGCTCAAGAATACTCAGCATGGCTTTGTCAAGGGCAGATCGTGCCTTACGAGCCTGGTGGAGTTCTTCGAAAATGTGACTAAACACATTGACGAAGGGAAAGCGGTAGATGTGGTTTATATGGATTTTAGCAAGGCGTTCGATAAGGTCCCCCATGCAAGGCTTCTAGAAAAAGTGAGAGGGCATGGAATCCAAGGGGCTGTTGCCCTGCGGATCCAGAACTGGCTTGCCCAAAGGAGGCAGAGAGTGGGTATAGATGGGTCTGGAGGGATGTCAGAAGTTACAGAAGGACATAGATAGGATGCAAGGCTGGGCGGAGAAGTGGCAGATGGACTTCAACCCAGATAAATGCACAGTGGTCCATTTTGGCAGGTCAAATGGGATGAAGGAGTACAATATAAAGGGAAAGACTCTTAGTACTGTAGAGGATCAGAAGGACCTTGGGGTCGGGGTCCATAGGACTCTAAAATCGGCCCCGCAGGTGGAGGAGGTGGTTAAGAAGGCGTATGGTGTGCTGGCCTTTATCAATCGAGGGATTGAGTTTAGGAGTCTGGGGATAATGATGCAGCTATATAAGACCCTCATCAGACCCCACTTGGAATACTGTGCCCAGTTCTGGTTGCCTCATTACAGGAAGGATGTGGAAAAGATTGGAGAGGAGATTTACAAGGATATTGCCTGGATTGAGTGGCATGCCTTATGAGGATAGGCTGAGGGAGCTCAGTCTTTTCTCCTTGGAGAGACGTAGGATGAGAGGAGACCTAATAGAGGTAGATAAGATGTTGAGAGGCATAGATCGGGTGGACTCTCAGAGGCTTTTTCCCAGGGTGGAAATGGCTGCTACGAGAGGACACAGGTTTAAGATGCTGGGGGGTAGGTACAGGGGAGATGTTCGGGGGAAGTCTTTCACACAGAGGGTGGTGGGCGAGTGGAATCGGTTGCCATCAGTGGTGGTGGAGGCAAACTCAATAGGGTCTTTTAAGAGACTCCTGGATGAGTACATGGGACTTAATAGGATGGAGAGTTATAGGTAGGCCTAAAAGGTAGGGATATGTTCGGCACAACTTGTGGGGCCGAAGGGCCTGTTTTGCGCTGTAGTTTTTCTATGTTTCTATAAAGAGAAAGAAAAGCAAGTAGGTTGAAGAGAAGAAAGCAATGGGGGCAGCACGATGGCACAATAGTTAGCACTGCTGCTTCACAGCGCCAAGGACCCGGGTTTGATTCCCGGCTTGGGTCGCTGTCTGTGTGGAGACTGCACGTTCTCCCCGTGTCTGCGTGGGTTTCCTCCGGGTGCTCCGGTTTCCTCCCACATTCTGAAAGACATGCTGGTTATGGTGCATTGACCCGAACAGGTGCCGGAGTGCGGTGACTAGGGGAAATTTCACAGTAACTTCATTGCAATATTAATGTAAGCCTTACTTGTGACTAAATTAATAAAGTTTTATAAATTAATAACTTGATGAGTTAGGGTTTGACGATTTATGTAAGTCTGTGCAGCAGTTCATCTGTAAATGAGCCCAGGAATTGGGACACAGAGTTTTCTCCAGATGTTCCAGATAAAGCTGCTTGTTGAGTAGTTCATGTGGTCATCCCATCACCTGCTCTCCACATCCCTTTGCCTCGATAATACCCTGTCTCTCCAATTGTCCTGAGTGCTTCAGAGACTGGGGTAGCACTTTCACAACCAAGCCAGATAGCTGGGGTTGGGAAAACTCTCAACTTGGCAGACCTCACAAAAAATCATAGAAATCATATCATAGAAACCCTACAGTGCAGAAGGAGGCCATTCGGCCCATCGAGTCTGCACCGACCACAATCCCACCCAGGCCCTACCCCCACATATTTTACCCACTAATCCCTCTAACCTACGCATCCCAGGACTCTAAGGGGCAATTTTTAACCTGGCCAATCAACCTAACCCGCACATCTTTGGACTGTGGGAGGAAACTGGAGCACCCGGAGGAAACCCACACAGACACGGGGAGAATGTGCAAACTCCACACAGACAGTGACCCGAGCCGGGAATCGAACCCAGGACCCTGGAGCTGTGAAGCAGCAGTGCTAACCACTGTGCTACCGTCCACCTTGGTTTAAAGAACTCCTTTTCCACTCTGGGCGGAGGGGAGGGTTGCGAGGGGGGTGGAGGGGGGGAGGGGGGGCGGAATGGGTGCTAATGGTGCCCACCTGTCCTGGAAGCACATTGTCGGTGACAATGGGTGTGGGTGAGTGCAGCAGGCTGGTTTGAAAGCCCACTTTGCTTTTCTGGGATTTTGTCCCAATTATTTCATTAGCGGTTGGTCCCTCTGTCCCTCACCCTCCACCTGGTAGTGGAAGAAACTCCATTCATGCAACCCATTTAAGCATTTATTCAGAACTCACATTAAAGGCAGCTAATCCTTTAATAGCCTCTTTATCCGTCAATCTAACTGTGAACTCATATTCCCCTGCTGAGGGGAATGGCTTTCGAAACACCCAAACAAACTTAATAGCCTTTGAGAAATGACAATAAAGAACTCCTTGAAACTGCCCAGGTAGTAACGTATCTTTGAACTTGTGTCAGAGGGCCTGTCAATCAAAACTGTCCAGTAGATGGTGATCTTTACAACTCTGATATAAACATTCAATCCCTCCACCACTGCTGCACAGTGACTGCTGTGTGTACCAGCTACAAGATGCACTGCAGGAACTCTGTAAGGTTCTTTCTATAGCACCATCCAAATCTGTGACTTCTATCACCTAGAACAAGCAGCAGATACCTGGGAATAACACCGTTCCTCTCCAAGTGACACACCATCCTGACTTGGAAATATATCGCCATTCCTTCACTGTCACTGGGTCAAAATCCTGGAACTCCCTCCCTAACAGCACTGTGAGTGTATCTACATCACAGAGACAACAGCGGTTCAAGAAGGCAGCTCACCACCACCTTCTCAAGAATTAGAGATGGGCAGTAAGTGCTGGGCCTGGCCAGTGATGTTAACATAAAGAATAAGAATAAAGCAAAATGTAATGGTGAGGGTTCACGTCCAGGGTGAAGTGGGATTGTTACTGAATGTGATTTCGGTTTTCATCTGATTCTCAAGATAGCTCTGTTAAATTTTAAATGTGCAAAGATCTGATTTTAGTCTCTTTAGTTAAAGGAAGCATCAGTGGATTGGTTCATCCTGGGAAAGTCACGTGTTTGGAGTTTCTTTTGAAAGTTACAGGTTCCCCTGCAGTTTGTTTGGGCTGATTAATTTCAGTGTGAGAACGTGACTATGTTTATCAAACTGCGGCTCTTATTGTGCTGTCAGTTTTAAAACAGAGAGATTAAAAGCAGATAAAACATGAAGAACTACAAATAACACACACAGCCATTGAATATAAGTGGCTTAATAGGTCTGATTGTATTTCCAACAATAGGATCGTTGGAGATATGTTTCCCCCAGGAGTTGTTGAAATGTCATTTCACGATGAAACTGTTATTCAGACCATTAACATTTGGAAGTTTAGCTTCAATTGGATGCTGATTGGATTTTGAAAAAGAAAGGACAGACTTCTGTCTACTAATGCTTACCTCGCCCTGAGATATTAAGAGGTAATTTCCATTTTAACCGTAAGGTATTTGTTCTTTGCTGAAGAAAGGATGAGAGATTGTAGAGAGATTGCAGAAGTGAAGAGCTGGTCACAAGAGCAGTCGGGGTTGGTGTTGGAATTTAATAAAGGTCATCAGCATTACGAAAGGATTAATTCGAACCATTCTCTGTGGAATAGGAAGTCTTTCTAAATCCCCCTATAACTCTTCATATCATTATTTCAAAACTTCTCACCTCTCCTTATCTTAACTTGACCTGAGATTTTCCATCTTCCCTGAAAGGTAGGTGAACCAGTAACAATCTCACACCCAGACTCCTTCCCCATCTCCAACTCTCACCTGTGGATTTTTCCCAGAAGCTTTTTCCCAGGGTGGAAGAGTCAATTCCTAGAGGGCACAGGTTTAAGTTGCGAGGGGCAAGGTTTAAAAGAGATGTACGAGGCAGATTTTTTACACAGAGTAGTGGGTGCCTGGAACTCATTGTCGGGGGAGGTAGTGGAAGCGGATACGATAGTGAGTTTTAAGGGGCATCTTGACAAATACATGAATAGGATGGGAATAGAGGGATATGGTCCCCGGAAGGGTAGGGGACTTTAGTTCAGTCGGGCAGCATGGTCGGTGCAGGCTTGGAGGGCCGAAGGGCCTGTTCCTGTGCTGTAATTTTCTTTGGATAAGAAATTGTTATACAGCCAGTCCTGGGTGTTAATCTGTTTTATTAATGAAGTGTTTTCATTGGCTGATGCAGTGTCTATTGTACTGACACCGTGCCTTAAACACTTGTTAAATTTAATATGAAGTAGAATGTTTCCCCAGTATCTGATTTCTCTCCAGAATTCTGACATCAACAAACCGTATGAATTAACATTCCGCTGTTGGAATTTGTTACCTGATGATGAAGCATTGCATTACGTGATAAATGATGTTAAAGTTACATATCAATATTTACAGCAGCTTTATACAAAGGGTTGAATCATCCCAGGTATTGGCAGTCTGATTTCAGGCTTTTTATGCTGTAGTGTGCGACACTTTGTGTAAAAACGCAGAGGCACGGGTTTCACGTTAGATTGTTGGTAGACAGCCTTTGATTCACTCATCCCGCCATCACCTTAGTGCTTCAGGAATCGGGGCACCGTAATTACAGGCCCCCTGTGTCGGCAGCAGAGTGGCACAATGGTTAGCACTGCTGCCTCACAGTGCCAGGGACCCCGGGTTCGATTCCCGGCTTGTGTCACTGTCTGTGTGGAGTCTGCACGTTCTCCCCGTATCTGCGTGGGTTTCCTTTGGGTGCTCCCACAGTCTGAAGGACGTGCTGGTTAGGGTGAATTGGCATGCTAAATTCTCCCTCAGTGTACCCGAACGGGCGCTGGAGTGTGGTGACTAGGGGATTTTCACAGTAACTTAATTGCAGTGTTAATATAAGCCTTCTTCGAGTCAGAGGTTTACAGCATGGAAACAGGCCCTTCGGCCCAACTTGTCCACGCCGCACTTTTTTTTAAACCCCTAAACTAATCCCAATTGCCCCCATTTGGCCCATATCCCTCTATACCCATTGTACCCATGTAACTGTCTAAATGCTTTTAAAATTCAAAATTGTACCCGCCTCTACTACTACCTCTGGCAGCTTGTTCCAGACACTCACCACCCTCTGTGTGAAAAAATTGCCCCTCTGGACACTTTTGTATCTCTCCCCTCTCACCTTAAACCTATGCCCTCTAGTTTTAGACTCCCCTACCTTTGGGAAAAGATATTGACTATCTAGCTGATCTGTGCCCCTCATTATTTTATAGACCTCTATAAGATCACCCCTCAACCTCCTACGCTCCAGAGAAAAAAGACCCAGTCTATCCAGCCTCTCCTTATAACTCAAACCATCAAGTCCCGGTAGCATCCTAGTAAATCTTTTCTGCACTTGTGGCACGAATAAATAAACTTTAAACAGCCAGCACATTTCATTCCGAGGAAGTGGCTGGGACATCAGGAAGCCCCTGGGTTCCCTTCGCTCCCTCCAGCCCCTCACTGAAGCCCGTACCCCAGCCCCATGAGGAAGCTGCAGTGCCGACTCGCCCGTGACCCCCTCCCGAAGATGTGGAGCTGCTCCGTGGGCACTGTGCCAGCTCGAGTGCGCTGACCTCCATCTCCCCTCGGAGCTTACAGCTATTCCTGGGATAATCCTTGTGTCCTCTATAGTGAAGACGGTACAACATACCTGTTTGGCTTATCCACCATAGCCCTTGATGCGCGATTAATTCACTCGGGAGGCTGATCGTACCCGGGAAATAAAGGCTTTTATTAGCAACAAGAATAGAGCATACTGCTTAACAATACAATCCCAGACT
Source organism: Mustelus asterias (assembly GCF_964213995.1). Classification (NCBI taxonomy): domain Eukaryota; kingdom Metazoa; phylum Chordata; class Chondrichthyes; order Carcharhiniformes; family Triakidae; genus Mustelus; species Mustelus asterias. The sequence continues at coordinate 1,345,184 of NC_135809.1, forward strand.
AAAGGGTCACTAGGAAGTGCAGTGACCTTTATACTCCTATAGGAAGGCGGAGCCAACCGGAGTGTACCACAGAACATTACCAACAGGTGGAACACCCCAACCCTCACCCCAACAGTAACAAGAGTCTTATGAGGAAAGGTTGAGGGAGCTGGGGCTGTTCTCTCTGGAGCGGAGGAGATTGAGGGGAGACTTAATAGAGGTTTATAAAATGATGAAGGGGATAGATCGAGTGAACGTTCAAAGACTATTTCCTCGGGTGGATGGAGCTATTACAAGGGGGCATAACTATAGGGTTCATGGTGGGAGATATAGGAAGGATATCAGAGGTAGGTTCTTCACGCAGAGAGTGGTTGGGGTGTGGAATGGACTGCCTGCAGTGATAGTGGAGTCAGACACTTTAGGAACATTTAAGCGGTTATTGGATAGGCACATGGAGCACACCAGGATGGTAGGGAGTGGGATAGCTTGATCTTGGTTTCAGATGAAGGTCGGCACAACATCGTGGGCCGAAGGGCCTGTTCTGTGCTGTACTGTTCTAAGAGTAACATATATACAAGTACCCATAGTGATAACCATCTATGGTTCACCACAGCCCTACTTTCAATTACCAATTCCCTGGATGCACTTTCCACAGGACCGATGCTCAGTTTGTTAACTCTTTTCTATTTTAAATATCTATTTGAAACTCTTCCTATATTTCATTATATTTCTAACCATCTTCCTTTCATAATCTAATTGTTCCTTCCTTATTCATCTTTTTGTCATTCTTTGCTGTGTTTTATATTTTTTCTGTATTTCTGACCTGCTACATGTCTTTGTGCATGTCTTTTCTTTCAGTTTGATACTGCCTTTAAGTTTTTTTTAGTTAACCATCTATGATAGGTCCACACCTTGGAATCTTTCTCATTGGATTGTGTCCATTCCGTGTATTTAAAGCAAGAAATGTTGCTTTAAAAGTTGGCCACTGCAATTCTATTAACCGAACCCTTTACGCTGTTTGCCAGTTTGCTTTAGCAAGCTCTGCTTTCATGCCTTCATAATTTCCCATGTTTCAGTTTAAAATACTAGTCTTGGACACACTCTTCTCTCCCTCAGACTGAATGTAAAATGCAATCATATTATGATTGCTGTTACCGAGGGGAGCATTCACTATGAGGTTATCAATGAATCCTATTTCATTACATAATACCAAGTCTAGTGTAGACTACCCTCTGGTGGGCTCTGGAATGTGCTGTTTTATGAACCTATCCGGATAACATTCTATGAATTCCTCAACTTTCTACCTTTGCCCATCTGATTTTTCTAATCTTTATGTAGATTAAAATCCCCCGTGATTATCGCTGTACCTTTTTGATAAGCTCCCATTATCCCTTCTTTTACACACTGCCTTAACCATGCAGTCACTATTAGGGAGCCTGTACACGACTCCAAGTGACTTCTTGCCTTTATCATTTCTCATCTCAACCCAAACAGCTTGTACATCCTGGTTTCCTGAACCTAGGTCCTCCTCTCTATTGTGAAAATACCATCATTAATTAACAGAGCCACCCCTCCACCTTTTTCCAACTTTCAGTCCATCCTGAATGTCACAAACCCATCAGGTTGTAATCTATATCCATCCTATAGCCATTTCTCTAATTGTTATCAGACCATATTTAATCATTCCTATTTGTGCCATCTGTACATCTGTTTTGTTTTGAATGCTATCTGCATTCAGAACCTTGACTTTTGTCCTTTTATTATTTTTATAGAATCTAGCCTTGTCTGCTGATTTACTCTTAGATTTGTACAATCTGTCCTTACCTGCCAATATTTCCCACATTAATATCTTCCCCTCTTGCCTTGTCTCTTCTCTATACCACTTCTCCCACAATTGATCCTTTACCCCCCACTATTTAGTTTAAATCTCTCTCTATTTCCCTGGTTATGTGGTTCTCTATGCATCGGCCTTGGCACAGTTCAGGCAGAGACCACCCCAATGGTACAGATCCCATCCCCCCCCAATCCTGGTGTCAATGCCCCATGAGCTGGAACCCACTTCTCCCTCACTAGTCTTTTGGCCTCACATTCACTTCCCTAATCTTATTTGTCCAGAGGACAAATTTGTCCTGAATCCTTTAAAGTTAGTCTGCAGGTACAGCAAGTGATGAGGAAAGTAAACAGAGTGTTGGTGTTTATTGCAAGGGGAATGGAATATAAAAGTGGAAGTTTTGCAGCAGCTGTACAGGACATTGGTGAAACCACCTCTGGAATATTGTGCACAGTTTTGAACTTCTTATTTGGGAAAAAAAGATATAATTGCATTCAGAGGAGGTTCACTGAAATCATTCCTGGGACAAGGGGCTTATCTTATGAGGAAAGGTTGAACAGTTTGAGCCCGTACCCAGTTGGAATTTATAAGAATGAGAGGCAATCTTAGTGAAACCTATATGATCTTGAGGGGATTGGATAGGGTGGAGGCTGGGCGGATGTTTCCCCCTGTGGGGGAATCTAGAACTATCAGACATAGTTTGTGAAGAGGCCTCCCTTTTTGGATAGAGGTGAGGAATTTCTTTCTGTCGGGTAGGGGGGGTCATTACTCTGAGGAATTCTGTTCTCCAGAGTGCAGTGGGGGCTGGGTCACTGAATATTAGAGGCTGAGTTGGACAGAGCTTTCTTCAACATGGGAGTCGATGGTCATGGGGCACGATGACACAGTGGTTAGCACTGCTGCCTCACAGTGCCAGGGACCTGGGTTCAATTCCCGGCTTGGGTCACTGTCTGTGTGGAGTCTGCACGTTTTCCCCATATCTGCGTGGGTTTCCTCCGGGTGCTCCGGTTTCCTCCCACAGTCCAAAGATGTGCGGGTTAGGTGGATTGGCCATGCTAAATTTCCCCTTAGTGTCAGGGGGACTAGCAGGGTAAATGCATGGGGTTATGGGGATAGGCGCTGGGATTGTGGTCGGTGCAGACTCAATTGGTCGAAGGACCACCTTCTGCACTGCAGGATTCTATGATTCCAAAGTGGGGTTGAGACCAGAACTGGATCAGCCATGACCTTATCGAATGGTGGAGTAGGCTCAAAGGACTGAATGGCCTACTCCTGCTCCCAAATCCCGTGTTCCTAGTATGTGGCGCTAAGCTGAAGGCTATGTTACTCAGTGAGTCACATATTCGAAGGTGATCTCCAGCCCAGATGACCTCAATGGTGAGAAAATGCTTTGTCCCGACAATTGGATATTACAGAAACTGGCAGATAATCCCAGTTCATTGTTTAAACAGCGTTTGATATTAATTTGCCCAAATCTAAATCATTCTCAATTGAAGCGCGGTGCATATTGAAACCACAGAGATAAGCAGGGTGCCTGGAATTGGAACAATAACTGGGTACATTAACTCACAGTAAACCACAATCATGATGAATTCTAAACTATTATGTCCTATTTGTGTAGTGTTGGTTCAGCAGAATCCGATCATCATTCTGGAGATGTAGCCACCTACACGTTGTGTGTGGTTTATATATTCCTGCACAGGCCAGGCTCGGAAAAGCTATCTCTTCTCACTCCGATGTTTCTGCCTGTTAGGATGCGTGGATTAATTAGATTTACACGCCTTGGGAAATCCTTGCCTTGTATCTGCATTTGATGGTATTTGATCCCAATACCTTTTAATTTTCCAGGCTGGTTTACTGCCATTCCCAGAATCCGGATGAATCGAAACACCACATCATCCTTAACATGACAATGTGTACATTTCACACACTAACTGATGACACAAGTGGGGAAAAGGCCGGATAGAATGCTTGCTCGGGATAATTACTGGGAATAGGCAGTTTCTTAGGCTTGTGGTGATAAACCATGTTATCTTGTTGCTATAGCAACTACCTTCCTACTCCAGCACTGCCTGACATAATTTATGAATCGCAATCCTGTGGAACAGGGACAAGCGCGCGCACACACACACACACACGCTGCCTTTACAAATCCCGGACTTATTATCGCCCACACAAAGGGTCGCTTTTCTTCCTAAACACTGTGAACTCTGGCAGTAAAGCACTCTCACTCAATCCTGGGTGAAGTAGCTCTTAAACCAGCTTTAATATCCCACCAGCTGTCAATGCTGCGTTAGCTGCAATTAATATCTCAATTTCAATATTCCAGTTTACAGAACAGTCAAAGGAGAAATGAGAATGGGCATTTCCAAAGTGATTTTATGATGTCAGGACATCCAGAGTGCAGTCATTGTAGTCATGTGGGAAACATGGCAGTCAATTGCGTACAGCAAGATCCCACGGGCAGCAGTATGAGAACAATCTGAGTTTGTGAGGCTCTGAGGTCGCAGTCCAAGCTGGATCTTCAATAGAACAAAGAACAGTACAGCACAGGAACAGGCCCTTCGTCCCTCCAAGCCTGCGCCCATCATGATGCCTGCCTAAACTAAAACCGAGAGTCTTACAGAGTCCGTATCCTTCCATTCCCATTATATTCATTTATTTGTCTAGTTGCCCCTTGCTCTCAGACCTGCTCCCACCACCTCCCTGGGTAGGGCATTCCAGACATTCACCACCTTCTGTGTAAAAAAAGACTTGTCTCACACATCTCTTCTAAACTTTTCCCCACGCACCTTAAACCTATGTCCCCTAGTACTTGACTTTTCTACCCTAGGAAAGAGCATCTGACTGTCCACTCTGTCCATGTCACTCATAATCTTGTAGACCTCTATCGGGTCACCCCTTAACCTCTGTCATTCCAGTGAGAACAAACCAAGTTTCTCCAATCCTTCCTCATAGCTAATACCCACCACACCAGGCAACATCCTGGTAAACCTCTTCTGTACCCTCTCCAAAGCATCCACATCCTTCTGGTAGTGTGGTGACCAGAATTGTACACAATATTCCAAATGAGGCCTAACTACGGTTCTGTACAGCTGCAGCTTGACTTGCCAATTTTTAAACTCAATGCCCCGGCCGATGAAGGCAAGCACGCCGTGTGCCTTCTTGACTACCTTCCCCACCTTGCTGACAGATTTGGGAATGGGTGAGAATGCAATTTAAAAACTGCATTCCCAGAAGATGCCTTTGTCTCCCAGAGCACCCCAATTTCTAAAGTCAGGGCAGGAGGGGGGTAACAAGAAACCTGCTGACCTCTAACTAATGGCCTGTGGAGTTCCTGAACTCTGAGGCTTCACAATTCTTTTGCTTGAGATTTGTGAGGAACTACATGAGACAAGCTGTGACTATAAAATCCAGCAGACAAATTCATGGCCATCTCTGTTGCACGTTCTAAATTAGTTACTGAGATGTGAAAATGGAGATTGCAGCTTTTAATTGGTAACTTTCCTTTGGAAAGTCTCTTTTGGCCTGCAAAGCATGCTGGTAACTTTGGTCCAGTTTCTGTACCACTGGCTACATTGAAGCTCTCAATGCCTTTGTGTCGGGTAGAATTTGCAAGTCACAGCCACACGTTTTGAAGTTAGTTGAGAATATTAGGAATTAGTTAGTAACTATTCCTAACTAAGGAATAGTTCCTTACCTATTCTCTCTGATACAGTCCCTCTGAGTTGAAGGTGATTCGCTTCCACACTATGAGTTATCAGATAGCTGAGGGGTCCAATGTGTGAGCTCCTGTCTCTGTCACAGGAGGGGAGCAGAGGGTGGTTGGAGGAGCGGGTGGGTGGGGTGCCCAGGTTGCCATGCATGGCTTCAGCTTACACTTGGCAAGGAAACTCTGGGGGTGGGATTTTTCAGCTGCACTCATTCCAAGGCTGGAAATTCCCACCTGAGGTCAACAGACCTTTGCATGGTCCACCCCCGCCCGCTACGATTCCCGTGGTGGGCAGGACAGGAAAATTGCGCACTAGGTGCTCAGCTCCTTCCCGGATGCTTTCCCTCCCCTTTGGGAATTCTTGGGCCAGGAATTTCCAGGTGTTGGTGGGAATGTCACACTTTTTCGAGGAGGCTTTGAGGGTATCCTTGACTCATTTCTCTCTCCTCCTGGGGCGCTCTCAATCTGTCGAAACTAAATTTAAGTGTTTTTTACAGGAGTTTTGTGTCAGGCATGTGGATGATGTGGCTCATGGAAGGGAAATCATGCTTGATGAATCTATTGGAATTCTTTGAGGATGTAACTAATAAGTTGACTGAGGAGAACCAATGGATGTGGTTTATTTAGACTTTCAGAAGGCTTTCGACAAAGTCTCACGTGACAGACTCATATGTAAAGCGCAGGGGATTGCGGGTAATGTCTTGAGATGGACAGAAAGCTAGTTAGCAGATAGGAAGCAAAGAGTTGGCATAAATGGGTCTTTTTCTGATTGGCAGTCAGTGACTAGTGGGGTTCCACAGGGATCTGTGTTAGGACCCCAACTGTTCACATTATATATTAATGATTTGGAAGAGGGAACTAAATGTATTATCTCCAAATTTGCAGATAATACAAAGTTGGGTGGGAGGGTGAGCTGTGAGGAGGATGCAGAGATGCTTCAGTGTGATTTGGACAGGCTGAGTGTGTGGGTATCTGCATGGCAGATGCAGTATAATGTGGATAAATATGAGGTTATTCACTTTGGTAGCAATAATAGGAATGTAGATTATTACTTGAATGGGTGTAAACTGAGAGAGGTGGATTCTCAGCGAGACCTTGGAGTCCTCGTGCATCAGTCGTTGAAAGTAAGCGCGCAGGTACAGCAGGCAGTAAAGAAGGCAAATGATATGTTGGCCTTCATAGCGAGAGGATTTGAGTAACCAGGGGGAGCTGGAGAGCATCATCACCCTCGGGTCGGCCCTGCCAAAAGCAGGAATGGTGACAGAAGGAAAAGCCTATTCCACGCAGTATGTGTTTAGGATCTGGAATGTGCCTGAGAGTGTACAGGAGGCAGGTTCAATCAAAGCTTTCCAAAGGGAATCGGATCATTATCTGAAGGGAAAACATTCTCAGAGTTACATAGGGAAGGTTGGAGAGTGGCTTTGGGGAGCTGTCTTTGAGCCAGCACAGACAACGGGCTGAATAGCCTTCTTCTGTGCTGTAACTATTCTATGATTCTGTGAGAAGCTGATTGGCTTCTTTTCTCTAAAGGTTTTGGTTTTGTGTTGCAGCTTTTCAGTAATGCTTCTTTCAGAAGGTGCACTTACCTCCGAGTTATTACATAAGAACATAAGAAATAGGAGCAGGAGCAGGCCATCTCGCCCCTCAAGCTTGCCCCGCCATTCAGTAAGATCATGGCTGATCTGAAATGGATCAGTTCCACTTACCCGCCTGATCCCTATAACCCCTAATTCCCTTATCGATTAGGGAATCCATCTATCCGTGATTTAAACATATTCAACGAGGTAGCCTCCACCACTTCAGTGGGCAGAGAATTCCAGAGATTCACCACCCTCTGAGAGAAGAAGTTCCTCCTCAACTCTGTCCTAAACTGACCCTCCTTTATTTTGAGGCTGTGCCCTCTAGTTCTAGCTTCCTTTCTAAGTGGAAAGAATCTCTCCACCTCTACCCTATCCAGCCCCTTCATTATCTTATAGGCCTCTATAAGATCCCCCCTCAGCCTTCTAAATTCCAAAGAGTACAAACCCAATCTGCTCAGTCTCTCCTCATAATCAACACCCCTCATCTCCGGTATCAACCTGGTGAACCTTCTCTGCACTCCCTCCAAGGCCAATATATCCTTCCGCAAATAAGGGGACCAATACTGCACACAGTATTCCAGCTGCAGCCTCACCAATGCCCTGTGCAGATGCAGCAAGACATCTCTGCTTTTATATTCTATCCCCCTTGCGATATAGGCCAACATCCCATTTGCCTTCTTGATCACCTGTCCTGTTGCACCTGCAGACTGGGTTTTTGCGTCTCATGCACAAGGACCCCCAGGTCCCTTTGCACCCTAGGTGCAAATTGACATAAAGAACATATTGACAACCTTCTGATTGGATCAAAGGGGATATAAATGGACAGACGTTAATGCAGTGGTTGTTGGGTTCTGACAGATCACTAACTAAATATAACAGTGTCAGTACTGGCTCTGTGTCCATTTGCCACAGGGTGGGGGAGTGTGGCGGGAGGGTGGGGGGAATGTGGGGAGACGGGGAGGGGTGGGAGGAGAGGGTGGCAGAAGTTTAGGGGGAGGGTGGGAGAGGGTGATTGGTAGCATTGATGTACTTTAAGAATCTAGGTTATCTCTCTGGGAAAGGTGAAGTTTTAGGTGTTTGGGACGGATGAGGTGAGACATTGAGGGACGAGATTAAACAGAATAAAATTATATCCAGAAAATAATGACAAAAGATGAGTCATGAAAGAACGACAGTTGGAAATGCTGAAATCAATCTCGAAAAATGTAACCTTTTCTCCGGAGAGACTCGGAATAAAAATTTAAAGAAACAAATGAGAAACAGATGTTTGTGAATAATTAATGGCAACCTATCGCGTTGGGTTTCAATCTACAGTTTAAGCACAGGACTGATCCTATCAGCTGCTCTGAAAGCAAATCAAAATCTGCTCTGACAATCCGTCAAACCAGGCAGCGCTGCTTCCTATAGGAGCGGCTAATTTAACGCTTCGAGCTATAGTCCCAGCCCATAACCATTCACTGCTTCCTTCACCAGCACACAGAGGCAGCACACGCTCCTGTCCACAAGCTGTACAGCAGCAAGTCACCAACTCTCCCTCTACAGCACCTCCTGTTTGCACATTCAGCTGTGCATTGAATATCAAGGCACAGCTGGAAGCTTTTCCCATCACATCTGTATTCTTTCTGAACAGGGTCTTCAAGAAGACCCGCTTTGAAGAGAGTCATTGGCACTGTCAATTGGCAGCTGCATGTTCGAGACATCCTCCTTCACATTCGCAAAATCAGCATTAAATTTATCAAATCTGTTCCTCTGGATGCTCTGGTTTCCTCCCACAATCCAAAGATGTGTGGGTTAGGTTGATTGGCCATGCTAAGTTACCCCTAGTGTCAGGAGGATTAGCAGGGTAAACATGTGGGGTTACGGGAATAGGGCCTGGGTGGGATTGTGGTCGATGCAGACTCGATGGGCTGAATGGCCTCTTTCTGCACTGTCGGGATTCTGCGAGAACGAGTGTTGCTAATCCACATTCTCTAACCAACACAGAATCACTGCAGCTGAAATACTTCCTTTATTTGCTTGTACCTCATATAACGTCATGTTTACTGAGCGAACTTTTATTCATTGCTCGGCAGTGAGAGCGATCTTGCCTCTAAAGGGGAAGGGAATTCAAGGCCAGTCCCACAGACCTGAACCCTAAATGCAGGCTGACTGTCCCATTCCAGTATTGAGGGAGTGCTGCATTATGGAATGTTAAACCAAGCCCCCATCTCCCCCCTCAGGTGGAAGTAAATTATTCCACAGCACAATGTTCAGCACCATTCGCAACTCCTCAGATACTGAAATAACTCGGCCGATATGTAGCAAGACCTGGAAACGTCCAGGTTCGCGATGACATGTGGCAAGAAATATTTGCACCACACAAGTGCCCGGCAATGACCATCTCCAACAAGTGAGAATCTAACCATCTAACCTTGACATTCAATTGCATTACCATCGCTGAATCCCCCACTATCAGCATTCTGGGGGTTATTATGAACCAGAAACTAAACTGGAACAGCCATATGAATACAGTGGCTACAAGAACAGGTCAGACACTAGGAATCAAGCAGCAAGTAACTCACCTCCTAACTCCCCAAAGCCTGTCCACCATCTACATTCACCAACTTAAACATTCACTCTCTCCAACAATGCTCAGAGGCAGCAGTGTGTACCATCTACAAGATGCACTGCAGCAACTCACCAAGGTTCCTTAGGCAGCACCTTCCAAACCACAACCATTTCCACAAGGGCAGCAGATACCTGGGAACACCAGCACCTGGAAATTCCCCTTCCAGCCACACGCCATCCTGACTTGGAAATATAGCGGCTGTTCCTTCACTGTCGCTGGGTCAAAATCCTGGAACTCCCTCCCCAACAGCGCTGTGGGTGTACCTACACAACATGGACTGCAGCAGGTTCAGGAGGCAGCTCACCACCACCTTTTCAAGGATAATTAGGGATGGGCAATAAATGCTGGTCCAGCCAGCGACACCCACACCCCATGGAAGAGTGGAAGAATTATTTTGACCAAAGCCAGGGAATTTTCCTCGGTGTCTGGGCCAACATTTACCGAGTAACCAATGTCTCTAAAACAGACCATAAGGGCATTATCCCATTCCTGTTTAATGGGATCTTGCTGTGTGTAGATTGGTACAATGTTTCTCTATAGTAACCACACTTCAAGAGCATTTAATTTGCTGTAAAGTGCTTTGGGATATCTTGAAGTAATGAAAGGTGCTATTTAAATGTATTTTATTTCAATGACCAAGTGCCCTCTCAGTGAAGCAATGTGTTGGATCGTTCGCGGAGAATACTCACTGAGTATTGATTTCCTAGGGTTAGACACCATTCCTCTTGGATGTATTTGGGTTTGATTGCTGCTCAGGCAAGGCTGAAGCGATGGTCTCTAATATGAGAGTTCTGCTTCTGGTGTACGATCAGATCCTGACAAACTGATTTATCCTCACTGATAGAATTGGCACACTTCCATTGATTTCATTTTTCCAGTTGGATTAATGATTCATGCTCACAATCAAACATTTAATTATCAAATTAATGTCTTGGAACTTTGATTTAAAAATGAAAGAATTCTGTGCCCGTTTGTGGATCTTGCATGCACGCATGAGATAGCGTGTGTGATGTCGAATGTTAAGTTTGGGGACCTGGAATTTTGGGAACGGTTAAAATGCTTTAAAAGGGTCTTTCTTTATCTCTGCATTTGCTCCAGAGTCAAAGTTGAGCCAATATTGGCTCCTGTCCCGCAGTGCTTTGATGTAAAAATTATCAAATTGTTTTCAGATCTCTCCCTGCCTCACCCCTTCCCTATCTCTGTAACCTCCTCCAGCCCCCTACACACCTCCCTATCTCTGTAACCACCTCCAGTCCCCCTACAAGCCCTCCCTATCTCTGTAACCTCCTCCAGCCCCTACACCTCCTCCCTATCTCTGTAACCTTCTCCAGCCCCTACACCCTTCCCTATCTCTATAACCTCCTCCAGCCCCCTACACCCCTCCCTATCTCTGTAACCTCCTCCAGCCCCTACACCCCTCCCTATCTCTGTAACCTCCTCCAGCCCCATACACCCCCTCCCTATCTCTGTAACTGCCTCCAGCCCCCTGCACCTCCTCCCTATCTCTGTAACTTCCTCCAGTTCCTCCACCCCCACCTTATCTTTGTAACCTCCTCCAGTCCTTACAACCCTCCCTATTTCTGTAACTTCCTCCAGCCCCTATACTTCTCCTTATCTCTGTAACCTCCTCCAGCCCCTACACCTCCTCCCTATCTCTGTAACCTTCTCCAGCCCCTACACCCTTCCCTATCTCTATAACCTCCTCCAGCCCCCTACACCCCTCCCTATCTCTGTAACCTCCTCCAGCCCCTACACCCCTCCCTATCTCTGTAACCTCCTCCAGCCCCATACACCCCCTCCCTATCTCTGTAACCTCCTCCAGCCCTACAACCCTCTGAGATCTCAAATGGCCTCTTGCGCAAGCCCCATTTTCCATCGCTCATTCATTGGTGGCCGTGTCTTCAAGCTCTGGAATTCCCTCCCTAAAGCTCTCCACCTCTGTAGTTCTCTCTAGTGTAGAACATGTTCCTTAATATTGACCAAGCCTTTTGCTACCTCCTATAATATCACCTTATAGGCTCAGTGTCAGATTCAGTTTAAGATCACTTTAAAAAAATTTATTAATTACAAGTAAAGCCTACGTCACACTGCAATTAAGTTACAGTAAGAAGTCTCACAACACCAGGTTAAAGTCCAACAGGTTTATTTCATAGCACGAGCTTTCGGAGCGCTGCCCCTTCATCAGGTGAGTGAAGAGTTGGGTTCACAAACAGGGCATATATAGACACAGACCCAATTGAAAGATAAAGGTTGGAATGCGAGTCTTAACAGGTAATCAGGTCTTTACAGGTGTCTATATAGTTCCTGTTTGTGAACAGGACTCTTCACTCACCTGATGAAGGGGCAGCGCTCCGAAAACTCATGCTACCACATAAACCTGTTGGACTTTAACCTGGTGTTGTGAGACTTCTTACTGTGTTTACCCCAGTCCAACACCGGCAACTCCACATCATGCAATGAAGTTACTGTGAAATTCCCCTAGTCGCCACACTCCAGCACCTGTTCGAGTACACTGAGGGAAAATTTAGTATGGCCAATCCAACTAACCAGCACGTCTTTCAGACTGTGGGAGGAAACTGGAGCACCCGGGGGAAACCCACGCAGACACGGGGAGAACGTGCAAACTCTTCACAGACAGTGACCTAAAGCTGGAATCGAACCCGGGTCCCTGGCGCTGTGAGGCAGCAGTGCTAACCACTGTGCCACTGAAGCGCTGTGGAGTGTTTTTCTATGTTATAAGTGCCATAAGATTGCAAGTTGTTATTAGAACATAGAACATAGAAAAGCTACAGCACAAACAGGCTCTTTGGCCCACAAGGTGCGCCGAACATGTCCCTACCTACTAGGCTTACCTATAACCCTCTATCTTACTAACTTCCATGAACTTATCCAAAAGTCTCTTAAAAGACCCTATCGAATCTGCCTCCACCACCACTACCGGCAGCCGATTCCACTCACCCACCACCCTCTGAGTGAAAAACTTACCCCTAACATCTCCTCTGTACCTACTCCCCAGCACCCTAAACCTGTGACCTCTTGTGGCAACCATTACAGCCCTGGGTAAAAGCCTCTGAGAATCCACTCTATCAATACCCCTCAACATCTTATACACCTTTATCAGGTCACCTCTCATCCTTTGCCTCTTCAAGGAGAAAAGACCTAGCTCTCTCAACCTATCCTCATAAGGCATGCCACCCAATCCAGGCAACATCCTTGTAAATCTCCTCTGCACCCTTTCAGTGGCTTCCACATCCTTTCTGTAATGAGGCGACCAGAACTGGACCCAGGTGGGGTCTGACCAGGGTCCTATACAGCTGCAGCATTATCTCCCGCTTTCTAAACTCCATTCCTCTATTGATGAAGGCCAGTATTCCATACGCCTTCTTAACCACAGCCTCTACCTGCGACGCTGCTTTGAGCATCCTATGAACCCGGACCACAAGATCCTTCTGATCTTCCACGCTGCCAAGCATCTTACCTTTAATATTATATTCTTTCATCCTATTCGACCTGCCAAAATGAACCACCACACACTTATCTGGGTTGAAGTCCATCTGCCACTTCTCCGCCCAGTCTTGCATCTTATTGTTGCAAATGATTGCGAGTTTATGCAATCTTTCCCCGAACTTCAATGGAAAGCAAGGACTTAGAAAAAGGGCTTTAATTGCTGTTCCTCAGTTGCTGGCATATTCAGTTTTGCCTCCTCCGTGGGTATGTGGGTGTTTCTGACTGGACCAGCATTTGTTACCCATCTAATTGCCCTTGAACAGAGTAACTTTTCATAGTCACCCACATTGCTGTGGCTCTGGAGTCACATGTAGGCCAGACCGGGTAAGGACAGCAGATTTCCTTCCCGAAAGGACATTAGTGACCAGATGGGTTTTTATAATAATAGTTTCATGGTCATAATTAGATTTTATTGAATTCAAATTTCACAATCTGCCGTGGTGGGATTCAAGCCCAGCTCCCCAGAGAATTATTCATCCAGTGACAATATCACTCCGCCTCCACCTATCCCTAATTTAACATCAAATTCAAAAGACAGCAGCTCCAACAGTGCAGCACTCCCTCAGTCGGGCACTGGTGGTTAGCCGAGGTATTTGTGCTCTCGAGTGGGGTTCAGAGCCACAGCTTCTGATTCAGAGGTAAGAGAGTTGCCAATCGAGTCACAGCCGAGGGAAGGGAAAGCGAGGGTGGCCGTACATCCCATATTATAGGTGTGAGATTTTGGTTGATTTAGTTTCAGAGAATAGAGACAGGAATGGGATGAATTCTGTGGATCAGAGTGCCCCGGACATTCCAGAGAACATCTTTACTTACACCTTACAGTTCATTCGGAGCGATGGTGGTGAGAGGATCACTAGGTTAATAATCCAGAACCTCAGGCACGGGGATGGGGCACGGGTTCAAACGCCAATGTGGAATTTACATTTTAAAGCTAGCCTCGGTAATGGTGACCATGACAACTGTGTAAAAACCCTCAATTTCTTTCCCCAGGGTCCTGTAGGGAAGGAAATGCACCATCCTTACCCCTGGTCTGGTCTCCATGCGATTAACCGAGACGGCGACTCAGTTCAAGGGCAATTAGGGATGGGCAAGTCCCATCGCAAAGAATAAAGGAAACATTACCAGGCATGAAGGAATATCTAAATCCTGTGAATAATTTGTAGCATTGCAAAGCCCTTTGAATGTTGCCAGCATCAGTCTGCAATTCCCCTTTATCGGCTGTTACATGTTTGGATCTGTGGAAAAGTCGGATCACATTAATACAATAAAAATTAATACAATAACCATTCTGAAAATTGCATCTTTAAGGACTCTAATGAAGTTCTGTCATGGAGTAGTTAAGATCGATGTGACCTTAGCTACCATCATTGCCCTTACACCAATTAACGGAGGATTGTGTTGATGACTGCTCCATTAATCCCCTGGAAATTGCTCCAGAGTTATTAATGGCGCTGATATAACTCCAAGGTGATTGTGTTCCCATCATCAGCCGTATTAATCACTCTCTCAATGATTATTCCCCTGTAGTTAGACCCCTCCACCTCCGTGGCATCATGTTATGTATTTCTGTGACTGGAAGTAAAGAGTTTGAGAATCCCTCCACTTATTCTCACATAATTACCCGAAGCTAAGTTGCAATTTGGCCACTGAGATATTAGCGAAATGGACCAGGGTGGAAATGATTGCACGGCGCAGTGCGATGTTTCTTATTGTCCCCACATTCCCATTATCACCAAACCCCCCCGCCCCCCACCCCTCCCCCAACCTCAACCTCCAGCCTGACGCACAACTAAAGCCTTTGACATGATGGTTATTTGGTGTTTATTGAACTCTGTGCGTTGATGGGTTTGCAGCAATTAAAACCAGCAAAGGTACTCTGTTAGAGTGTCATACTCGCTAACTGAAATGATCAGGTGATAAATGAAGGAATTTAAAATTATGATAGAGTTTGATAAATGTCAAGAAGATGATTCTACCTGTGGGAAATTAAAATTAGGAGCAGTACATATAAGATAATCACTAATAAATTCAATCAGGAATTCAGAAAAAATGTCTGCACTCGGAGAGTGGGAAGAATGTGGAACTCGCTCCCACGTGGAATCTCTGTCTTGAGTGTTGTGCCCAAAGGCAGTTCTAATCCTCAGCACCATCACGAGTAGGACACGGAGGCAACTCCGCAATCCACCCCCACAGGAACTGGGATCAAATCCCACGCTGTCAGCATTGGTCTGATCTGAGCCTCCAAGGACTGAATTGCTTTGGCAAGATACAGGCAGCACAGTGGCACAGTGGTTAGCACGGCTGCCTCAGAGCACCAGGGTCCCGGGTTCGATTCCCAGCTTGGGTCACTGTCTGTGTGGAATTTGCACGTTCTCCCCGTGTCTGCGTGGGTTTCCTCCAGGTGCTCCGGTTTCCTCCCACACTCCAAAGTTGTGCGGGTTAGGTTAATTGACCCTCGTGTCATGTGGATTAGAAACATAGAAACATAGAAACCCTACAGTGCAGAAGGAGGCCATTCGGCCCATCGAGTCTGCACCGACCACAATCCCACCCAGGCCCTACCCCCTTATCACTACATATTTACCCGCTAATCCCTCTAACCTACACATCCCAGGACTCTAAGGGGCAATTTTTAACCTGGCCAATCAACCTAACCCGCACATCTTTGGACTGTGGGAGGAAACCGGAGCACCCGGAGGAAACCCACGCAGACACGAGGAGAATGTGCAAACTCCACACAGACAGTGACCCGAGCCGGGAATCGAACCCAGGACCCTGGAGCTGTGAAGCAGCAGTGCTAACCACTGTGCTACCGTGCCGTTTACAGGGTAAATGTGCAGGGTTATGGGAATAGTGCCTGGGTGGGATTGTGGTCGGTGCAGACTCGATGGGCTGAATGGCCTTCTGCGCTGAACGGATTCTATGATTCTATGATATGCTTTGATGCTGTAGTCTGGAACTATGGTGAAGGTTCCATCTTTCTTCCCATCGTGTGGCTGACCAGGAGCCTCTCCCACTCTTACCGCCAGCCATTGGCATGTTTGGAAGGATTGGCAGGTTGAAATTCCACCTGTTTGGCCGCGTCATGAATGCAGCTTCTTCGGGCCTCAGATCTGGGGGTGGGACTCGAACCCGGAGTTTCGGGGGAATTTTCCCGTCCCACCCATCATGGGAATCGGAGCGGGCGAGGGGCGGACAATGGAAAGGTCTGTTGACCTCAGGTGGGATTTTCCGGTTTTAGAGGGAGTGTAGCTGGAAAACCCTGCCCTCTGGCTCAGAGGCAGGGATACTAACCCACTGTGCCACAAGACCTCGTCACTGCGGCGAGTGCCTGAGGTGAATAGTGTCCAGGAGTGAAGCGAATTTAGACATTGTCAGTGAAACAGTTCTTAGAGCAAACAGATGCTTCAGAATTAGTTTGATGAAAATTATAAAAATATCTCTCCAATCTTGGGGCCAGAAATGGAGCAGAAACGGAGTGGCAAAATGTTCCAATCTCCACCTCTAAAAGAGGCAAGCTTCAACATCTGACGGGCAGAGCTGTGAGAGATGTGTGTGCGACGGAACACAGATGGTGAAGAATTACTACAAGATACAAGATTCTGCAAATTAAAATAGTTCTTCAGTTCTTTCAAATCTGTATACTCATCTGCACACTTACTGTATATACACTCCCACACTGTTACTGTATACTCATCCCTGCACCGTTATTGTATACCCATCTGCACACTGTGACTGTATACTCATCCCCACACTGTTACAGTATCCTCATCTGCACACTGTTACTGTATACCCATCCCCACACCGTTACTGTATACCCATCCCCACACTGTTACTGTATACCCATCCCCACACTGTTACTGTATACCCATCCCCACACCGTTACTGTATACCCATCCCCACACCGTTACTGTATACCCATCCCCACACCGTTACTGTATACCCATCCCCACACCGTTACTGTATACCCATCCCCACACTGTTACTGTATACCCATCCCCACACTGTTACTGTATACCCATCCCTGCACTGTTACTGTATACCCATCCCCACACCGTTACTGTATACCCATCCCCACACCGTTACTGTATACCCATCCCTGCACTATTACTGTATACCCATCCCCACACTGTTACTGTATACCCATCCCCACACTGTTACTGTATACCCATCCCCACACCGTTACTGTATACCCATCCCTGCACTGTTACTGTATACCCATCCCCACACTGTTACTGTATACCCATCCCCACACCATTACTGTATACCCATCCCCACACTGTTACTGTATACCCATCCCCACACCATTACTGTATACCCATCCCCACACCGTTACTGTATACCCATCCCCACACTGTTACTGTATACCCATCCCCACACCGTTACTGTATACCCATCCCCACACTGTTACTGTATACCCATCCCCACACTGTTACTGTATACCCATCCCCACACCATTACTGTATACCCATCCCCACACCGTTACTGTATACCCATCCCCACACTATTACTGTATACCCATCCCCACACCGTTACTGTATACCCATCCCCACACCATTACTGTATACCCATCCCCACACCGTTACTGTATACCCATCCCCACACTGTTACTGTATACCCATCCCCACACTGTTACTGTATACCCATCCCCACACTATTACTGTATACCCATCCCCACACTGTTACTGTATACCCATCCCCACACTGTTACTGTATACCCATCCCCACACCGTTACTGTATACCCATCCCCACACTGTTACTGTATACCCATCCCCACACCATTACTGTATACCCATCCCCACACCGTTACTGTATACCCATCCCCACACCATTACTGTATACCCATCCCCACACTGTTACTGTATACCCATCCCCACACTGTTACTGTATACCCATCCCCACACCGTTACTGTATACCCATCCCCACACTGTTACTGTATACCCATCCCCACACCGTTACTGTATACCCATCCCCACACCGTTACTGTATACCCATCCCCACACCGTTACTGTATACCCATCCCCACACCGTTACTGTATACCCATCCCCACACCGTTACTGTATACCCATCCCCACACCGTTACTGTATACCCATCCCCACACTGTTACTGTATACCCATCCCCACACTGTTACTGTATACTCATCCCCACACCGTTACTGTATACCCATCCCCACACCGTTACTG